>NW_006921851.1:2741715-2760432 GCF_000298275.1 Orycteropus afer afer | reverse complement strand
GATACTGCCTCGGAAACCCAAGGAGGGGTCGCTATGAGTCGGCCAACTCGACAGCAAATAACAACAACAGCAATAACATATATATATATTTTATATATAAAATATATATTATATATATATATAATATATATATTTAGAAGATAAAGTTAGGCTAAATTGGAGTCAATTATAAGTAGTGTTGATAATGAAACTAATTTAGTGGTATCTTACCTTTTTCATACTTTCTATCCATTACCATTGAGGAGCTCTTGTGGCATAGTAATTAAAGCATTCATTTGCTACAAGGTTGGCAGTTCAAACCCACCAGCCATGCTCCTCAGGAAAAAGATGAAGCAGTTTGCTTCCATAAAGATTTATAACCTTGAAAACCCTATGAGAGAGTTCTTCTCTGTCCTAAAGGGTAAGTTGGAATCAACTCGATGGCAGTGGATTTCAGTCTTTTGAATTATCCATGAATGAACCAGAGGATGAAACATTTGGATTAATGAATTATCAGGTATAGAATATTTATAAGACAAACCAGGATTAAAAACGTTATTTAAACTTTATTTTGTAGTTTCCCATCTGCCTGTCAGCACAAAAGCTCCGTTAAAGTACTATTGGGTATCTAGAAGTGGATTTTCTTATGATTGACTCCTGCCTTTTAGGTGCTTTTTTGGTATGGTCTCCCTTTGGTCCTTTATATCTTATATAGAGAAATAAATGATACCTTATCTAGAAGTAAGAATCACTGGTTTAGGGTTGGAATGTCTGTTAAAACAATAATCACATTCCTGGACTGCTTTTATACAAGTCATTTTTCCTTTGCTCTTTATAAATGAGCATATTTGGTTATCTCAAGTCACTTTTGTGTCAATGTAGATTATCCTTATAGCAGAGTTACAATTTTAAGTTATTTTTTTAAAATAAATTCACAGCATGATTCAAGAATCTCATGAAATACTGTATTAAGGCTTTTGGTGTCTCTACTGATTTTCATTTTCACTGGCTTTTAGAAGCTTTCTTTTATACACACACACACATATATAAATGTTTTGTTTGTTGTTATGTGCCATAGAGTCAGACCTGACTCACAGCAACCCCTCCTTGGGTTTCCAAGACAGTATCACTAAAGAAGCAGATTGCCCAACCTTCCTTCCAAGGAGTGGCTATTGGGTTTGATCGCCAGCCTTCTGGTTAGCACTCAACTGCCTTAGGCACTATGCTGCCAGAGATATGTGTGTGTGTGTGTGTGTGTGTGTGTATGTATGTACATATATACATACACATAGCATTCCGTATATATATACATGGAATAAAGCTCTTATAAATTTATCCTTAACTGTTAATCTCAACTTAACTTCATTTTGTATACTACCATGACATTGAATTTCATGGAAATGGCTTGAAATTAACTTTTCCATGTGCTTGTTGTATACAAATGCTACTGATAAGCTTAATCACAGTTATCTTTACTTTCTGTTGGTCAAATTGACAGAATTTTGATAGTTACATTTAATAAAACTTTTAGCTTTAGTTCTCGTGATGTCTTACAGGACTTGGATAGTTTATTACATTGGCTTAGATTTCTTTGAAGACTTAGCCTCTTGGATTTCAAAATTTCTCAAGTCTACAAGCCAGCTTATATGTAAGAAAATAGGTTTTATTTGGCATATTATATACCAGGAACTTTATACAGGAATACTCATTTATGAAAATATGACCTGAAGAAGATAACTATCAACAGTTAATCAACAGTTTTTTATGATTACACATCATTGCCATGGTTCTCTAAGTGCGCATACTTTGTTCTTTATTGTAGACTGGACTACCAGAGTGAAGCAGATTGCTAAATTGTGGAGAAAAGCAAGCTCACAGGAAAGAGCACCATATGTGGTATTTTAAAACTCCTGTGTATTTATGTCTGTAAACACAATATCTGAACCTTATGTTTATTGTCTTAGGCTAATAAAAAGACTTTCTGAAGCAGAAAATATATGTTAATATTTGCACAACTAAGAAACACTTTGCTTTTATAGTGATTTTCTAAGTCATTATGTCTTAATATAGAGCATGATATTTTTTAAGCTTAGTTAACAGAAAGAAGATATTAGGGATTAAAATTAGCTGTTAGGTGCATGTTTAATTAACACCACTTCAAAATTGTTTCATCTTTTCAAAAGAATACTAAACTTGGAGCCTGAATTAGAGTGCCTCAGTTTCTTTTGTAATAAGTTCTTTTCTTAGTAGATTCAATACGGAATCCTTGTGTATCAAGAAAGAACATACCTAAATACATTGAAGGAGTTATTGAAAAATGCTCTTTGCTAAGAATATTAGGGAATTTTATAAGATTCACAATTCAGATGGTGAATTCTCTTCTCCCAGAGAGTCAAATTAAGATTTTTAATTGTAGTCAAATCCTTGCTTTCATTTTAAAGCACCTTAAATTTTCATTACTGTTTCAAGAAATATATTTGTAATTATTTTCCAACTTGATTTCCAGTACATATATCTTCAGTGATGAAGATTGCTAGGATATAGGATAATTTTTTTTTGAGACATTGACCTTCTTTGTTTTCTTCTATTTTTAATGTTTCTGAAGAATTTCATTTAGTGTTAAGTTTTACAATTCCAGATTTTAAGTTTGGAGGATGTATTTCATATTTTCCTTTTCTCTCAATTGAGGAAGATACTAATTCTTCCATTTTATAGTGTCTACTCAGAAAATTAAGATAAAAAATAATAGGTTGTATCTGAGATCTCTCAGTCTGTTTCAGATACATAGATGGAAATGTGTCCTCTACTGATAGGTAACATGCTCTGTAAAAAAGATTGGTTAGTGTCTAGATACTTTTGATAGAAAAAGCTGTAAGCTCTAAGGATAATTTCTCAACTATTTAACCCAACTTATCCTTGCTTTGTGGTAAAGTTTACTCTAAGTTTTATTTTTTTTCTTAAAACATATTATTGCATCCTGGAGGATAATTTCTTTTTTCTTTTTTCTCAAAGCAAAAAGCTAGAGATAACAGAGCTGCTTTACGTATTAATAAAGTACAGATGTCAAATGATTCCATGAAAAGGCAACAACAACAAGATAGCATTGATCCCAGCTCTCGTATTGATTCAGATCTTTTTAAAGATCCTTTAAAGCAAAGAGAGTCGGAACATGAACAGGAATGGAAATTTAGACAGGTATGAGGTTTTTTGCATAAGTTTCTTTTTTGGGGGCAGGGATTGAAAGTTTACAGCGCAAATTCACTTCCCATATGATAGTTCATACACCTTTTGTTCATGACACTGGTTGCAATCTGCATAATATAACAAACAGCCCTCTTCCCACTTCCTTCCTCTGCTTACCCTTTTCCTGTGTCCTTCTTTCCAATGGATTGCTGCCCTGTGAGCTATCTCCCTATGCAAATACTCCCTTCTGGTCTCCATGGTTGGTTGATCTAAGAAGTGTACCTACCTGGTATAAATTTTCACTTTGTATGCCTATCTATTGTTTGACTGGAAGCCACAGGAGTAAGTTCAATTCCAGGCCCAAAGAATCACTAGAGGCCATAGTCTCAGGGATTTCACCAGTCTCTATCAGACTAGTAAGCCTCGTCTTTTATATATATATATATATATTTTTTTTTAATGCATTTTATTGAAATATAATTTATGTACAGTGAAATACACAAAACTAAAGTGACATGGGTCAATGCATTTGTTTTTTCCCAGTGTTCCTTCCCCTCCTCTCCCACTCCTGGCAACCAACAGAAAGTTTCCCTCCATATATAAACCTTTCCTTGACCCTCTGCAACAACAAACTAATACTATATTTGCCCTTCTGTGATTGACTTATTTAACTCAGCATAATATCCTCCAAGTTCATTCATAGTATGTGGTGTTTTGCAGACTCTACATTATTCTTTAGTGCTACATAGCATTCCATTATGTGTATGTACCATATAGTTTAGTCATCCACTCTTCTGCTTAGAGAATATGTAATTATTGGCAAATATGAATTTTTTGCTGTCATTTTTGTTATGTGCTTTTTCATGGTATCGATTTCTTTGTTCCATATAATTTTCTATGCTGAACTCATTTTGTTCATGAATCATGTTATCACTTCCTTCGTTGCTATTGTTTTAGTATTTGCTGAATATTTATACTGGTCCTCTTTTTTGATGTGAAGGTTTATCATTTTTCTTGGAGGTTACCCTGTGATTTATAGTTCTCTTCCCAAATTTAGAACAGTCCATTCTATCTTGTAGTTGTCTTGACTTCCCTACCATCTAGAAGTTCTATAATGACACAGGTTTTTTTCCCTCTTTTTGGTTTGTAGTTGTCCTCATTTGTTGGTTGGTGTCTCTGGTTCCATTTACAATCTTGTAGGCTTATTTACTTTGGATCCTTCCATAGCTGGGTTGATTTCTGGGTTATCATCATGTGAGTTAATGGTCAGTTGTTGTTGGCTGCTGTTGTTTCTCTGACCAAAGGGCTCCCTTTAACATCTCTTGTAAGGTTGGTCTCGTTTTAACAAATTCCCTTAATTTCTGCTTATCTGGAAATGTCCTAATTTCACCAACATATTTGAGGGACAGTTTTGCTGGGTACATAATTCTTGATTGGAAATTTTTCTCTTTCAGTGTTTTATGTATACTATCCCCTTGTCTTCTCACCTGCATGGTTTCTGTCGAGAAATCTGAGCTTAGTCTTACTGGTTGCCCCTTGTAGGTAACTTTTTGTTTTTCCCGTGCTGCTCTCATGATTCTTTCTTTGTCTTTGGTTTTGGTGAGTTTGATGATGATGCGTCTTGGTGATTATCTTTTGGGGTCTATTACTGTTTGAGGTTCGTTGGACTTCCTGAATGGATATATTCTCATCTTTCATCATGTCAGGGAAGTTCTCTTCCAACAAATCTTGGGCAATTTTCTGTGTGGTTTTATTTTTCTCTTACTGCTCTCTGGAATTCCTATTTCATGTAGGTTATTCCTTTTGATGGTATCCCGCATGAACCTTAGGCTTTCTTCATTTTGTTTTGATCTTTTTACTGATTTATCCCTTTCCAAAAAAGTGTTCAAGTATTTATCTTCAATCTCCCTAATTCTGTCTTCCATTGATTCAATTCTGCTCCTTTGCCCATTCAATGTCTTATCTATTCCTGAAAATTTAGTATTAATCTTCTGGATTTCTGTGTGTAGATTTTGTATCATTTCTAATTTTTTTTTATTTATTTTGTCATTCTGTTCTTGTATTGTCTTTCAAAATTGTTCTAGGGTTTTCTCTTTGTTTTCCTTGATCTGTCTCTCAATTTGTTGAAGATACCTAAATATAATTCTTTTGAATTCCTTATTGGGGAGTTCTAATGCCACATCTTCCTCAGGGATGTGTTTTGGATCTGTATCCTGGTCCCTTGTTTCTCATGCTTTATCTTGCTTCTTTATGTGGACTATGATACTCTGTTGTCTCTGAGGCATTGTGACTTTTTTGTGTTTATATTCAATTGGTGATTGTATGTTGGAGTGACTTGCCCACGATTTTCATTTTCTTTTTTTATATGTTATCTATACAAGCAGGGTACTGTGCTCCTCTATTTGCTAGTTGACAGCACTTATACACTCACCACGTGTCTCCTTTCCTGTTGTCAGCCTTTCATATGTCCCTGCTGACCTTGGCAAACAGTGTCTATTCTTAGGTCCCTGGAATCTGAATGAGAATGCTATCACTTTAAAATCCAAAATGGTTGCCACTTATAGAGATTCAAAATGGCTGCACCTTCGGTCACTTTAAATCTCCAAAATGTCTGCCACTTATAAACATTCAAAATGCCTGTGCCCTCGGTCACTTTCAGTATTCAAATTGGCCTCTGCTTGTAAGCATTCAAAATATCTATGCCTTCGGTCACTTTAAATATCCAAAATGGCTACTGTGTGTAAACAATCCAAATGGCTGTGCCCTCCAGACAGATCGTCTCCCTCCTTGCTGTTTCCCTTCCTAGTCATAGGCCACCAGTGCAGTCGTCTCTGCAGCCCTTGGTGACCAGGGTTGATCTTTAGGTCAGTTCTCAGGTCCCAACACCACTTGGAAATATTCAGGCTGTTGGTCCCATCAGAGTAGCTGACAGTCCGCAGCTCTGACTGTTTCTGTACTCACTGTTTTCATTCAGGTTTTTCCACTAGTTGGTGCCTAATCCACTTGTGCATAGTTCCTTTCAGAGTTCAGGGCCCCAGGATTAGCTTCTATATCTTTGTCAATTGGTTTTTCTTTTCTTTGTTGAAGAGGGTCTATGTCACTTGTCTGCCTATCCCTCCATCTTAGCAAAAGTCCCCAAGCCTGGTCTTTTTATAATTTTGAGTTATGTTCTACATTTTTCTCCTACTTTATCCAGGATTTCATATATTGATCCCTTTCCAAGTGGTTGACAGTGTTAGCCAGACATCTACTTCTGGTCTCAGGGTTATGTAGGCTGAGGTTCACATGGTCCACTTGTCCCTTGGACTAATTACTTCCATGTGTCTTTAGTTTTTTCATTCTTTGTTCCAGACACAGAGAGACCAGTAGTTGCATCTTCAGTGGCTGCTTGCAAGCTTTTAAGACCCAGTCACTACTCACCAAAATTGGATAGAGAACAATGTTTTTTTATAGTATGTTGTGCCAATTGAGTTTGATGTCCCCCATAACCATGGTCCTGTGCCCATGGACCCAGTGACTCACTACATTAAGGAGTTTGGCTGTGGCTAAGAAGTAGTCTTTACTTTGCTCTATTACCTCTATTATGTGTACAGATATTCTTATAGCGCATACAAATACATATGTAGAAATACCATCTCCAAACTTATATATATGTATGTATGTGTGTATATGTATATATATGTACACACACACACACATATATGTATGTATGTATTTATAAAACCAAATTCATGGCCATCAAGTCAATTCCAACTCAAGGTGATCCCCATTAGGTTTCTAAGGCTTTAAATCTTTAGTAGATTGCCCATATTCCTACCATAGAGCAGCTGGTGGGTTTGAACTGCTGTCCTTCTGGTTAGCAACCAAATGGCTTATCCACTTTGCCACCAGAGCTCCTAAACTTATATACAGTCATGGGTATATTCCCTTTTGCCTAGACATACCTGATCATTTAACCTTTCTGTGTATGTATCCTGATACAAAGATTTATCACTTAATTGTGCTTGTGAGGAACCTGTACGCAGGCCAAGAGGCTGTCAGGTGAACAGAACAAGGGGATATTGCATGATTTACAATCAGGAAGGGTGTGTTTCAGGGTTGTATTCTCTCACCATACTTATTCAATCTGTATACTGAGTAAATAATCCAAGAAGCTGGACTATATGGAGAACGCAGCATCAGGATTAGGGGAAGACTTATTAAAAACCTGTGATATGCAGATGACAACCTTGCTTGCTGAAGAAAACGATTACTTGAAACACTTGCTGATGAAGATCAAAGACTACAGTCTTCAGTATGGATTATACATCAACATAAAGAAAACAAAAATTCTCAGAACTGGACTGATAAGCAACACCACAATAAATGGGGAAAGACTGAAGTTGTCAGGGATTTCATTTTACTTGGATCCACAGTCAACACCCATGGAAGCAGCAGTCAAGAAATCAGACGTTGTATTACACTGGGTAAATAAGCTCCAAAGGACCTCTTAATACTGTAAAGTATTAAGAAGCAAAGATGTTACTTTGTAGACTGAGGTGCACCTAACCCAAGCCATAGTATTTTCAGTTGCCTCATATGCATGTGAAAGCTGCACAGTGAATAAGGAAGATCGAATAAGTGTTGATGCCTTTGAATTGTGTTCGTGAAGAATATTGAAAATACCATGGACTGCCAAAAGAACCAAGAAATCTATCCTGGAAGAAGTGCAACTAGAATGCTCCTTGGAAGCAAGAATGGCCAGAGTTCATCTTACCTACTTTGGTTGTGTTGTCAGAAGGAACCACACCCTGGAGAAGGATATCACATTGGGTAAAATAGAGGGTCAGCAGAAAAGGGGAAGACCCTCAACAAGATCACTTGACACAGTGACTGCAGTTATGGAATCAAGTATAGCAAGGATTTTGAGGATAGCGTAGAACTGAACAGTGTTTGTTTTGTTTTACATAGTGTCACTATGTATGAGTCAGAGTCAACTTTGTGACATCTTATAACAAGAACAGTAACCTATGTATCCACCTATAGGTTACTGTTTGTTATTACTGATAATACAGTGTTGTGTGTGTAAAAATGTTTGTCTTTGTTGTCTCTACCTCTTGTGTACTTCTTTGTGTCTTCCTTTTCCTTAGTGTTAGTTTGTTGGTCATTCACTTTAAGTATATTGATTCTCCCTTCACCCAAATCAGTACGTTTCTCTTACCTATCTAGCAAGTTTTCCCTCCCCTTCCAAAAAGTTGTTTTGTTAAATTGCATTTTTGCTTTTGGGGGAGAGAGCTAGTATGTCATTATTAAAGAATATAATCATTAGTAGAGAAAGGAAATTTGAGTAAAAATAGACTTGTTGCCTTTCTCAGTATAATATTTTAAGTTGATTCAGGAAGTTTATTGAAATATTATGAACAGTATAATGGCCTAGGCATAATGTTGCATACTATGATGAGTAATAGTCTCTCCTCTTTGGGAATATATAATCTAATAAAATAACAATCTGGTAGCAGCTGATATCAAACTAATTCTTTTTCTGGTGCTAATTTTCTTTTTTTCAGGTTGATTTTTTTTCTTCCTTAACTATATGACTTCTTTTTCTTTACTATTTCGACAGCAAATGCGTCAGAAAAGTAAGCAGCAAGCTAAAATTGAAGCCACACAGAAACTTGAACAAGTGAAGAACGAACAGCAACAACAGCAACAGCAGCAGCAATTTGGTTCTCAGCATATTCTGACACAATCTGGTTCAGATACACCAAGCAGTGGGATCCAGAGTCCCTTGACTCCTCAGCCTGGCAATGGAAGTATGTCTCCTGCACAGTCTTTCCATAAAGACCTGTTTACAAAACAACTTTCGAGTACCTCTACTTCTTCAACTTCAGATGATGTCTTTGTAAAGCCACAAGCTCCACCACCTCCTCCAACCCCATCCCGGATTCCCACTCAGGATACTCTTTCTCAGTCTCAAGCTTCTCAGTCACCGTCCCCACAGATGTTTTCACCTGTATCTTCTAACTCCCAACCACCATCGCCAGTGGATCCTTATGCTAAAATGATTGGTACTCCTAGACCACCTCCAGTAGGCCATAGTTTTCCCAGAAGAAATTCTGTTCCACCAGTGGAAAACTCTGGACCATTATCATCAGTATCTAGGCCCATTCAAATAAATGAAACAACAGCAAATAGGCCATCGCCAGTCAGAGATTTGTGTTCTTCCTCCACGACAAATAGTGACCCCTATGCAAAGCCTCCAGATACACCTAGACCTATGGTGACAGATCAGTTTCCCAAATCTTTGAACCTACCCAGATCTCCTGTAGTTTCAGAACAAACTGCAAAAGGTTCTGTAACATCTGGAACCAGTGATTCCTTTACTAAACCATCTCCTAGGGCAGATGTGTTTCAGAGACAGCGGATCTCTGACCCATATGCACAACCTTTGTTGACACCTGCACCTCTTGAAAGTAGTCCTGGACCCTTTAAGACTCCAATACAGCCCCCTTTATCCTCCCAGGATCCTTATGGATCAGTGTCACAGGCACCAAGGCGAATGTCTGTTGACCCTTACGAACGACCTGCTTTGACACCAAGACCTGTAGATAGTTTTTCCCATAGTCAGACCAGTGATCCATATAGCCAGCCTCCCCTCACTCCACATCCAACAATGAGTGAATCTTTTGCCCCTCCTTCAAGACCTTTTTCCCAGACTGTCACCATATCAAGGCCAATATCTCAGGACCCATATTCTCAGCCCCCAGGAACTCCACGACCTGTTGTTGATTCTTATTCCCAACCTTCAGGAACAGCACGATCCAATCCAGACCCTTATTCTCAACCTCCTGGAACTCCCCGGCCCACTACCATTGATCCATATAGTCAGCAGCCACCAACCCCAAGGCCATCTACACAAACAGACTTGTTCATTACATCTACAAATACTCAGAGGCATTCTGATCCATATGTTCATCCTCCAGGAACACCAAGACCTGGAGTTTCTGCTCCTTACTCTCAGCCACCAAGGCCAAGGATTTCAGAGGGTTTTACTAGGCCCTCAATGACAAGACCAGTCCTCTTGCCAAATCAGGATCTTTTCCTGCAGGCAGCACAAAATAGAGGACCAGCTCTGTCTGGCTCTTTGGTAAGGCCACCTGATACGTGTTCCCAAACACCCAGGCCACCTGGACCTAGTTCTTCGGACACATTTAACCGTGTTTCCCCATCTGCTGCCCATGATCCCTATGATCAGTCTCCAGTGACTCCAAGATCTCAGTCAGACTCTTTTGGAACAAGTCAAGTTACTCATGATGTCACTGATCATCCAAGGACTACTGCAGAGGGAAACTTTAGTGCATCTTCAAACTCTCCACTGAATTCCCAAAGTCAACCATTTTCCAGTGTCTCCCAAATTCCTGGACCTGTTCCGACTTCAGGAGTAACTGATACACAGAATACCATCAATATGACTCAAGCAGATTCAGAGAAATTGAGACAGGTAAACATAGTATATGTTCTCAGATGCTTTAAATGTATTATTCAGAAAAAGCTACTGATTCCATCAAAATGTATAATTTCTACAGAAATGTTAAAGTTTCTTTTGAGTCTGTAGAATTCATCATACTGCAAAGAAGAAAACAAATTGTTATAAATTGGCACAAGTTGAATTGGATTTATTCTATTTAAATCAAATTAGATTTGATCAAATTAGACTGAAATTACAATCTCAGTAAATCCATAAGGAAATTCTTAAATTGAAAGGTTTAAGTTTTTTTTTCTAGCAAGGAAAAGGACCCCCACTGTCAATTTATATTAGATATTCTTTCAAATAATTACATGTAACTAGTGTTTATCAAGCTTTGAAACAGATATTTTTAATAATTATGTAATGAAAGCATGGTTGTTGTTGGGTGCTGTCAAGACAATTCCACCTCATAGCAATCCCATGTGACAAAGTAGAACTGCCTCATAGGGTTTTCTTGGCTATAATTTATGGAAGCAAATTGCCAGGCCTTTCTCCCATGCAGTGGTTGGGTGAGTTCATACCACCAGCCTTTAGCTTAACAATTGTGCCACCACTAGGATTCACAAAGTCATTAACCTTAAAAAAAAAAAAAAAAAAAAATTATTATTATCAGAAACTCAGTTATTTCTTTTCCCCCCTTACCATTCAGCGGCAAAAGTTACGTGAGATCATTCTCCAGCAGCAACAGCAGAAGAAGATTGCTGGTCGTCAGGAGAAGGGGTCACAGGATTCACCAGTAGTGCCTCATCCAGGGCCCCTTCAGCACTGGCAACCAGAGAATATCAACCAGACTTTTACGAGACCTCCACCTCCCTATCCTGGGAACATAAGATCTCCTATTGTCCCTCCTCTAGGGCCTAGATATACTATTTTCCCAAAAGATCAACGTGGGCCCTATCCTCCTGATGTTGCTGGTATGGGAATGCGACCTCATGGATTTAGGTAATGCTTTTAATTTCCAGCCTTATTAGAACACAGATAAATAAAATTACTTTTTAATTGAATTTAAGAAGTTTTAATTAAAACAATTTAGACTTTTTCTACCTCTCTATAATTTTTGAGATAAAAATCAACTTTATTTTCCCCTGATGAGAGATCGTAGTGTTTTTTTTCTCTAAAGACATAAAGTATTTCCTTCATTATTAACTATATAAAATACTATATATTAACTATATAGAAATAGTGTTAACTATATTAACATTAAATTTGAAACCGTAATAATATAGTTTGTAATATCAGTCAAATCACATCATCTAAAATGTACCTAACATATACACTTAAAGCCAGCTATGATAGGGCAGCAATAGTGATAATTGTCCTCTGTCCTAATAGTAATGTTATAAATTTCCAATCTTTTAATTTTACAGTGTAAATATTTGTAGAAAATTTCAAATTTAAAGATGTTTTACCTTAGGAACTTTCCATAATGAGATAGGGTTATAAAATTATTGGTTGTAAATCATGATCATATTTCCTTTTTTATAGTGCCTAGTAGAAAGCTTAAAGCCTAACTTAAGCCTAACTCTAAGCAGATGGGTCTTCAAAATAGATGTTTTTTAGTCTTATACCTACCGCCATGTTCTACTCTCATTCTTCTTTTCCTTTTTCTTCCTCCTTTTTTTATGCCTTTTGCTGTGTTTTGAATTTTTTTGTAAGTTGCATTCAATCCTTTCTAGAATGAGATACAATATAAATAATAAAAACAGTCCTATAATTTATTCATTTACTAAATCTTTTAAAATGATGCCTGCTCATTCCTTTCAAGCCAGTAGGTTTAGTCAGTCTATTCACTGCATGTATGCTTTTGTCTTCTCACGTATTCTGAGGCCAATCAGTCTCTTAGTGTAATTTGGTAGACCTCCTACCTTGATGGAAACATCCCCCCAAATCAGCTTTCTTTATGAAGCCTCCCTAAACATAGAAAAAAGAAATGAACTCTTGATCACAAACATCAGTAGCGTTGTGCTTATTTCTGAACAGTGTATTCCATCTGCTTAATGATTGTTCATTTCTCTTGCTTATGTTATCTTTTAGATGTAAGCTTTTAAAGCTCAGATAAGGTGTATGTTATAGGATACTTAGAAAAAATGTACTTGTGTGTGGGTACTTTCTAATGATGATACTTTGTTTTTGCCTAGTCATTCTATTTGACAATAGTAATTTCGTGCCTAAGTTTAATCTAAAGTTTCCTTTCCTTTATTCAACCAAAGTCTAAATTCATATAATACTTTAAATTAAAATAAACTATTTGAATTTATTTTTTAGATTTGGATTTTCAGGAGGTAGTCATGGTACCCTGTCAAGTCAGGAGCGCTTCCTTGTGCCTCCTCAACAAATACAAGGATCTGGAGTTCCTCCACAACTCAGAAGATCAATATCTGTAGATATACCTAGGCCTTTAAATAATTCACAAATGAATAATCCAGTTGGACTTAGTCAGCATTTTCCACCACAGAGTCTGCCAGTTCAACAGCATAACATATTGGGCCAAGCATTTATTGAATTGAGGCATAGGACCCCTGATGGAAGGCCACGGCTGCCCTTTGGTGCTTCTGCTGGCAGTGTTATAGAGGCACCATCTCATCCAAGACACGGAAGCTTCATTCCCCGGCCAGACTTCCCGGGCCCTAGACACACAGATCCTGTAAGACGACCTCCCCAAGGTCTACCTAATCAGCTGCCTTCGCATCCAAATTTGGAGCAAGTGCCAGCATCACAGCAAGAGCAAAATCATCCTACACATTCATCTTCTGTGGTCATGAGGTCTCTGAGTCATTCCTTAAGTGGTAAATTCTCAGAGTCGTCTTTGTCAGCATCTACACCAGCAGAAACACCAGCTGATAATTTACAGATAACCAACCAGTCTTCTGATGGTCTTGAAGAAAAACTTGATTCTATTGACCCATCTGTAAAAGAACTAGATGTCAAAGACCTTGAGGGGGTTGAAGTCAAAGACTTAGATGATGAGGATCTTGAAAATCTAAATCTGGATACAGAAGATGGCAAGGGAGATGAATTGGATACTTTAGGTAATTTGGAAACTAATGACCCCAACCTGGATGACCTCTTGAGATCAGGAGAATTTGATCTAATTGCGTATACAGATCCAGAACTTGATTTGGGAGATAAGAAAAGCATGTTTAATGAAGAACTCGACCTTAATGTTCCAATCGATGATAATCAGTGTATGTCTATTGAACCAAAAAAAAAGGAGCATGAAGACAAAACTTTAGTTCTTTCTGATAAACATTCTCCACAGAAAAAATCCCCTGTTACCAGTGAGATAAAAACAGAAGTACTGTCTCCAAATTCTAAAGAGGAAACAAAACATGAAATTGAGAAAAGTGAAGGTAAAACTACTGTTGATATTCCCTGCTCACCAGCTTCTAATAACACAGACCTTAACAATGGAGAAAAGGATTCTTTAAAGCCTTGTAATCCAGAGCTACCTGAGAAAAGAACTAATCAGGAAATTGCTAACACCAACACAAGTGCTCAAGGACCCACTCAGCTGCCTGCTGAAGATGTAATAAACTCTTGTGGCATAACTGGATCAACTCCCGTTCTCTCAAGTTTACTTGCTAATGAAAAGTCAGATAATTCAGACATTAGGCCATTGGGATCTCCACCAACAACTTTGCCAGCCTCACCATCCAGTCATGTGTCAAGTTTGCCTTCTACTTTAATGACACCACCTGGCCATGTTTTGGATAATACCATGAATTCTAATGTGGCAGTAGTCTCCAGGGTAAACCATACTTTTTCTCAGGGTGTGCAGGTAAATCCAGGATTTGTTCAGAGTCAGTCAACAAGTCACAGTTTCGGGACAGGAAAACCGACAAATCAAATTGTACCTCTCACAAATCAGTCTGGTACCACTGGCATGTCTGGACCTCAGCAGCTAATGATTCCTCAAACATTAGCCCAGCAAAATAGAGAGAGGCCCCTCCTTCTAGAGGAACAGCCTCTACTTCTACAGGATCTTTTGGATCAAGAGAGGCAAGAACAGCAGCAGCAAAGAAAGATGCAAGCCATGATACGTCAGCGGTCAGAACCATTCTTCCCTAATATTGGTAGGACTTTACTTGACTCTCAATAGCAATCAATAGGGCATTAGATTGGCCTTTAGTTTGCTTATAAGATTACATTGTTAAAATTATATTTGGAATAGTGTGCTAATGACATTAATATTCCTGTTCCTCCTCTAGCTTTAAAATGGAGGTGATTAATAATTTTAGATTCCTCTCAGATAAAACAAATGATTCAAAATTCTGAATTGCAGACATTATTCAATTCCATTTGCAATGGTATTGTTTCTATTAATAGTATTATAAATAATAACATTGACATTCTATTCTATATATATATTACCAGTTTTATCAAATTGGTCCATTTCTTTTTCATTTATGCAAAAAAGGTTTTTTCTCAATAGTCTCTCCTTATTAGGAGACTATAACATCAAGAAATTGAGAAATCTTTCTTTTTTAAGAGTCATAACTAATATAGTGGAATTCCCTAGTACTGGAAATAACTACAAATTATCAGTCATGATGCTACATTACTGAAAATGTAGTTCCAATTAACATTATAGAAATTTGGATGAAAGGGAATTGTTTTATTTAGTGCCATATCTTCCTTAAATTTGAAAGACTTCCTGTTTTAATTTTTGCAGGGGAAAGGTATTAAAGTAACTTCATTTATTAATTACTGAGATGAGATTAAATTCAAGATAAAGTTTTTACCATCTTATAACTCCTTAGTTATTATAGGTTAGCAGTCAAATGCATTATCCACTACACCACTAGAGCTCCTTATAGAAACCTATATGATTATTAAGTAATAAGGAATAAGTATAAATTACATAATGTTTGTGATTTTTCACTATCTCTTAGAATGCCTTGAACCAAGTACTATGAAATAAATAACTTTAAAATATATTTCTTCTTTAGATTTTGATGCAATTACAGATCCTATAATGAAAGCCAAAATGGTGGCCCTTAAAGGCATAAATAAAGTTATGGCACAAAACAATATGGGCATGCCACCAATGGTTATGAACAGGTAGGTGAAGATGTTTCTCATTCTTACTGTGCATCGAGTGCTTGAAGTGATTACTAGTTCCTAAAGAGAATACATAGAAACTCAAGAGTCTACTAGAAATGAACAGTAAATATTTATTGGTTGCTATATCTGAGAGATATGATCAGATGTAAAATGCTATATAATAATTAGTAGTTAATTTTCATTAGTTTCATGGGACACAGAATAATAGACAGCTTTGGAAGATAGACTTGATTAATCAGGAAATCGAAAATTTAAGTGTGAGCTCTTTTAAATACCTTTGATAATGTTAAACTAAGAGGTACTTGGAAGAGAGATCTTTCATCCTAAGTATATGAGAATGAAAAGATAAGCAGAAAAATGGAAATTAAACTATTTTGTACTGAGAAAAGAAGATAGATTGAGTCTGTGAATTTTAAGCCCCACCACCCCTTCTTCCATCAAAAAGAACAACACATAGGGAAAAAAATAGGCCATCATTCCAATCAGGATTCTAGGTGATTGGGGCAAATATGAATTAAACTCTCAAATAAAATAACCCCAAACTAAATTTGAATCAGGGAAAAAAATAAGTTATGAGGTATAGCTAAGAGAACATTTAGAAATCAGGAGTTGGAGAGTTTTATAAGCCTTTTCACTGCTTATAAATGGAAATTATGTATTGAGGAAGACTATATGACATGTTTGACTGTCTGAATTTCTGAAATTAAAAGTATTTATTCCTTTGAGGGGTATTAAATACTACAGGGCAGTGTCTCTCAAATTTTGATCATGGGCCACTATCAGAATTATGTGTTAAAAATGCAGGTTCCTTTGCTCTACTGCAGACCTGATTAAGAATATCTGGAGATGGTGTCTATGTATTTGTATCTTTGGTGAACCTCGTGAATGATTATTACATATTCTTATGCTGTTTGAGAACCTCAGTCAGTTGAGCGAACATGGGGCATCAATTTATCAATTTAATATCTTGGTGAAAAACTGAAGTAAAAAATAGAATGTAGACTTTTATGGACTTGAATACAAAACCTACATCAATTTAAAATAAACATGATACATCAGAGAAACTTGAAACACATGAAGGTATAGTATTTTTTTGTTTTTTATTTTGAGGTAGTTCGGAAATGGCTAAGAAGCGTTGCTGAAGTCAAAGTGTTTCTGATAATTTTCATTTTGGGGCAGCATTTGTCAATAGCTTATAATATGGACCTCAGAATTAGAACCTTGATCTTTCAACATCATATCTATACCAATTAGATGATGATGATGTTGTTAGGTGCCATCAAGTCAGTTCTGACAGTGACCCTATGTCCTTTGTACAACAGAATGAAATACTGCCCAGTTCTGCACCATTCTCACAAGCATTGCTATGCTTTATCCCATCATTGCAGCCACTGTGTCAATTCATCTTGTTGAGGATCTTCACCTTTTTCTCTGACCCTCCACTTTACCAAACATCATATCCTTCTCTAGGGATTGCTCCCTTCGGTCAATTAAATATATATTGATAAATTAGTCATGTATAAGGTGCACTGTTTACTTTCTTGGTAAGTGCTTCAAAGAAGTGGAAATGATAGTTCCCTCTTAAAAGTTGTGTGATATGTTTAATGAGGGCAATAGGCAATGAATAATATTTGGATTAAAAAAAGTATTCTAGACTAGGCCTGTAGTAGGGCAGGGGATGAAAGTATATATTTTAAATTTTAATAGTACTTAAATATGAATGTATAATACTCAGAATATATTTTGAAAATTGTGTTATGCATATATCTTGATATGTTAAAGCATTTGGTAACTCAAGCAAATGTTGCCGTATAAGCACTGATGTTTCTGTAACGTTTTTATAGCTTTAATTAGAATAAATAATATTTTACCAAATATTTTTAACCATATAAACTTTTCTTGGTCAGTCATTGGTAGTTGTGTTTGCTTTAGCATTAGCTATAGAAGCCTATTAAAATGTATGAAGCTTCTTAATTGAGAGACAGCCTTGATTTTAAAATACAAAATAGTTAAGCTACCAATTATTCTTAATAAAGATTGGAACAAGAAATAATTTTCTTAGAACTTATGGAATAAACCTAAGTCTTCATTATATTTTTATCCTAAAGATTCAACTTACTGTAATTTTATTTTAAGTTTCAGTGAGGCATATAACAGCTTAGTTGCTTTGTTATCTCAGCCTCACTAGTCCTTGTGAGGAAAGTTAGTTAATGTCTAAATCTTCCTTTAGTCATAAGTAAAATGAGGATTCTTAGAGTACATACTTCAAAGAATATATACAGTGAGGAATACATGTGCTTGCTACCACCAAAAAAAAAAATTTTTTTTGAAAGGGACTTTAGTTAGTGTTTTGATGAAGATGGCATGTCATTACTCTCATCTTGCCTGGAAAAGAAAACTGATAAGCATTTAAAATAATTTCTAAATACTGCTTATTTGATACTTAGTGCTTCCTTTCACAGGTTCCCATTTATGGGTCAGTCAGTGGCTGGAGCACAAATCAGTGAAGGCCAGAATCTCATACCACAGGCAATGACTCAGGTAATTCTTCTTGTAACTGGTCACTCTAGAATGCTATGAGAGTCTTACCATATTTGACTGTATAGTTAGGTCACATCTAGAAAGTGGCAGTAGGCTTAGTGTAGTGGCAAGTATATTATTGGCTCAGTGGAAATGGACATTTGTTTCTGTTTTTTTAAGGATGACAAAGGTTTAAAAATCCTGGATTTTAGAATTGATTCATTAAGTTTAAAACATAAATTCTGATAAAACAAAATGATGATTATAATCATTTTCTTTAGATATAGTTTTGTTCCACTGTTTATTCCTTGGAATAATTTAGCTTTTTGAATATTCACTGTTTATAATAGTCAGATTTAAATGCAAATATTTAAACAAACTATGTCCTTATTGTCAAGCAGTATTCCGCAGAGTAGAGTTGCTCGTTATATATAGTTGTGTTTTTTTTTTTTTTTTTTTTTTTT
>NW_006921851.1:2729273-2741615 GCF_000298275.1 Orycteropus afer afer | reverse complement strand
TTTTTTTTTTTTTTTTTTTTTTAAGTATCTGTCTAGGAAAAAAGAGAAAGCTACCTACACTATGTCTCTGGGAAATTTCCCTTCTTACCCTGTCAGTTATACTTCAGATTCACTATACTGATAATTACATTCTTTTCATTATTAAAATAAGAAATACCATCTACTACAAGGGGAAAAGGAGCTCTGGTAGCGTAGTGCCTAAGGCACTTGACTGCTAACCAGAAGGCTGGCGGTTCAAACCCCACTGGCCACTCCTAGGAAGGAAGATGGGGCAATCTACTTCCGTAGTGATACTGCCTCAGAAACCCAAGGAGGGGTCGCTATGAGTCAGGTCCAACTCGACAGCACATAACAACACGGGGGAAAGCATAGACTTTGTAACTGAGTTAAAAAAAAAATCCTTATTCTACTATGAATTTACTGGGTGACATTGGCCAACTTCATAAGCCTCTGTTTTTTGCTCTGTTAAATAGTATACCTTCCGCTTTGCAGTGTTATAAGGATTTCACATAATGCATTTTGGCTGCTGTTTTCATTTATAGCCATTGATTATATACAGCTCATGTCTAACAGCACTTATAACAACTGGGTAAACTTATCAGACTGTTGCCAAAGAATTGTGTGATTAATAACTATTTACTTAGTTATCCTGGAATAAATAAGACATTTAATTAGAAAATAAGATTAATATTTGTAATTCAAATATTAAAAATTGTATTTTTTTATTTGTGCATTTTAGAGATATTAATTCTTGTTATAAGTAATAAATAATTTTGTGCTATAGAATTTTGTAAGATCTAAAACTTCATTTAAATGAGTCTAGATGCAGAAGAAACCAGACAAATTTCATCAAAAAGTAGATGGAACTCTAGCTTAATATTAGCAATAACTAATTTGCCCTGAAATT
The DNA here is from genome assembly GCF_000298275.1 of Orycteropus afer afer. Lineage (NCBI taxonomy): Eukaryota > Metazoa > Chordata > Mammalia > Tubulidentata > Orycteropodidae > Orycteropus > Orycteropus afer. The sequence continues at coordinate 2,740,708 of NW_006921851.1, read as the reverse complement.
ATATTTTTATTGAATAATCCTTTATCTTAAACATAATTGTTATTCAGCTGAAACCTAGAAAATAAAATCATTAAGGTATAGTTATAAATTTTCAGAAATTAAGTTCTCACCACTAAATTCACGTTATTTTTTTATGAAAACGCAAGCTTTAAAGATTAGTTTTAGGAAATTAAAGTTTGTTTAGTTTATTTCCTCTTCCATTTCTTTTTTCTTTCTCTTTTTTTTTCATATTTTTAAAATTATTTTTCCCTTTTAACTGAAATGTGTAATAAACCTATTTATAAATTTTACTTATTTTAGGATGGCAGTATAACACATCAGATTTCTAGGCCTAATCCTCCAAATTTTGGTCCAGGCTTTGCCAGTAAGTATAAATCTAATAAGTTACATGTTTTCTTGGGGTTGCTTGTTTGCACTATATTTGTATTCTGAAAACTTGGAGTTAGCTTAGCTGTGTTATTTTAGGCCTACGTGCCCTCATTTTTATCTCACATCACTGCCCTATTAGGCTGTCTTTTCTTCAAGGCATGTATTTTCATTGTGTTTTTTGTTTTGTTTTGTTTTTATTTTTTGCTGTGCATGAAGAGATATAGTTTAAAATTAGTATTTTAATATAGAAAAATTATCTTCCCAATTTTCTTCAATATTGTGGTTGCTTTTGTTTTTAAATATAAATTGGGCTCTTTACAGTCTATAGAATTGGGCCATTTCTTGTTCTCAAGGCTGTCTTTCTATCCTAGAGTGACAAGGACCCTAAATGGGAAGAGCAAAGGGAATATTCTTAGAAATAGAAATAAGTTGGGTTTAGCAGCATGGTGTGAAGGTCAAGTATGCAATGCGTCGTTGAATCCTTTCTAGTTATCTTCAGGGGTCCCAAGGTGGTTCAGGATAGTATTTAAAGTTCTCCCCAAACTAAACCTTTCTGAAATCTTCAGACTGTTTAGCTAACTTTTTTTTCACATTATTTTTCATTTTGCTCACCTCTGCTCTCCTGGTTCCAGAAACCAGAAAGGCTTTCCTTGCGGTAGGTCTCATTCTACCAGAAGCAGAACTTCTGAAATCTTGTGAAAAAGCCTGTTCTTGAAAAATGCCCTTCAAATTTAGTAGATTAGATTTCAAGGATTTCAAGTTCATACATATGCTGGAACTTCTGGGTTTAGGAACAAACCCAAAGTCTGACCTTTTGAAATCCCCCCTGCATTAATTATTATTATAATTTGAATATATATTTGCATTAAAAACAAGGAAAATACTGTAACCAACTGGCTTTTTCTGGCTTTATTGTGCCCATTGGCTTTGGTTGGATTCTTAATGTATGACAATATTCTGTTATCATTGATGTTATTTTTCAGCTAATGTCCTTCCTAGAATTGTATTCATTTATCTGTCTTGTAGTGAGTCGAGTTACATTCAGAATTTCACTACCATAAGATAACTTTTTTTTTTTAATAGAGTTAGTGTCCATGCAATAAAGTACCCTTACAGAATAAAGAGAGAATATGTTACAAGATAAAGAGAGATAACTATCTGTGGGGATATTAATGGCCATCATAAAAGTGCAAAAATTTTTACTTGATTATTTTCCCCTTTGCCTATTTATAGAACTATAAATTATAAAAATTACCAGTGTTATCAACTTAAGAATTTGCTCTAAATAAAACACAGAATTAGTCCTTTCTAAAACATTTTGGGTTCTCTCCTTTCTGTTTAGGACCTTTAATATAAAGAAATAGGGAAATCTTACAAACTAAGGAAAAACAGCATGGGAAATGATTACTTAATCCATGCTCTGGACTTTTATAGGATATGTCTTAATTTTATTGAGAAAATTATCTCTTCAAAATCTGTTAAGCTGAATTAATAAAATAATATAACTCAATAGTTTGCATTTGGGGCTAGAGAGTTTGATAGCTCATTAGATAAAAACATGTCAGTAGATAAAAGCCTCTGCTTTTCTAAAGTTGGACTAATAGTATTTATTAAGTATCCTAAGGATATGTGTTCTTTGACTTTGAAAATTGCTTTTCTAAAATCTACTTCATAATTACATATTAGCCTAATATTTAGTACAGTGTTTTAAAATTATCTACTCAAAGGTTATGGTGCAACTGCATTTCCTTAAAAAATGGATTTGTGTATCTTTTATAATGTTAGACTCTTTAGAAAATTAACACAGATGAATTGTAAATTTTTTTTCTTCAGATGATTCACAACGTAAACAGTATGAAGAATGGCTTCAGGAGACCCAGCAGCTTCTTCAGATGCAGCAGAAATATCTTGAAGAACAAATTGGTGCACACAGAAAATCTAAGAAAGCCCTTTCAGCTAAGCAACGTACTGCCAAGAAAGCTGGGCGTGAGTTTCCAGAAGAGGATGCAGAACAACTCAAGCATGTTACTGAGCAGCAAAGCATGGTTCAGAAACAGTTGGAACAGGTAATAAGTGTGCAAAATAGAAACCATCAATAATTAATGAATAGGATGTTTTTTGTGTGTTATTCATTAATGTAAGCATTGATGATTAGTAGCAAATGGCATACCAAAATACATGGCCAAAATGGACAGGTCTGAGACCTGTTATTAACCAAAGGAGTAACAGTCCCAGTCTTTTCCCTAGAGTAGTAGTCACATAGCACATACTTAATAAATGCCATTGAAGAGATTAACTCTCATAATTCTAATTTAAAAGAATGGTTCTCATACTCTTCAGCATCCCTGCTATAGTTAAGGATATATATAGCGTTTGAGCTGTTATAGTTGTTAATTTTTAGGGAATACTTGTTTGATATCTATTGTTTCCTCCCCTCTTTCCCCTCCCCTCCCATGTTTTGATCTTAAAATACGTTGGTATATTTTGGTAGTTAAGTTTGTGTGTCAACTTGGCTAAGCCTGGTTGAGTGGCTGGGCAGCTGGATGTAATATTCCCCATGATGAGATTGGCAGTCAGCTCCATGGTGGCATCTACTGTGAGTAGCTGAGTAGCTGCCTTAGGGATGTGGTCGGCTTCCTGTCAATAAGAAACAGCTTTGAGAGTGGTCTCTAGCTTATGCCACACTTGAACCCAGCATGTAGCCAAGGAGTTGTTCAGCAGCCTGCCATGCTCTGCTGGTCTTGGGACTTCTAATGGACTTGAATTAATGGGCTGCCATGTGATTTGGTATTATTGGGACTGTGCCTTGTTACTTGTCAACCTTGGGCTTGTCAGCCTCAGCAGCCAGCAGCTGAGTGAAGAAAAGCCACCAGCTCCAGTGGACCGGGAGCAGGAGGCAGAGCTGAAGCCCAAGGTTAAGGGGCTTTCACCCAACCCCTAGAGCCTGGCACTTTGAACTTGGACTTAAAGCCTCCAGACTGTAAGAGAATGAACTCTTGTTTCTTCAAGCTATCCCATTTGTGGTATATTCTTCTCAGGGCGGCACTAGGTAACGAAAACAGATTATGGTACCGAGAGAGTGGGGTGCTGCTCTGACAGATACCTAAAATGTGGAAGCAGGAATGGAGTGCATCCTCGACCCAAGACCCCAGCAGAGAAATAGAGAAACGCTGGCATGTGGCATGAGAGACAGCAGGAGCGGAGCCAAGAGAATCGGCATGAGACAGCGACACCTTTTAGCAGCCCATGGAGGAAAAAACTGGATGCCATTGCTCAGGCAGCTTCCTAGCAGAGTGGGTTGCCTGTGGGCATTAACTGGTGGAAGAGATCAGCATGAAATGGACTAGCAGGTTGGGCAGCCCACAGAGCAAGAAAGCTGAGTGCTTTTTGGGCAGGAAGATTTCTGGTGAGTGGGTTGCCTTCAGCATTAATTGGCAGAAGCAGAGAGACCAAGGAAAGGGGAAGCAGAGCTTCCTCAGACTCAAAGGGTATGACCATGGCCTCTGGGGGTGAAACCACCATATCCCCCTAGGTTTCAAAGAGCCAGACCTTCACCAACTTGGTTCTGGAGTGTGGGGCTGCTCTTTCATGTGGGCCAGTAGGATGGAGCCATAACTGATGCCCAAGAGAGAGGGGACAGGGCAACCATGCCCAAGAGGTAGAGGAACGGGGCCCACCAGGCCAAAGGGGTGAGGTCCCCACTCAGGAACTAGGGCATTAGAGCCACCCAGTGAGAGAGATCTGTACAGTGCCACCCAATGAAGATCTGCACAGGTGCCAAGTTGACAAGGGGTAGAATTGTGGTAGTTAAGTTGGTGTATCAACTTGGCTGAGCCTGGTTGAATGACTGGGCAGCTGGTTGAAGTATTTCCCATGACAAGACTGGTAACTCCATGATGGAATGTACTGTGAGTAGCTGAGTAGCTGCCTTAGGGATGTGGTCTATTTTCTGTATATAAGTACCAGCTTTGTGTATGGTCTCTAGCTTATGTCATGCCTGAACCCTGGCTGTAGCTGAGTCATTGTTCAGCAGCCTGCCATGCTCTGCCAATCTTGGGCCTTTTAATGGACTTGAATTAACGCCCTGCTGTGTGGTTTGGTAATATCAGGACTGTGGCTTATTACTTGGGCTAGGGGGCTATGGTGGTTCAACCCCCAGAGGCCATGGTCCTACCCTTTGAGGCTAAGGCAGCTCTGCTTCCCCTTTCCTTAGTCTCTCCGCTTCTGCCAATTAATGCTAAAGGCAACCCACTCACCAGTTGGGCTTGTCAGCCTCAGCAGCCAGCAGCTGAGTGAAAAAGCCTCTAGCTCCAGTGGGCTGAGAGCAGGAGGCAGAGCTGAAGCCCAAGGTTGAGGGGTGTGGTGGTTATGTTTGTTTGTCAACTTGGCTGGGCCTGGTTGAGTGGCTGGGCAGCTGGTGGTAGTTATTCCCCATGATGAGACTGGCAATCAGCTCCATGGTGAGACCTACCACAAGCAGCTGAATAAGCTGCCTTTGGGATGTGGTCTGCTTCCTGTATATAAGGAGAAACCTTGGGAATGGTCTCTAGACTGTGGCACACTTGGACCCTGCATGTAGCCATGTCATTGCTCAGCAACCTGCTATGCTCTGCCAACCTTGGGACTTACAATGGACTTAAGTTAATGGCCTGCCATGTGGTTTGGTAACATCGGGACTGTGCCTTTTTACTTGTCAACTTTGGGGCTTCTCAGCCTCAGCAGCCAGCAGCTGTCTGAGTGAAGAAATGCCTTTAGCTCCCATGGGCCGGGAGCAGGAGGCAGAGCTGGACCCCAAGGTTGAGGGGCTTTCACCCAGCCCCTAGAACCTGGCACTTTGAACTTGGACTTAAAGCCTCCAAATTGTAAGAATAAACTCCTGTTTGTTAAGGCCATCCCATTTGTGGTATGTTTCCTGTCAAAGTGGCACTAGGTAACCAGAACACTATTGATACATGAAATAACTTCAGTGGATCTCAAGAGCATTATGATGAATGAAAGAAGCCAATCCCAAAAGGTTACATTCTGTATGGTACCATTTATATAACATTCTTGAAATTATAGAATTTTAGAGATGGAGAATAGAATAGCAGGGGTTAGAGATGAGGGTAGGAGGATTTGACTACAAAAAGGCAGCATGAGGGAGTCTTCTGGAATGGTGGGACTCTTTTATATCCTGTTAATGGTGATAGCTACTCAAAAAATCTACATGTGTATAATTCAAAAGCATTGTTCCACATCCTACTTTGATGAGTAGCGACTAGGATCTTAAAAGCTTGCAAGCAGCCATCTAGATGCAATGATGGGTCTCTCCTCGTCCAGAGCAAAGAATAATGAAGAAAACCATAGACACATGGAAACAATTAGTCCAGATGACTGTTATACCATGTATACAACTGCGAGACCAGAAGAACTTGATGGTGCCCGGCTACTACTGTCAATCACTTGGAGGGGGATCTATATAAGAAATCCTGGACAGAGTGGAAGAATAATATGGAACAAAACTCAAAATTATTGGGGGTGAGGGGAGCACCAGGTTTGCTGATCTGATAGTGCCTGATGAAACCAACTGATACTATGGTCCCTAGCTGCCCTTCAGGTCTGGAATTGAACCCCCTCCCATGGCTTCCAGCCAAACAAAAGACAGGCATGTATTAAGGTAGATACACTCCTTGGAGAGATCAGTCATGAGAGAATAGATGGGCTATGTGTGCACAGGGAGACAGCTCAGGCAGCAGGAGTGCATGACACAGAAGGACACAGGGAAGAGGTAACTATGGGGAAGAAGTGGGGGGGGGAGCTGTTGCATTGTGGAAAATTGCAGTCAGTGTCATGAGACAAAGTGTATGTGAGCTGCTGTATGGAAAGTGAGTTTGCTTTGTAAACTTTCACCCAAATCACAATTTAAAAAAAAGAAAAATGTACATGTATATAATTCATAGAATTTGTGCACTGATGAAAAAAAGTCAATTTTGCTATATTTCAATTTTAAATTTTAAAAAAAAATGTTAATAGAAAGGGTGGGATTCAGAGTTGATTGACACAATAAAAATTTGAGTGCTTTCTGTGCAAGCACCTTCAAATACATTGTCTTATTTAACCTTCTCTACAAGCTTCTGAAGGAGTTGGTATCGTCCCCATCTTACAAATGAAACTGATAAGTCATTGTAGAGGGTGGGTGACATGTTCTTTCATAGCTAGTAATTGGATTCGGATGTCCTGGAGTTAACTCAACAATGTATCAACAAATAAGGTGATTATTATGTAATTCCTACTGCCACTCCTCGGAAGGAAGGTTGGGCAATCCTACTTCTGTAGTGATACTGCCTCGGAAACCCAAGGAGGGGTCGCTATGAGTCGGGGGCGACTCGACAGCAAATAACAACAACAACAACTGTTAAAACCAGAATGAGAGGTTTCTTTTTAAATTCACTCTCTGGGTCCATAATTATCACAGCTAAATATTCTTTTAAAAATATTTTTACCATGTACTTGCTCTACCAATCAAAGTGTTAATTCCTCAGTTCTGGCCAGCAGGCTTGTCAGGAAAGACAAGGAAATCAGAGTTATGTAACTCTGGAGAGGAGTCCAGACACCGTTATTTACAGATAATATTGCTAATCTGTCTGGAAAACCAAAGAAAATAAATTGGAAAAACTTTTGGCATGACTGGGTTCAGTATAATTGTATAATAATTATTTTTTTAAAAAAAAGAAAGGCTTTGAAAGACTAGATGTCATAATGTATCCCTTCATGCCCTATCTCCCTAAATGAGATAGTGAGTTCTTCAAGGATATGGATTGCATTTTTATGTAGCTGGCACATATTGGGAGCTTAGAAGTTTTTTATTTGTTTTTTGTTTTTTTTTTAAATGAATGAATTAACCTACACAACCCAGTCGTTATTAGGATCCTATCTAGAAACTATTGAAAATAGTAACTTGCAGCTTATATGGATTTCAGGAATTATAATTTGAGTCTGGTAAATTCAAAGAGTTTTTCAAATACAGTCTTTTTAACATAGGGGAGGAGTATAATATATGTGCTAATGAAGTAGCTATTTATTCACCTCATTTTAAAATATTACACGATTTTGCATTTTAAAAATGAAATAACATGTTTAAGTGCTTAAGGGAGTTAAATCTCACTTATTCTAATCTTATATATTAATCACTTCTAAGGCATCATAATTAATTGCTTACTTTGTAACTTTTGTTTATTCTTTTATCCTACTCTGAGATGTATAGTTTAAATAGTCTATAATTTCAAGCATAAGATGTTCTTAATTGTTTTTACTCCAGAAAAACATTTTTGGAATTTCTGTTTTTGGTGTTTCACTTATAAAGAAGTTTTATAGAAGCCTTTACAAAAATCCTATCATTAAAGAATATATAAGGAGCTCTGTGTTGTAGTGCCTATGCCATTTGACTGCTAACCAGAAGGCTGGCAGCTCAAGCCCACCAGCCACTCTTCGGAAGGAAGATTGGGCAATTACTTCCGTAGAGATACCACCTCAGAAGCCCAAGAGGGGTTGCTATGAGTCAAATCGACTTGACACCAGTGAGTTTGTTTTTTTTGGTAATAGATAAAAAGAAAAGCTCACTGCTATTGAGGCAATTTCAACTCATAGCAACACCCACTGGGTTTGCAAGGCAGTAAATCTTTATGGAAGTAGATTGCCCCATCTTCCTTCTACGGAGCAACTGATGGGTTTGAACTGCCAACCTTCTGGTTGGCAGTCATATGCCCTAGGTACTACGTGACCAGAGCTCCTTTTAAAGAATATTTAGAGAGAAATACTTGGTTAAGACTTAACATTCCATTTTGTGTGTGTGTGTGTGTGATTTTCATCATTGCGTAAACAAAGTATTTTTGCTTCTAGAGTTTAATTGCTTTCTATATGACCCCCTCCATTATCATCAACCGGTATTTTAGTTGGATATCTATATTATATGTAAATAAGTAATGATTAATTTTATTATTCCAGATTCGTAAACAACAGAAAGAGCATGCAGAACTGATTGAAGATTATCGCATCAAACAGCAGCAGCAGCAGTGTGCAATGGCCCCACCTCCCATAATGCCTGGTGTCCAGCCCCAGCCACCTCTTGTTCCAGGAGCCACTCCACCCTCCATGAGCCAACCCAACTTCCCTATGGTGCCACAGCAGCTACAGCACCAGCAACACACAACAGTCATTCCTGGCCATACCAGCCCTGCTAGAATGCCCAATTTACCTGGCTGGCAGCCTACCAATGCTTCTGCTCACCTGCCCCTCAATCCTCCTAGGATTCCACCCCCAATTGCCCAGTTACCGATAAAAACTTGCACACCAGCCCCAGGGACAGTATCAAACACAAATCCACAGAGTGGACCACCACCACGAGTAGAATTTGATGACAATAACCCCTTCAGTGAAAGTTTTCAAGAAAGGGAACGTAAGGAACGTTTACGAGAACAACAGGAAAGACAACGAATCCAACTCATGCAAGAAGTAGACATACAAAGAGCTTTGCAGCAAAGGATGGAAATGGAGCAACATGGCATGATGGGCTCAGAGCTCAGTAGTAGGACATCTGTGTCCCAGATTCCATTCTATAGTTCTGATTTATCTTGTGATTATATGCAACCTTCAAGATCCCTTCAGCAGTCTCCACAACACCAACAGCAAATGGGACAGGTTTTACAGCAGCAAAATATACAACAAGGATCTGTGAATTCTCCCACTACCCATACTTTCATGCAAACCAATGAGCGAAGACAGGTAGGACCTCCCTCATTTATTCCTGATACACCATCAATTCCTGGTGGAAGCCCAAATTTCCATTCTGTTAAGCAGATTCATGGAAGTCTTTCCGGAACCAGCTTCCAGCAGTCCCAAGTGAGGCCTCCTTTTACACCTACATTGACAGAAGCATCTTCAGTAGCTAATAGTGGTCTTCCATGTGGCCAAGACCCTGCTGTAACCCATGGACAAAATTACCCAGGATCAAACCAGTCTCTCATTCAATTGTATTCTGACATAATTCCAGAAGAGAAAGGGAAAAAGAAAAGAACAAGAAAAAAGAAAAAAGATGATGATACAGAATCCACCAAGGCACCATCAACTCCCCATTCAGATGTAACTGCTCCCCCAACTCCAAGTATCTCAGAAACTACCTCTACTCCTATAGTGAACACACCCAATGAGCTTCCTCAGCAAGTAGAACAAGAGTCTGTGGAACCAGTAGGCCCACCAACCCCTAATGCAGTAGCTGGCCAGTTGTATGCAGAATCAGAAAGCAAACTGCTCAGTAGTGATTGTTCACAAGGGACTCCAAATCAACAGACTCACGCAAATCCAGACATGGATAAATTCTCCATGGAAACCCCTGCTGAAATTGAAGAGGTAAAACTAGAACAGACTGAAACAGAGGAATGCCCTGGCCAAGACAAGCCTAAATTGGAAGAACAAACCAGTAATAAGGTAGAAGAAAAAGCTGTACCCCATCCTATCTCCTCAGCACAGAGCCCTCCTCATCTGGTTGGAGGCCCTGCTACCAAAGGAGATGCAGGGAACGAACTTCTGAAACACTTGTTGAAAAATAAAAAGTCATCTTCCCTTATAAATCAAAAACCAGAAAGCAGTTTTTGTTCAGAAGATGACTGTACAAAGGATAACAAATTAGTTGAGAACCAGAATCCAGCTGAAGGATTGGTAAGTGTGAATCGTGAAAATGACAACTTACTTTTTCTTCTTGTTTTGTTTTAAATCATGGTTACAACTATATTTTAATATTATTTTGTGACCTTTTTACTCTAAAAGACCATTTTTTATGTTGTTGTTTCTGCCTTCATGGGCTCATATTTTGAATTACAATCATAAACTATATTAAGTAATACATTGTTTATTACATATTTTTTTAATTAAAGACATGTAACGCATTTGACATGTAACATGTGCCTCTCAACTGCTTATTACTCCCCCTGAGTTAATCTAACCAAAACAAAGAAGGTGAAAGATTAGTCTATGCATCTTTATTATACATAAGAGTAATTTTCAGTAAGCTCTTTGAAACAGAGAAAACAGCTCATGCATCCCTGTTTAATATCATTGGGGACTCTCAGAGATAACCCCTATTGAGAACCTATTGTATTATAATGTATTTTTCTAAATGTTATACAGATATAATCTTATATATAATATTATGTATGAATATAATCTTATATATGAATATTATTTTGTCTTTGTAGTTTCTCATGTATCAATGTTCTACCTATATAATTTTTATAGTGATAGAATGTCATCATAATATACCATAGTTTGCTTAATCTTTTATTAAGCACAAGGTTTGCTTTTATTTTCCTTTGTATGGAGATCTTAATTATAAATATACTTTCACAAGATTCCCTCTTCCCTCCCCGCCTCCCATTTCAATTAATTCCCTTGAGATAGTTCCTAAACTGGGGTTACTAGGTAATAGGGATTGGTACACCAGTTAGCTCTTACGGTATATTGCCTCCTTATCTTTCAAAAGCTACAGTGCTTCTTAAGTTAGATTTTAACATTTTCATTTTTTAATTGAATAGTGGTGATGTGGTACTTGGTTGTCCAAATAAGATTTGTTCCTCTTTGTTTTCTCTTGTTGTATGTTTGACCATATTCACTACAGAGAATGAGTGTTTGACAAGATAAATTTATGTGATTTTTGTAAAATTTTAGTGGGTTTGCTTTTTCAGTTGTGTTTGTCACCAGTAAATATGCTTAAGTGTCCAGCTCAATCGCTTGCTGCTTTCTCCATTCCATCCTATGTCCAAGGAATACTGAAATACTTATTAGAATCCCTGAGTGTTTTCTGATTTCACTCTGTCATATATGGCTGTTTACTGCAGCCTGTTTTTTGTCTCACTCTCCCTCCTTTTATGTATTTGGCCAACATCTTTTTTTTTTTTTTTAATTAATTAGTGGCTAAGACACTTGCCTGCTAACCAGAAGGCTGGCGGTTCAAACCCACCAGCCACTCCTCGGAACGAAGGTTGGGCAATCCTACTTCCGTAGTGATACTGCCTCGGAAACCCAAGGAGGGGTCG
>NW_006921851.1:2708081-2724533 GCF_000298275.1 Orycteropus afer afer | reverse complement strand
TTAGTCCACTTTTGTATCCTTCCCTTCAAGGCTCAGGGGTCCGAGATTATCTTCTGTGTCTGTGTTAATTGGTTTCCCTTTTCTTTGTTGAAGAGCGTCTGTGCAGTCCTTGTGCCTAGTCCGCCATCTTGCTGGAACCCATCTTTTTGTGTTTTAAAACTCATTTCTGGGATCATCTTCTCCAAGATACTTTTCTCAACTTAACCAGTCTTAAATATGTGTCAGTGCACTTTCCATGTGCTCACACAGCAGCTTCTGTAACGCTATTTGTTGTTGTTATTAGTTAGTATAGAGTTGATTTCAACTCATGGTAGCACCATGTTTGTAAACTAAACCATAGGGTTTTCAAGGCAGTGACCTTTCAGAAGTAGATTGCTTGGCCTGTCTTCCGAGGCATCTCTGTTTTGTTTCAAACTGCCAATCTTTTTTTCAAACTGCTTGCACCACCCAGGGACTCCGTAGTACCATTTAGCATTACTTAAATGGCTTCTTGAAGGGCATAAACTACATCTTTATATCTTAGTACCTAACATGGTATTGAGCACATAGTAGATTCTCAGTGTACTGAATTGGGTGCTATTCGTGGGAGCTCTGGTAGCCTAGTGCCTAAGGCACTTGCCTGCTTCAAACCCCACCAGCCACTCCTCAGAAGGAAGATGGGGCAATCCACTTCCATAGTGATACTGCCTCGGAAACCCAAGGAGGGGTCACTATGAGTCGGGTCCGACTCAACGGCACATAACAACAACAACAATAACAGTGGTTATATGGGAGCTCTGGTGGTGTAGTGCCTAAGGCATTTGACTACTATCCAGAAGGCTGGTGCTTCAAACCTACCAGCCACTCCTCAGAAGGAAGGTTGGGCAATCTACTTCTGATACTGCCTTGGAAACCCAAGGAGGGGTCACTATGAGTCAAAATTGACTCAACAGCAGTGAGTTTGGTTTTTTTGGTTTTAGTGGTTATATGGTAGGTCTGGTGGCATAGTGCCTAAGGCATTTGACTGCTAACCAGAAGAATAGCGGTTCCAACCCACGAGCCACTCCTTGGAAGGACGATTGAGCAATCTACTTCCATAGAGATACCACCTCAGAAACTCAAGGAGGGGTCACTGTGAGTTGAATTTGACTCAACAGCAGTGAGTTTGGTTTTTGGTTTGTTTGTTTGTTTGTTTGTTTACTCATTGTATGTAAAAAAAAAAAAAAAAAGATGTTATGATAGTAAAATGGATGAGTATGCACTCATCAGAACAGTCAAGCATATGAGATCAAAAGAACAGTGTTTACCCAGGAATAGAGCTAGGAAGGTTAGAGGGAATGGGAAGGAGGGATGAAGGGAAGGGATGGTCACAGGGAGGAAGTGGGAAGAATGCTGTTACAGCATGGGGATTGCAGTGAAAGTCACAAAACAGAATAATTATGGGTTGCTGAATAGAAAACCAATTTGCTCTGTAAACTTTCACCCAAATCACAATTTAAGAAAAGGAGAGAGAGAAGGTCAGTTTTAGATATGTAAATGTTTAGAGCCAGTGACATATTCTTATATCCATTTGGGAGGGTGGCAAGGGATAGGGGTACTTTAATACATTAATAGGAGTAATGACTCTACCTGTATTCCAGGTGCTATGCTGTTCTGTGACTTGCCTTAAGATAATATTTAATCAAATAGGAGGTACAATTACTATCCTATTCTACAAAGTATGAAATCCATTTACTTTTAGTCACAAGGCAAAAATGTTGTGGCTATAGCTGGGCAGACCAGGTCTCCTTGTCTTTGCTGAATCATCTTTCTCATATGTAAAATTGGGGTTAGGAAAAGAACGTCTCCTTGTGGGAGTGCCTTACTAACTTTGAGAGATTGGACAGAGGTCACAGTAGGTAATAGTTCAAACTCAGGGATCTTTGGAGAAAAGACAAAAAACAAACCCACTTCCATAGAGACAATTCTAACTCATAATGACCCTACAGTCAGGGCGGAACTGTCCCATAGGGTTTCCAAGGCTGTAATCTTTGCAGAAGCAGACTGCCTTATCTTTCTCCTGTGGAGTGGCTGGAGGATTCGAAATGCTGACCTTTTGGTTACCAGCCAAATTCTGTAATCACTGCACAATCAGGGGTCTTCTCAGCCTGGGCTAAATCCAAGCTCCACTACTTACAGCAGTATGACTTGGGCAAATAAGCCTCACTGTACCTCAATTTCCTCATCTATGAAATAGTATTAATACTATTCCCTAGCTCACAGAGTTATTGAAGGATTAACATGAGTTGAAATGTACCAAGTGTAAAATATATAGAGTGCTTGTATTTTTATAAAAGATTTTTTTTAACATTTTATTGTGATTTAGGTGAAAGTTCACATAGCTAATAAATTAGTTTCCCATTCAACAATTCATACACAAATTGTTCAGTAACATTGGTTGCTGTCTCCACAGTGTGTCAGCACTCTCCCCATTTCCACCCATTTCCATTCCTCAAGTTTCTCTGCTCTTCCTTTCCTTATCATCTGTGCTGTTGGACAAATGTTGCCTGTTTGGTCTCCTATAGTTGATCTAAGGAGCACATTCCTAATATGTGTCATTGTTTATTTTAGGGGCAAATCTATTATTTGGCTGAAAAGTGACCTCTGGGATTGGCTTCTGTTCCAGTTTGAAAGGGTATCTTAAGGCAACAGTCTCTCTTAAATTCTTTATTCTTTTTGTTAAAAAAAATCTTCTCAATGTTTGTGACGGCACTCTTCCCCTTCCTCCCCAGGTTTTTCGCTTCCACTTGCCCATCTCTTCTAGCCCTACCTGCCTTCTGAAATTTGTTTTGGGGCCAGTGCTGTCCATTTGGTCTTATATGGCTGATTGTTCTGAGGAGTATGTTCCTCGCAGGTGGTGGTGTTCACTTTATAGGCCTGTCTTGTACTGCTGAAAGGTGATCTCCAGGAGTGGGTTCAGTTCCAGGTTTGAAGGGTGTCTGAGGACCATAGTTTTCAGGGTTCTACCAGCCTCTGTCAGACTAGTAAGTCTGGTCTTTTTTAAGATTTTGAATTTTGTTTTATGTTTTAAAAGGCACATATTTTTTTACCTACCAACCACACACTAGGAATCTGTCCTAAGGAATGTAAATTGCAGTAAAAAGAAAAGACGTAACTGCAAGAATAGCTCATGCTTTGTCTGTACCAATTGAGAAAAAAATGAAAGAAGTAAACAACTTGAATCCACAACAGTAGTTATTGGTTTGTGTTATATATATATGATGAAACACTTCGTAGCCATTAAAATGCTCTCACATGTGCTATGTGAGCGTATTTAAAGGCCTGAGAAAAAACACAGCCGCCAAAATAAAAGAATTCAAAGAGTGATATGTTGTGTTTTAATAAAATATGTATTATGTTTATTTAATAAAATGTGTGTGTGTGTGTAGGCACAGATAAGATTGAAAACAGATAAATTAAAATGCTATTTTCACCTCAGATTCACAGGTAATTTTCAAACTTCTGTGCTTTTTTATATTTTAAAGTATTCTTTGAAATGTAGTAATATCTGCTTTCTAGGGTAATTGTGAAGATTAGAGATTGTGAAGATCAGAGATGGTATCTATAAAGCACTTAACAAAGTGCCTTTCCCATACTTAATAAATAACATTATTAGTCTCATATAAGCCAATAAGAAAGCTTTAGGCCTTAAGTCCTCAAAATGCAGTCCCTGGCGGCAACAGAATTGACATCACCAGGAACTTTTCACATATGCATATAATCTCATGCCCCACTGCAGACTGACTAAATCTGAATGTGTGCTTTAACAAGATACCCAGGTGTGCATGTTAAAATCAGAGAAGCACTGCTCTAAGCCTGAAGTTCTCAAAACTGTAGTGCATCAGTATCATCTGGAGGTGATTGCTGGGCTCACCTCTGGAGGTTCAGATTCAGTAGGCTGTGATAGGGCCATCAAATTGGCATTTCTAACAAGTCCCCTGGTTTTGCTGCTGCTACTGCTCCAGGACCATACTTTGAGAACTAATCTGATCCCAGGGGGGATTCTCAGCAGTCTGAGCCTGCTTCTGCCTCCCCTACTTCTTTTTATGAGCTAAGAATGGTCTTCACACTTTTAAATGGTTGGGCAAAAATGTAAAGAAGGGTAATATTGTGACATGTGGAAGTTACATGAAATTCAGATTTCTGTGTCCATGAATAAAAAAAAACTTTTTGAAATATAGCCAGCTTGTTCCTTTGTGAATTGTCTATGGCTGCAGTGTTAAGACAGGAGCTTTGGTGGTGTAGGGCTTAAGGCATTTGACTGCTAACCAGAAGGCTGGCACTTCAAATCCACCAGTCACTCCTCAGACAATCAATCTACTTCCATAGAGATACCCAAGGAGAGGTCACTATGAGTTGGTCCAACTCCACAGCAGTGAGTTTGTTTTTTTTCTTGTGTGTGTGGAGTATAAGACAGAGTTGTTGCAACAGAGGCCGTATGGTCAACACAGCCTAAAATATTTGCCATCTGACCCTTTACAGTAAGTTTGCCAACTCCTGTTCTGGGCCATTTAGAATATAACTCACTCACTGCCGTAGAGTCGGATCCGACTCATAGTGACCCCTCCTTGGATTTCCGAGGCAGTATCACTACAGAAGTAGATTGCCCAACATTCCTTCCGAGGAGTGGCTGGTGGATTTGAACTGCCAACCTTCTGGTTAACAGTCACATGCCTTAGGCACTACACCACCAGAGCTCCCAGAATATAATTAGAAACTGAAATTTTAAGAACCCTCCAATATTTGATACATTACAATGTTCGGCAACTATAACTGCACCAAAGTATTGCTATAAAGTTTAGAAATAATGGAGCCTGAAATATAGTCCTTTTTTTTTTTTTTTTGGTATTGATTGCACTACCCTCTTCAAAAACTAGCTTAATTTTAATTTTGCTTCTTGACCATAAAGTAAAGACAAAAATAAAAGGTTTATCTGCTGTAACCTAGGTCATCTCCCATTTACTTTAAGTATACAGGTACTAATTCCATTGAATCTGTTCCCTCTCATGGTGACTCCATGTGTGCAGAGTAGAGCTGTGCTCTGTAGGGTTTTCGGGGCAATGACCCTTCAGAAGCAGATTGCCAGGACTTTTCTTGGCACCTCTGGGTTGGTTCAAAGTGCCAGCCTTTTGGTTAGTAGTCAAGTGCTCCTGTTGGCACCAGCCAGGGACTTTATCCTTTGAGTATGGTCATTAATTTTCATTTAAATGTATGATCTTGAGCTAATTTGAATGATCAGTGTTCTTTCTTTTTATTGATTTCTGGCAATAGCTCTTCTTGTCAAGTGAGAAGTTTAGGTTTTGAAGCTAAAAAAGCCCATAAATTGTCTCAGCAGACCTTGTGTTTCACCAGTTCCTAAGGGGAAACAAAAATAACTCACCAAAATCACTATGCAGAAGCCACCACCATCTGGCTTGGAACCTCATCTCCAGAGCTACAGTGAGCAGGAGTAAGGAGCACTGGTCCTGAGCACTAGCACCAGTGAGGTCAGGCTCAAGGAGTAATGCTGCATCGGAAAAAAATACCCTTCCTTGTAGTCCCCTTCCTCAAGCTTGCAACCTAATAATTTTAGTACTTCAGAATAATGTTTGTAAAAATGGGATGAAATGGGATGATATTTTCAGGGGGAAAAAAATATTACATCATTTGATACCATTGTCTATCTTCCCTTTTTCACTCTTTTTACTGTTAATACCCATGTTGTTGTTGTGTTACTATGTGCCATTGAGTCAGACCCAACTCATAGAGACCCCTCCTTGGGTTTCTGAGGCAGTATCACTATGCAAGTAGATTGCCCAACCTTCCTTCCGAGAATTACCCATGTTAGGAGTATGAAATCTAGGATGGAACTGTAATAGCATGAAGTAAAAATCAAATGTGTGAATAGTTCACTCATTTCTTAACTTTTCCAATTAGCAAACTTTGGGGGCTCAAATGCAAGGTGGTTTTGGATGTGGCAGCAGCCAGTTGCCAAAAACAGATGGAGGGAGTGAAACCAAGAAACAGCGAAACAAACGGTCTCAGAGAACTGGAGAGAAAACAGCACCTCGCTCAAAGAAAAGGAAGAAAGATGAAGAGGAAAAACAAGCTATGTACTCAAATACTGATACATTCACCCACTTGAAACAGGTGAGTTATTTGGAACAACTCCTTTAAAAATTCAAGGGAGAGAGCAAATGCTTTTTCAAACTCTATTAATACTAAACTTTTTATTGTGATCATTTCCTAATTAAAGTAGAACATTAACAGGGATAAAAAGACAACTCTAAAAGGAACATTAATTGATTTCCTATTTCCAAGCAAAATTACATCTTATCCTATGGGCACCCAAAAATTATAGCAACAGATGGATTGGTTGAGATTTCCTTATATTTAAAAGCAGCAGCGTATGTGCACCAAGAAACAATCTGTCCCTATTACATGTGCCCCTGGAACCAAAGAAATGGAGTTGTTTGACTCTCCCCTATTGTAAACTCTATTCTTACACCCTTGTAGTCGTTACAAGAAGGTGGGAGACAGCCGTTAATAGTCATGATGGTACTTGACCTCAATTTGTCCCCCAATTCTGAAGAGCAGGTCTTTTCCACTCATTCCAGGATTTTGATAGTTGGCACTTTTAAAAGTCTCACTTTTCTCAAGTCTCTATGACTTTAGGTTACCTTAGGTTGTAGAAAGTTGAGAATAGCTTTGTTTATTATGTACATTACTCTTAAATGTGTTTTTCAATAGCAGCTCTCTCTGCTCCCTCTAATGGAACCAATCATTGGAGTGAACTTTGCACACTTTCTTCCTTATGGCAGTGGCCAATTTAATAGTGGGAATCGACTTCTAGGAACTTTTGGCAGTGCTACCCTTGAAGGGGTTTCGGATTACTATTCTCAGTTGATACACAAGGTATGTTTCTTTGCCAAGATGTTGTTTTACTTCATCTTTGGATACCATATCAGAACTGGCAGAGCTTGTTTTGTTTTTGCATCAGATAATCTTATAAATTTTATTAGGAATACTTCACCCAATAAAATTTTAACTGTGTTAAACTTAAATTCTAACATGAACATTTGAAATTGTTGTGTAAGAATACAAATTATAAAAAACATCCATTATGTATTTCCATGGTAGAAGAAATGCTTACTTCCTTATTACCTATATAAATTCTTAAAATGAATCCAAATACATAATAAATAGTGGAAATGTGGTTAGTTTAACCTGAAAATTGAAATTTAAGAAATGTATTTTAGCTAACCATTTAGTCCTAATTACAACTATACACTAATTCTTAGCTACTAAAATAATATAAAAACTAAAACAAGTTCATCATTTGATATTGGTTTTCTAATAAAGTTATTCAATAGCATCATGTGACATTCTGTACTTTACAACTGACTTACATGGAAAGATAATTTTTACAAAAATATTTCAGGGTATCATCAGTTTCCCTGAGGACATTTCTTCTTTAATATTAAATCATTCAATTTTGATGCTCCATTTGTTGTTATTGTTGGCTTTTCTTTTCAGTTAGAACCTGCTCTAACTCTTGAAATGCCTTTTCTCGTGATACAAGCTGTTCTCTAACACCACTTCATTGTCTTCGTGGAATTTTATACATTTGCAAGATTAGTAATTTCACCCTGCACTTATTTGCCTGGTATTCTTGGTAGATTAGATTCCAGCAACCCCTGAGAGACCAGTCAATAAATGACATATTAGTAATAAATGTTAAGCAAGGAGAGATATGTGAAGGAAAACTCCTCGTAACGGAAGATGGGGCAATCTATTTCCATAGTTATACTGCCTTGGAAACCCAAGGAGGGGTCGCTGTGAGTCAAAATCAACTTGACAGCAGTGAGTTTGGTTTTGGTTTTTTGGGATAATTTTTTTATTATGGCTACTACTTTTGCTTTTCTATTAAAGTTTAGATAATTCAGATTCTAATATATGTGATATGAGTTGCAGTTTTAGGTTTTGGGCTACAAATTCTCAGGGTTTTTATTTTTAATAAAATTGAGCATCTTAGTGAGAATTTAATAAAGGGATTTTAAAGAACTTTTTATAATCGGCTGAATTTCAAAGTTATCTTTCCACTGGCTGTAACAGTGAAACTTGTGAAGATTTATTATAGAGGGTAGAATCAGACATAATGGCATTTTTTTCTCAGTTTCAAAGTTAAATCTGACGATGAGAAGTAAGTAAGCAGATACAGTGTCTGTATTATGTCCAAAAAATCATGAGTATATGTTCCAATAAAAAGGTTCCCAGCCTTTTATGCATATTTTTCTTCTTGGGGTACATTTAGGAATGAAGATGCATCTTGATTATGTTCTGTAGCCTTGCTTCCATGTGCTAAAATCTCACAAAACTAAGTTTTAGCAAGGTTTTTCCATGTTTGTTCAGTAGCATATAATTTAAAATTTTTTGGTCTTCTGCAGCAGAATAATTTAAGTAATCCTCCAACACCCCCTGCCTCTCTTCCTCCTACACCACCTCCTATGGCTTGTCAGAAGATGACAAATGGTTTTGCAACAACTGAAGAGCTTGCTGGAAAAGCTGGAGTGTTAGTAAGCCATGAAGGTATGACTTTAGCCTCCAAAATTTACCTTTCTGAGGAGTGTACCTTTGCTGGCTGTGCTGGGTGAACTGGTATTAGAATTGTAACACACTATCCATATATCATTGTTGACTAAATGTGCATGTGGTTTTGTGTCTTTGCTTTTCCAGTTACCAAAACTCTAGGACCTAAACCATTTCAGCTACCGTTCAGACCACAGGATGACTTGTTAGCCAGAGCTATTGCTCAAGGCCCAAAGACAGTTGATGTTCCAGCTTCACTTCCAACACCACCTCATAATAATCAGGAAGAATTGAGGTGAAAGTTTCTTCTTTCTCAAGTA
Source organism: Orycteropus afer afer (assembly GCF_000298275.1). NCBI lineage: Eukaryota > Metazoa > Chordata > Mammalia > Tubulidentata > Orycteropodidae > Orycteropus > Orycteropus afer. The sequence continues at coordinate 2,715,627 of NW_006921851.1, read as the reverse complement.
TTTTTCAATTATTTATTTTATTATAGTATGTTTGTAGTATAATGTTTGTGGGAATAACAAAGACATGTCAGGAGTAAAATCTAAAAATAATAATTTTTAGAATTTAAAGTTTATAAAACATTGTTACTGTTAATAGTTTGCACATTTTTTTATCTTTTTTTTAATCAACAAATAATAATAAAGAAACATTAAGGGAATGTAAAATCTCCATACTAAATATGCCAAAGATCACTGTCCCTTATAAGTTATTAGTGTGATATATTGGGTTTATTGATGTTTGTAAATATCTTAAGTGTAGGAGCAAAAGTCATAGATATCAGAGAATGCTATTGTAGAAAAGAATTTAAGGACTATCCTGTCCAGTGCTTTTTATCTTATCTCTACCCACAAAGATTCTGATTTAGAAGAATCAGGTTAGTTGATAAATAATCTCTAGATTCAGGGGGTTGTTACATTTTTTCAGATTATTATCTCTTCCTTAGAAAATCTGATAACTGTCTTCCATTTGATGAGACATGAACTTAGTCTAATCCCTTATTTAATTATTTGGAATCTTGTCAACCAAAGAGAAATAACTTGTCCAAGTTTAGAATCTTGGTTTCCTTTCTTTCCCCTATACCTCACTGCTAGAAACTCCCAAATTTGTCAGTAGGGAGCTGCCTCTCAGCAGCTGTGGGAGACAGTGCCTTGGTCTACATGTTTTCTGACCGAGGGCAGTTATTTGCTATCTCCCTGGATTTCCAAGGGGCTGTGTCTTTAGAACTTGCTTCCAAACTGAAACCAAACTCACTGCCATTGATTCGATTCTGACTCACAGCAACCCACATTGGGCTTCCGAGGCAGTAAATCTTTATGTAAGTAGATTGTCCAGTCTTCCTTCCACAGAGTGGCTGGTGGATTTGAACCTCCAACCTTCTGGTTAGCAGTTAAATGCCTTAGGAACTACACTGCCAGAACTCTTTAGGACTTGCTTGGGTTTCCTAATAATGTTTCTCCTCACATTCACCTTCTGCATGACAGCATGTGTTCTGGTAGAGCTTATGGGAGACATCAGAGTCGTGGGGATATTGTATAACTTTTAGCCTCAGACTACTCTAACTCTCAAATCACAATTGCCTTGGTAAACCCTGCCCACCTGGACTAGACAGGAGGGGCTCATCTCTTCTTCCTTTTCACCTTACTTTATCAGTTAAAGAGTTCTGGTGACTCAGTGCCTAAAGCATTTACTAACCAGAAGGTTGATGGTTCAAACCCACCAGGCCACTCCATGGAAAAAAAAAAGGTGGGACAGTCTGCTTAGGTAAAGATTTACCACCTTGGAAACCCAGTGGGGGTTGCTATGAGTCAGAATCAACTAGATGGCAGGGTTTTTTTTTATTTTATCAGTTAAGAGAAATCAAGGCCCAGTAAAGCCATAATGACCACATTTCCTCCCATTTTGCTATCATAAACAGCTTTAACAGGATAGCTGTACTTTCAGCTACTGCTGCCTGATAGCATAATAAGCTCTGTGCATGCATAACTGTTGAATGTGTGCTTGGACTATTTTTTCCTTTTTCAAGGTATAGGATTGTTCCCATAGTCCTAGTGATCTGGAGTTTTGCAGAGGTGTGCTTTTTATGTAGTCTGCATGTCTTCCCTCTCAGGCAGATCTTCAAACTTTGTTGCTGAAGCTTTGATAGAAAGGAAACATACCATTTATATTATACCTAAACACATTTTTCTATTTTTTCCAAAAGAGACTCCATTTGACCCTGAACAGACTCATAATACTACTTACTGTCACAGCCATTGCCCAAAGCAATATTTGTAGGACAGGTATAAGAAACCCTCAGTGGGGGATTTGCTTGTGTTGATGTGTTGGTTCTTATTCTTGTTGCAGGTTACAGGATCACTGTGGTGATAGGGATACCCCTGACAGTTTTGTTCCCTCGTCCTCTCCTGAAAGTGTGGTTGGTATGGCAGTGAGCAGATACCCAGATCTGTCGTTAGTCAAAGAGGAGCCTCCTGAACCTGTACCCTCCCCAATTATTCCAATTCTTCCTAGCAATACCGGGAAAAGTAAGGAAAATACTTAGCCTTATTATTTTTGCTTACAATATGCTGATTTACTAATGTAAATAGTTTGATTTTGAAAAGCCATTAACAATTCTTTCTTTGTTTCCTCCTTTCTTTTTCTTCTTCCTCCCTTCCCCTCCCCTCCCCCCAAGGTTTAGAATCTAGGAGGAATGACATCAAAAGTGAGCCAGGCACTTTATTTTTCACATCACCTTTCGGTACATCCCCAAATGGCCATAGATCGAGCCTTATATCTGTAGCAATTACTCTGCATCCTACAGCTGCTGAGGTAAAAGATCAAATAACTTTTTTTAACATTGTATCTTGTGTCCCTGTTTTTAAAGATGTATCAGGTGGCTTACAATGAAACATATCCAGTAGGGTCATGAGCATAAAAGATCAAAAGTGAGAGGCTGGATTCACTTCATGCATCTCAACTACTTTTGAGGAACTTTTACTCAGTCTATGTCAAGACATAAAGGATAAAATGAGTTAATGTTCTCATTTTTTGATACAAGGAAGTATATCTTAGCTCTTTTGAGAGAAATCTTTTCATAACCCTTAACATTGTAGAAAATTAAACAAAGGCACTTTATCAACAATTAAAATTTTACAGAAATGAGAAGTGTTCTTATTTTTTTGTTTGTTTTAAAACTCTTAACTCTGTAAAAATATTTTGTTGGAGAACCTAACTTAATATAAGGTTCAGTGAAGTGACATTTTGGCCAACTACATAGTATAGCAACACTACTTAGCATAGCACTTGAGCATTTGTGAACTGCTTCAAACCTTTGCCTAGAGCTGGACAGAAACCAAAAAAACCAAACTCATTGCTGTCAAGTCGAACCCGACTCATAGCGACCCCTCCTTGGCTTTCCAAGGAGGTATCACTATGGAAGTAGATTGCCCAACCTTCCTTCCGAGCAGTGGCTGGTGGGTTTGAACCACCAGCCTTCTGGTTAGCAGTCAAATGCCTTAGGCGCTATGCTACCAGAGCTCCCAAAGCTGGACAGAAGCCACTTAAAATAGCTTTCTGACCAACTGTAAAAACTAACAAGCCTCAGCACATCCCTTGCAGTTATGTCCTTCATACCTGTCAGAAAATAGAATATCTGAAATATTTTAAAGCTCTCATAAATATTTAGTGTTTGAATCCCTTTATGAGGGTTTCTGTTTATGAAAGCTTTATTTAAATATTGGTCCATTAAAAGAAATGTTTTGACTGAAACCCTTTTCAATGTTAAACCCTTTACGTTGTTGGGTTTTCTTGCAATAATGTATCCTACAGATGGCATTTACCCTAAGTATTTCTTTCTCTTAAGTTATCCTCTTTTGATTTCTGGGTGGGTTACACAGTGCTTTCATTTTATTTTAGAACATTAGCAGTGTTGTGGCTGCATTTTCCGATCTTCTTCATGTCCGAATTCCTAACAGCTATGAGGTTAGTAGTGCTCCAGATGTTCCATCCATGGGTTTGGTCAATAGCCACAGAATAAACCTAGGTTTGGAGTATCGACAGCACTTACTTCTTCGTGGACCTCCACCAGTGTCTACAAACCCTCCCAGATTAGCAAGTTCTTACCAGCTAAAGCAGCATAATGTACCATTTCCTCCAACAAGCAATGGTGAGCTAGTTTACTTTTTGTTAAATGTATTTTTGATTCAAAAATTAAGCTTATTTTTTTAAAATCTCAATTTTTAAACAAAAAGCATATAATATATTTGTGCATGACCCTTGTAAATTAACCTTATATAGATGTTCTATTTTCTGTGTTAGTACTTTGGGATAGATGTGTGTGTGTGTGTGTATGTGTGATGCTGTCAACCAGTAAGTATTGATTGCCAACTATCTGCAAAGCACCGTTAGAGGAAGTCTGTGACTTTCTTACCCTTAAGCATCTTTTGTTCTTCCTCATTCCCCTAAATCTCCCATCCCACATTCTGTTTCCTTCATGTTGTGAGGCTGGCAACTTTACTTGTATTCTTTTTTCCTTGTTTCCTGCATCTTCTGTCACAAGTTAACTACTCTTTTACGTCTGTATTATATCCACAGAGCCCTTCTCTTCCTATTAGATGTATTTGTGCCTCCCCTGTCCCTAAGAAAACTTCCTCAGACTGTCCATGACACAGTTTTCCTTCCTGTCTCCCTGGAAATCTGAGGAGAGTGGTCTTAGGTATACCTTCATGGCCTCACCATCTCTTCAGTAACTAGTTTCCTTGTCATCTTGTTTCTCTCCTTACCCTTCTACTAGATGGAATTTAGCATTTTACCATTTTCCATCTTTGAACTTTCTTTGGAAATATGCCCATCTTGCATTTTTGAACTCTTAGCCTCTGCTTCTACAGTTCTTATTTTCTTCCTGCTTCTCTTTACTTTTTCTGCCTTCACATACCCTATGATAGTTGTACCAGTGAATCATGCTCTGTTCTCTGAGCATGGACAACACTATAATCTCTAAGTCTTTATTTACAATTACATCTTGGCTTTGGATATAAATTGTCATGTCCTGGCTGTTCAAGAATAGACATGTTTTGTTTATTTCTACCCCAGTCTCATCCGTATAATAGATGTCTTACAGTCATAGCTTAGAAGATTAAACTTCTGTTATTTAAAGAAAGGATAATACAGGGTAACTTATAATGAACTATGTTGTAATAAATTGATAGAACATAATCTTACATGGTATATCTTCTTGTTTTATTACTCAATTTTAATTACTAACAAAAGTCTGCTACCTTTAGGTCTTGCTGGATATAAGGATTCAAATCATTGTATTGCAGAAGGCTCGGCACTCAGACCACAATGGTGTTGTCACTGTAAAGTGGTAATTCTGGGTAGCGGTGTGCGGAAATCTTTCAAAGATCTAACCTTTGTGAGCAAGGTACTTGCTAGCTACAATAGATTGTTAAATTGGTTATTATAAGGACCACATACTTTAAAATAAATTTTAAAATAATAGTAAAGTTTATTTCTGTAAATTTATTTCTCTTTGGCTAAATTATTATATTCTAAATATTGGGGCATAGTTAACATTTTACTTTAAAAATAAATAACTGCTTTCACTTTGGATGTAACGTAAAAGTCAACAGTGCTTAGATTCTGTATTTGTTAAATTTTGACTTGTTAAGAATCCCACACATTTCTCTTTGATTTTCAGGATTCCCGAGAAAGCTCCAGTAGAATGGAGAAGGACATTGTCTTTTGTAGTAATAACTGCTTTATTCTTTATTCATCATCTGCACAAGCAAAAAGCTCAGAAAGCAAGGTAAAATGAGGATATTCTGAATTCACTCAACAATACATGAGTGGGTTCTGGGAATATATTATTGAATGGTGATGTTGTGTGCTGTCAAGTCAATTCCATGCAACCCTGTGTGTGACAGAGTAGGAACTGCCCAATAGGCTTGCCCAGGCTTTAAACAGACATAACCTAAGACATAGTCTGGTAGGCAGATGACATAACCTTGCTTGCTAAAAATGAAGAAGACTTGAAGCATATAATGAAGATCAAAGTCTATAGTCTTCAGTATTGATTACCCTTCAACATAAAGAAAGCAAAAATCCTCACAATTTTATCAATAAGCAACGTCATGATGTATAGGGGAAAGATTGACATTGTCAAGGATTCATTTTACTTGGATCTGCAATCAATGCCCGTGGAAGCAACAGTAAGGAAATCAAATGACATATTATACTGGGCACATTTGCTACAGAAGATCTCTTTACAGTGCAGAGATGCCACTTTGAGGACTAAGGTGCACCTGACCCAAGCCATCGTGTTTTCAGTCTTATATGCATGAGAGAGCTGGACAATGAATAAGGAAGACTGAAAAAGTTGATGCATTTGAGTTAGGGTATTGATGAAGAATATTGAATATTCTTTGCATTAGCAGAAGAACAAACAAATCTGTGTTGGAAGAAGTACAACCAGAATGCTCCTCAGAAGTTAGGATTGTGAGATTTTATCTCATGTACTTTAGACATGTTATCAGCAGGGATCAGTCCCTGGAGAAAGACACTGTGCTTAATAAAGTAGGTCAGTGGAAAAGAGGAAGATCCTGAGTGAGATGGATTGACGTAGTGGCTATAACAGTAGGCTGAAACATAGCAGTGATTGTGAAGAATCAAAACTCTCAGAATGATTGTGAGGTAGTTTCATTCTGTTGCTGATAAGGTTGCTATGAGTTAGAACCTACTCTATGGCAGCTAACAACAACAAAACAGTCTTTATGGGAGCAAATTGGTAGATCTTTCCTCCCATGGAAGCACTGATGGGTTCAAACAGCAACCTTTCACTTAGCAACTTAGTGCTTACCCATTATACCACCAGGACTCCTTCATGGGGTTCTCTGTAGGGAATCCTAAACTGATGGTGATCAAGTTGAGAAAGAGAAGTTATAAAAATCCTTGATAAAGCTGGTATTTGAAATTAAATGAGCTTTAACTTATTTGACAATAGTGGCAGATTTAAATTATAGTTTAAAAACTCAGAATTTAAAACATGAAGTTCTTTAATTTTACTAATTTAAGTTTGAATATCTTTAATTATAAAAAAAAATTGCTTTTATTAATCTTACCCTAATAGGAAAACCTATGCAAAAACAAAATCCAAGTTTATTCATATATTTTAAGACAAAATACTTTGCTCAAACCATAATGGAAAAAGTAGTTTACTTGATTCTGTATAATTTAAGTGTATTGAAGTGTGTGGCTAATACAAAAATGTATTTTTTAATCATGTCTTGAAGGAAATTTTTTTCCTGTACAGAAATACTGTCAGTACTGCCTCTACCATCACTTTCTTAGAAGAACATTCTGGAGACTTACTTTTTAACAGGAAGTAGTCCATGATATAATGAAATCTAAGCTTATATGCCAACTACATTTACACTTTAAAAAACAAAAAACTTGTTTGTGTTTTCACCATTTGGATTACTTAAGTCATTGTGCACTGCCTGCCTACTTCTGGGTTTTATGTGATATTTGTCTTCTTTTCAAACACCTTGTGGGATTTGGGGCGGGGGGGGGGGTGTATGTGAGAAAAGGGGAGTTGGGAGAGAACTGTGAGCTTAGTATTTATTTATTCCGTTGTTGATAAGGTTGCTATGAGTTAGAACCTACTCTATGGCAGCTAACAACAACAAAACAATCTTTATGGGAGCAAATTGGTAGGTCTTTCCTCCCATGAAAGCACTGATGGGTTCAAACAGCAACCTTTCACTTAGTAACATAGTGCTTACCCATTACACCACCAGGGCTCCTTCATGAGGTTCTCTGTAGGGAATCCTAAACTGATGGTGATCAGGTTGAGAAAGAGAAGTTATAAAAATCCTTGATAAAGCTGGTATTTGAGGGTTCCAGCAAGATGGCAAACTAGGCAGAAAGACTGCACAGAGCCTCTTCAACAAAGAAAAGGGAAACCAATTAACACAGACACAGAAGATAATCTTGGAACACTGAGCCTTGAAGGGAAGGATATAGAAGTGG
>NW_006921851.1:2694387-2704687 GCF_000298275.1 Orycteropus afer afer | reverse complement strand
ACAGGCATATGAGTTGATCATTTACCTCAAGTGGATACACTCCTTGGAGAGAACAATCATGGGAGAAAGAAGGGCTGCTTATGCACAGGGAGACAGCTCAGGGGGGCAGGAGTGTATGGAGGGATAGACACTGGGAAGAGGTAACTATGGAGAGGAAGTGGGAGGGGAGCATTGTGGTAAACTGTGGTCAATGACATAAGACAAAGTATATGTGAACTGCTGTACAGAAAGTGAATTTGCTCTGTAAATCTTCACCCAAATCACAGTAAAAAAAAATGTAAAAAATGCTGGTATTTGAAACTAAATGAGCTTAACTTATTTGACAAGAGTGACAGATATAAATTAACAGTTTAAAAATTCAGAATTGAAAACATTAAATTCTGTACCTAAAGAGAAACAGCTGGGGCTTCTCTCATAGCACAACTTTTTCAGGAGCTGAGGAACCTTAAACATGGTTTGTTTGCAAACAGAGGACTCCTCCTTCCTTCATATATATGACAGTTGATTGAACCAAGTTTGAAAGATAGGAATCTTAAGAGAGTGACAATTGGCTCATAGGAGTTTTTGTTGTGAAATTCTAAATTTGGTTTAACAAAAACACTCTTCCATTGTACAGATTCAGATACCTAGCTCCTCTGACAGCACTGATTTTTCTGACTTTCCTATAGTTAGATTGAGGAAGGTTTAACAGCAGAATATTCTCTAGGGTTATAGTTTTGTAGAAAAGGCTTGGGAAGGGTCTACCCACAGTTGTCCTACTTTAGCCAATGAGTACTCATACCTAAAGATCTGAAATACTAGCATTGACTTCTGTGTATAAACTTCATCACTCATTCACTGACCTTTTCCCGTAAGTCATGTTGTTGTTATTTGCCATCGAGTTGGACCTGACTCATAGCGACCCCTCCTTGGGTTTCCGAGGCCGTATCACTACAGAAGTAGATTGCCCAACCTTCCTTCTGAGAAGTGGCTGGTGGATTTGAACCACCAGCGTTCTGGTTAGCAGTCAAGTGCCTTAGGCACTACGCTACCAGAGCTCCTGTCATACTCCCTGTTAAATCCTTAGGATTGCTTTGTTTTTTGCTTTGACAAGAATTGCTTTTAAAGCTTATGAATTACTCTTTTTTTGTGTGTGGTTTCTTTTTAATACCTAGGAATCCATTCCTTCATTGCCACAGTCACCTATAAAAGATGGGTCGTCCAAAGTATTCCATCAGTACAGTAACAACATCTCCACTTTAGATGTGCATTGTCTCCCACAACTTCAGGAAAGAGTGTCTTCTCCTGCATCACCTCCCATTACTTTCCCTCGTGCTTTTGAAGCATCCAAAGTAGAGGCAAAGCCAGATGAACTTAAGGTAACTGTCAAGTTGAAGCCCCGGCTAAGAACTGTGCCTGGTGGGTTTGATGACTATAGGCCTTTAAATAAAAAATGGAGAGGAATGAAGTGGAAGAAATGGAGCATTCATATTGTCATCCCCAAGGGAACATTCAAACCACCTGGTGAGGATGAAATTGATGAATTTCTGAAGAAATTGGGCACTTCCCTTAAACCAGATCCTGTGCCCAAGGACTATAGGAAGTGTTGCTTTTGTCATGAAGAAGGTGATGGATTGACGGATGGACCAGCAAGGCTGCTCAACCTTGACTTAGATCTGTGGGTCCACTTGAATTGTGCTCTGTGGTCCACAGAGGTCTATGAGACTCAGGCTGGTGCCTTAATCAATGTGGAGCTAGCACTGAGGAGAGGCCTGCAAATGAAATGTATCTTCTGTCATAAAATGGGTGCCACCAGCGGGTGTCACAGATTTCGATGCACCAACATTTACCACTTTACTTGCGCCATTAAAGCACAATGCATGTTTTTTAAGGACAAAACAATGCTTTGTCCCATGCACAAACCAAAGGGAATTCATGAGCAAGAATTAAGTTACTTTGCAGTCTTCAGGCGGGTTTATGTTCAACGTGATGAAGTACGGCAGATTGCTAGCATTGTGCAGCGAGGAGAGCGTGACCATACCTTTCGTGTTGGAAGCCTCATCTTCCACACCATTGGCCAGCTGCTCCCACAGCAAATGCAAGCATTCCATTCTCCTAAAGCACTCTATCCTGTGGGTTATGAAGCCAGCCGATTGTACTGGAGCACTCGCTATGCCAACCGGCGCTGTCGCTATCTCTGTTCCATTGAGGAGAAAGATGGGCATCCAGTGTTTGTGATCAGGATTGTGGAGCAAGGCCATGAAGACTTGGTCTTAAGTGACACATCACCCAAAGGTAAGAACAGCTACTATGTGCTCTACAGAGCTGGTCACACTGACATTAAGCTAATAAATATTCTCTGTCCATATTCCCAGATTTGTTCTCATGTTCATTTTATAATAACAGGTGTGGATTTCTCATTTATAAATACAAATCTAAACTTTTTTGAATTATTGCATCTTGTTGTATAGTTTTATGAACATTGTCTAGACTTGTTCTAATTCAGTCATATCGAAGTATATTCCAAGATAGAATTTTTAAAAGAAATGAGAGTGATTTGTAGATCTAGCTCACCCATTATATACCATGAGGCCCTTCTTAATGTAAGTTTCTAGAAGGAAGAAACCACATGTGAAGCATATTTTATTGTTATACTTACTTTTTATCTCCAGAGTTATGCCTGAGTAACCATTTTTATTAATTACAGAGAAGGTAGAAACTCCTAAAAAACTGGTTATATAAAGTTTAGCAGTTCTTCAAAAAAATTTGTGAAAATGCTCAAAGATCAGTCTAAAGAAAACAGCAGTTTCAAATGTTAATTTAAATCTAGGGGAAATGGACATCTCTATAGATATTATTGATTGCAATAATCATTTTAAAATCTAACATTACTGTTTAATTCTTTGATATAACATATTCTTTCCCCAACATTTGTAGTCTATAAAATAAATTGCTGCCATTTAATAAGCTTTCCTCACCAGGTTTCTTTGATTACTACCTAAGACATTTCATTTGAAAACTGATAAGTCTTTGTGAGTGAGTCTTCATTTTTCTCTGATGCATATTGTTTTTCTCACTGCTTAGCTAAGAGCAAGAAGTCAAAAATATTTTTTGTCCATATGTAGGTGTTTGGGATAAAATTTTGGAACCTGTGGCATGTGTGAGAAAAAAGTCTGAAATGCTCCAGCTCTTCCCAGCATACTTAAAAGGAGAAGATCTGTTTGGATTAACAGTCTCTGCAGTGGCACGCATAGCTGAATCAGTGAGTGTCTGGTTGAAAAGAAATTGAAATTATTTTTCTTTTTGTACAAATCCTTTATTCTCAATGTGACCACTTTAACACATTTCAGTACATTCTGTAATATTCATGAGACTTTTCAGGTAGTGAATTCTCCTATGGATGAAGTGCTATCTTTCTGAAAGAATGCAAGGAATGCATGATTAGTTAGAAGACCTCAATAAACATTAATGTTCACTTGATGAGGTAGTTAACAAGTTTCAGGTTCTTTTCAAGGTTGAAGACAAGGTGGAGGGTGAACAGTCCCAGGAATATTTTGTCTTCTGATTATGCTGGACTAGTGAAGGCACTCCCTCTTTGCTTCCCAGTTTTCTCGGGTACTTCAGAAGATTGGTGTACCCAATCCTTCATATTTGGGTCATTATGGCCACTTTCGTACCATCTGCCCAGGGCTGGTAGTCACTGGAGTACAGGAACACATCTCTGCCTAAAAGGTTACAAGCATGTTTGACAATGAGGCTAACTTGAACTGTATCCACAAAATAACTTTTGGAAAGTTACATGATTATAAGGTAGTGTTGTGTTTTATTTGAAGAAGCAGAGAATACCCCAAAACCAGTGAGTAATATACTTCATTACTTCCTTTGGTATAACTTTGCCTAAATGATAAATATATTTTATGTTTATAGAGAATAACTTTCACAAGAAGTATATTCTGGAAAAGACCTTCAAAATTTCAACTATTTTACAAGTAATCCTTAAGCTGCCATCTATACAGCCGGGACGTTGGGAGTGATACTGTTGTTTGTTGTTGTTATTAGGTGCTATCAGGTTGGGGTCAATTTATAGTGACCTTATGTATAACAGAATGAAATGCTCCATAGTCCTCTGCCATCCTCATAATTGTTGCTCTTTGAGCCCATTGTTGCAGCCACTGTGTCGTCAGTCCATCTCATTGAGGGTATTCCTCTTTTTTGCCAATTCTCTCCTTTACCAAGCACGATGTCCTTATCCAGGGACTGCTCCATGTTGGTAACATGTCCAAAGTACATGAGATAAAATCTCTGCCATTCTTGTTTCTAAGGAGTGTCCTGGCTCTGCTTCTTCCAAGACAGATTTGTTTGTTCCTCTGGCAGTCCATGATACACTGAATATTCTTCACAATGCAAATACAACGATTATTCTTCATTCTTCTTATTCATTTACTAGCTTTCTCATGCATATGAAGCAATTGAAAATACCGTGGCATAGTACACTATAGTCCTCAAAGTGCTATCTTTGCTCTTTAACACTTTAAAGAGGTCTTTTGCCCAATGCAATGTCATTTGAATTGCTTGACTACTGCTTCCATGGGTGTTGATTGTGGATCCAAGTAAAATGAAATCCTTGACAACTTTAATCTTTTCACTGTTTATCATGATGTTGCTATTGGTCCAGTTGTGAGAATTTGTGTTTTCTTTAGGTTAGGGAGTAATCCATACTGAAGACTGTAGTCTTTGATCTTCATCAGTAAGTGCTTCACTCTTCCATTGGCTGGGCAGGGAGCTATCTTCCAGATTTCTTGGCATAAATGAGTGAGTGCTTCCAGTATTGCATCTGCTTGTTGAAACATCTCAATTTGTGTTCCATTAGTTCCTTTACCCTTGATTTTTGCCGATACTTTTTGTGCAGCTTGGGCTTCTTCCTTCATCAATTCTTCATTATATGGTACCTCTTGAAATGGTGGAATATCAACTAATTCATTTTGGTACAGTATCTCTGTGTATTTCTTTCATCTTCCCTTGATACTTCCTGTGTTGTTCAGTGTTCTGCCCATAAAATCCTTCAGTATTGTAACAAGAGGCTTGAATTTTTTCTTCAGTTCTTTCAGCTTGAGAGATGCCAAGTGTGTTCTTCCCTTTTGGTTTTCTAACTCAAGGTCTTTGCACATTTCAGTATTATACTTTATCTTCTCTAGCCACCATTTGAAATCTTCTGTTCAGCTGTTTTATTTCATAATTCCTTTCATTCAGTTCAGCTAATCATAATTCAAGAGCAAATTTCATGGTCCCTCCTGACATCCATTTTGGTCTTTTTGTTTTTTTGGGTTTTTTTTCTCCCTGTCTTTTTAATGACCTTTCCTTTCTTTATGTATGATGTCCTTGATATCATCTCACAGCTCATCTGGTCTTACGTCATTAGTGGTCAAATCTATTCTTGATGGTTTCTAAATATAGGTGGAATATAATCAAGGTCATATTTTGGCTCTTATGAGCTTGTTTTAATTTTCTTCAGTTTCAACTTTAACTTTCCTAAGAGCAATTGATGATCTGTCTGTGTTCCCCATCAGCTCCTGGAACAATATTGCACTTCTCCATCTCTTTCCACAAATATAGTAGATTGCATTACTGTGTAATACATCTGGCAAGGTCCACGTGTATAGTCGCCCTTTATGTTGTTGATAAACAGTATTTGCAAAGAATAAGTTGTTGTCTTGCAAAATTCTATCATGTGATCTCCAAATCATTGCTCTTTGAGTACATCATTGCAGCCACCATGTCGTCAGTCCATCTCATTGAGGGTTCTCATGTCTATAGCCAGGGCCATATTTTCCAAGTACTAATCTGTCTTTGTTTCCAACTTTTGCATTCTAGTTCACTAGTAATATCAGTGCATGTTTGATTTCAGACTGCAAAAGTTGGTAAAAATCTTCAATTTCTTCATCATTGGCCTTAGTAGTTGGTGTATAAATTTGAATAATAGTCACATGTTCTGGTTACCTAGTGCCACTCTGACAAGAATATACCACAAATGGGCTGGCTTGAACAAACAGGAGTTTATTCTCTTACAGTTTGGGAGGCTAGAAATCTGAGTTCCAAGTGCCAGGCTCTAGGGGCTGTGTGAAAGCCCCTCAACCTTGGGATTTAACTCTGCTTCTTGCTCCCGGCCCACTGAAGCTAGAGGCATCTCTTCACGCAGGCAGCTACTGGCTGCTGAGTCTAACAAGCCAAGGTCGACAAATAAAATGGCGTAGTCTTGATGTTACCCAACCACACAGCAGGCCATTGTTAAGTCCCAAGGTCAGCAGAACATGGCAGGCTGCTGAACAATGACACGGCTACATGCCGTGTAGCCTTTAACTTCACATGCAGGATCCAAGCATGCCATAGGTTAGAGACCATTCCCAAAGCTGCCGCTTATATGCCGGAAGCAGACCACATACCCAAAGCAGCTATTCAGCTGCTTGTGGTAGATCCCACCATGGAGTTGATTGCCAGTCTCATCATGGGGAATAACTACCACTAGCTGCCCAGCCACTCCACCAGGCCCAGCCAAGTTGACACACAAACATAACCACCACAGTCATATTTACTGGTCTTCCTTATAGGTGTATGGATATTATTCTGTCACTGACAGCATGGTACTTTAGGATAGATCTTGACATGTTCTTTTTCACAATGCAGCGCTATCATTCTTCAATTTGTCATTCTCAGCATTAGTAAACTATATGATTATCTTCCACTCACTAATACCTAGGATAGATCTTTCTGCATTCCATTTTGTTTTCTGACAGCTTGCAAGATTCCTAGTTTCATACTTAATACCTTCTATGTTCTAATTATTAATAGCTGTTTGTGGCTGTTTCTTCTCAATTTAACATGCCACATCAGCAAATAAAGATCCCAAAAGCTTTACTCTACCCACATCATTAAGGTCAATACTTTGAGAAGGTAGGTCTTTCTCAGCCATATTTTGAGTGCCTTCCAACCTAAGGGGCTTGTCTTCTGGCACTATATCAAATAATGTTCTGCTTTTCATAAGGTTTTCACTGGTGAATTATTTTAAAAGTTGATTACCAGCTATTTCTTCCTAGTCTGTCTTAGTCAGAATCTCCACTAAAACCAAACCTGTCCACCTTGGATGACCCTGCTGGTATTTGAAATACCAGTGGCATAACTTTTAGCATCACAGTAATATGGAAGCCACCACACTATGACAGACAGATGAGTGGTAGTTGAAAGTGATGGCTTAAAATCATAGCCAAATTGAAAGCAATGAGAAATGATGAGAAATGTAAACCATATAAATGATTTTAACTATACTTATATTGAAGCTCTCAATTAAGATTTAAAAGTTGACATTAACCTAGATGAAAGAAATAGTGAGTTACTATTCTCTCCATGTTTATGAATGGCAAAGTGATCAGATCTAAAAATCACACATGTGTGCATTCGTTGCCATATGCTTATTCTATGAGTTAATCTTTTTTCCTCAAGAAACATTTGCCAGGGTTTACTGAGTTTTGTTAAACTTTTGACATAAGTTGTTGTTGACATGAGTTGACTTTTTGTCCATGTTGCTTCTTTTCAGCTACCTGGGGTTGAGGCATGTGAAAACTATACCTTCAGATATGGCCGAAATCCTCTCATGGAACTTCCTCTTGCCATTAACCCCACGGGTTGTGCCCGTTCTGAACCTAAAATGAGTACCCATGTCAAGAGGTTTGTGTTAAGGTATTTTGTTTTAACTTCACATAGTACAGCCCAGGGTTTCTAGGCATATAGTGGTTTTTTGTGCTTGATTTGTCTGCTGCTTACAAACCCTGTTGTCTCTGGCTGTGTATATGCACAACTAAGTCAGAGAAATTGCTATGTTGTCTCTGCTAGGTAGCTTTAATGTATGTTTCTGTCAATAATAATTAAATCAACCTGGCTTTGGGCATTATTCAGAGATATCTTCAGTTTTTCTTTTATTATTTTCTCTTGATTTGCCATTGTCTGCAGGCCTCACACTTTGAACAGCACCAGCACTTCAAAGTCATTTCAGAGCACAGTCACTGGAGAGCTGAATGCGCCTTACAGTAAGCAGTTTGTCCATTCCAAGTCATCTCAGTATCGGAAAATGAAGACTGAATGGAAATCCAATGTGTATCTAGCCCGGTCTCGGATTCAGGTGAGTACATATACTTCATTTGAGAATAAAAGAGACAGGGTGGAACCCAGAAATCTTGAATTGATACCAAATACATAGAAACAATGTCAGGCTGCAGGAATAAAACCATATTCTTTAAACTATACATTTCTATATCATGTCTTATCATTTGATTCCTCACAAGTGATTCAGTATCTAGTCATGGAGCATGGTGCTTTGCATCCCTACATGAAAAGCAGATCTTAATTACCTACATCGCTGAGTCTTGATGAGAGTTGGTGGAGAGCAGGGAGCTATATAGTTTGCACACACTGGGATTGTGGAGGGGCCACTAGAGCTGCCTCAAGGACTTAATCAAGCAAAAGATACAAATGAAAATACCTTTAGTGCATAGTACCAAAAATTTCTTCAGTTTTGGAAGCTACCTTTTGGACACCTTTTCATGAAATGATGGTAGATGGTCTGTGGAATATAAGTAAAGCCATCTCAGACTAAGCATTTAAATTTACACTGTGGTCCGTACTTTCTGAGCTACAGACTTAAATACCCGAATGCCTGTTCAGCATCTCACATTGGATGTCTCAGGTAGAATTATAAAGCTCTTACTTTGCCACGCTTCTTTAGTCCCTAAGACTGATAATCCTACAAGCTGCTCATGTCATTTCTAGTTGTTTAAGTTAGCTTCAGTATGCCCAAATCTAAACCATCGTCAAGTAGTTTCTTGTTTTTTTTTTTTCTTACAAAAATTTCCTCAAATCTACTCTCAGGCTCTTCCACCACCATTTTAATTTACCTTCTTCACAGTCTGCACTATTACAAGAGCCTTCTGACTATCTCCTCCCATCCAGTAATCCCTACCGCAAAGCTGATCTTTTTAAAAGATAAATTGATCAAATTCCATTGTCTGTAGCTTATTCAGATTCTTGTTCTTTTGTTGTATCCTTTATCCCCCTTCCTGGAAGTTTGTATAGTCTTTATCCTGGATATTTGGACATTTCACACATTCATTTGAGTTAGGTTCTTTTTCACTCATTGCTTTCTTCACTTGATGAGCTTTTTTCATCTGGAACATGGTTACTGAGGAATGTTTTTTGTATTAATTCTTTGGCAAGTGCCTCCCTTCTTTGTGCTCTCTGTTTGGAACTTCAGACAAGTATTAGAGTTCTGATATTGTGGTTCTGCAAGTGTGTCCACCAAGACTAGTAGCATCAGCATTACATCAGGTCAAGTACCTACCCCCACCCCTACCCCCATCCCCCCTTGATAATTCTAATGTACACCAAGAAAGAATTTCTATATTAAATCAGAATTTTAATTCCCCCTCCTACTTTTGGTTTCCTTATGCTTTTGTTCTTTGTAAAAACACTTCCTGATCTTTCTTTTGCATTTGTTAAAATTGGCTAAAAAACCTTTTTTGCAATTCTTTATTTATTGTCTTGTTTTCACAATATGAATACAGTATCTTTCTTTTCTCTTGGTTGCTAGTAGTGCTTTTTCCCTCAGCTTTCTCTTCCTGGTTTAATTTACTTTTCCATTTAAAGTGTTTTGAAATACACTTATTCCTCACTTACGAAGTATTTCATTATCTGAATGTATTTCACATTTACGACAATAGTAAAAAATCTATCCAGTTAATTTGCACATTAACAACCTATGTCTGGCAGTAAATAATGCCAAGTGCTAGGCAAGAGTAATGCTGGCTGTAAAAATTAAGATTATGTGTCAACTTGGTTGGGCCATGATTCTCAGTGATTTGGCCATTATGTAATGATGTCATTATCCACCATTTTGTGATTGGTTGTAGTCATCCTCCATTTTCACATATGCCAATTTTTGCATAAAGACCTGGTCTTTGGAACCTAACCATGTCAGTAAGTGAAGAGTAGGTATATTTTTATATTTACTAATATATTCATTCCTATTCTTACTGTTTTCATCCCTTCGCTGTGATTCTAATAGCGTCTTAACTACCTGTGTTCAGTCTGTCCTTTTTAACCCGAAGCATTTTTGAGAGTTAATTTTTTTATTTTCTCATCTCTCTCTCCATTTGTCTTTCTCCCCACCAGGTAATAATGATCTAGCTCTGGTGGCATAGTGCCTAAGGCATTTGACTGCTAACCAGAAGGCTGGCAGTTCAAACCCACCAGCCACTCCTCAGAAGGAAGGTTGGGC
>NW_006921851.1:2678777-2694287 GCF_000298275.1 Orycteropus afer afer | reverse complement strand
TAAGGCATTTGACTGCTAACCAGAAGGCTGGCAGTTCAAACCCACCAGCCACTCCTCAGAAGGAAGGTTGGGCAATCTACTTCTGTAGTAATACCACTTCAGAAACTCAAGGAGGGGTTGCCATGAGTCGGATCTGACTCAACGGCAGTGTGTGTTATCCTTGTATAATTTTTCCATGCTAATATCTTTAAAAATATATGCACATTTATTTTCACATGTAAAGTAAAATCACATGATATGCACTTTTCCTTTTGTCAAAAATACTCAGATTCCTTTTATAATGTGGTGGTGTCACTTAAAGAGGAGAGAAGACAATCAAGATCAGCCTAAGGCTGGTTCAGACATACTTCCCCTACCCAACTGTTTTACCACTTAAACCAGCTATCCTCCCCACAGCACTCTACTTCTTTGCTGCATTTGATAATTCATTGCAATGGCCACACAGAACTCACAGACTATACTCAAGATTATGCTGTTTATTAGGGAAATATGACAGGTTACAACTCAGGGTCAGGATCAACATGGAAGTAAGAGGAACAATTCATGATACTCTTTCCTTGATTTTTTACGGTAATGATCTCATATGATATTTGTCCCTTAGTGATTGACTAACTTCACTCAGTATGTTGTTGTTGTTGTTTGCCATCAAGTCGGCCCCGACTCATAGCGACCCCTCCTTGGGTTTCCGAGGCAGTATCACTACGGAAGTAGGATTGCCCAACCTTCCTTCCGAGGAGTGGCTGGTGGGTTTGAACCGCCAGCCTTCTGGTGAGCAGTCAAGTGCCTTAGGCACTACGCTACCAGAGCTCCTCAGTATAATGGGCTCTAAGTTCATCCATGTTGTGAGATGTTTCACAGATTCATTATTGTTCTTCAGTGTTGCTTCGTATTCCATTCTGTGTATGTACCATAATTTGTTGATTCATTCCTCCATTGATGGCCATTTAGGTTGTTTTCATCTTTTTTGCTCTTGTGAATAGTGCTGCGATGAACATGGGTGTACATATATCTGTTCATACCATGGCTCTTATTTCTCTAGGATATATACCTAGTAGTGGTATTACTGGTATATTAGTATATTAGTTAGTGGTATATGTTATTTTAGTATATATTAGTAGTGGTATACGTTATTTCTAAGGAAGTGCTATACTGTTTGCACTGTGGTTGCACCATATCACAGTCTCACCGGCAGTGTATAAGTGTTCCACTCCCTCCATACCCTCACCAGCATTTGTTGTTTTGTGGGGTTTTTTGTTTTTTGTTTTTAGCTTTTAGTGCTAGGTGGAATGAATGAGATGGTATCTCATTGTTTTGATTTGGCTCTTTCTAATGACTAATGATCGCAAGCATTTCTTCATGTGTTTGTTAGCTGCCTGAATATCTTCTTTGCTGAGGTGTCTGTTTATGTTCTTTTCCATTTTTAAATTGGATCATTTGTCTTTTTCTTATTAAGTTATTGAAGCTTTCTATTAATTTTAAGAGATTACCCCATGTCTGATACAGTGTTGCAAATTTTTTTTCCTAATCTCAGTTCTCTTCATACTCTTGGTGAAATCTTTTGTTGCACATAAGTGTCTAATTTTTAGGAAGTTCCAGTCATCTAGTTTTGTCTCCTGGTGTTTGTGAGTTTTGGGTTATATGCTATAGTATATTTATGTCCTAAATTAGGGCCCCTAAGTTTGTCCCTATATTCTCTCTCATATCTTTATGGTTTTCAGTTTTATATTCAGGTATTTGATCCACATTGAGTTCATTTTTGTATATAGTGTGAGATATGGGTCTTTTTACATTTTTTTGCAGACTGGGTATCCAATTTTGCCAGCACCATTTATTAAAGAGATTATTTCTTTCCTATTTAATGAATTTTGGGCCTTTGTCATAGATCAGTTGTCAGTAGGTGGATGGATTTACTTGAGTTCGCAATTCTGTTCAGTGGTCTGTGTCTGTCATTGTACCAGTACCAGGCTATTTTAACTACCATGACTGGATAGTAAGTTTTGAGATCAGGGAGTGTGAGACCTCCTACTTTGTTATTCTTCTTTAGTAGTACTTTACCTATCCAGAGTCCCCTTCCTTCCCTTATAAAGCTGGTGATTAGTTATTCCATCTCTTTAAGGAGAGATAGTGGAATATGGATCAGATTTGCATTATATCTGTAGATCACTTGGGTAGTATTGACATTTTCACAATGTTAAGTCTTCGTATCCATGAGCATGGTATAGTATTCCATTTATATAGGTCACTTGTGGTATCTTGTAATTGTGTTTTATAGTTTTCTTTATGTAGGTCTTTTGTGTCTCTAGTTAAATTGTTTCCTAAGTACTTCATCTTTTGAGTGATTATTTAAAAAAAAAAACAAAAACAAACTCACTGCCATCAAGTCACAGCCTACTTGGGTTTCCAAGATGATATCACTACAGAAGTAGATTGCCCAGCCTTCCTTCCCACGAGTGGCTTGTGGGTTTGAACCACCAGACTTCTGGTTAGTAGTCAAATGCCTTAGGCACTTAGGTGATTATAGAAAATTATTTCCTTTTCTGAGTTCTCTTTGTTAGTGGAGAGGTATCATACTGATTTTTGTATGTTGACTGTGTACCCTGCCACTTTGCTGAAGCTTTCTATTAGTTCTAGTAGATTTCTCATTGAGTTCTAGGATTTTCTGTGTATAAGATCATATCATCTGCAAATAGAGATAGCTTTATTTCTTCTTTGTTGATTTGGATCCCTTTTATTTCCCTTTCTTGCCTTATTGCTTTGGATAGGACTTTCTAATACAATATTGAATAGGCATGGTGATAAAGGGCATCCTTGTCTCATATCCATTCATAAGGGGAATGCTTTCAGTCTCACTTTTGAGAATAATACTGGTCTTTGGTTTTGTATATATGCACTTAACTATGTTGAGAAATTTCCCTTTTGTCAGGAATGGGTATTGGATTTTGTCAAATGCCTTTCCAGCGTGGATTGATATGATTGTGTGGTTCTTTTCCTTTTTTTATTTATGTGGGGTTGAGGAAGGGGGACCCTTTTGGTAGTAAAGGTCATGTGTCAGCTTGTCTTGACCTCGATTTGAGTGACTAGGAAACTGATGAGACTAGTAATCAACTCTGTGGTGGAATCTACTGTGAGCTGCTGAGTAGCTACCTATTTATTTATTTATGTGATGAATTATGTTGTTTTTCTAATTTTGAGCCATCCTTGCATACCTGATATGAATCCCGCTGGGTCATGATATGTCCTTTTTTTGATATGTTGTTGGATTCTCTTGGCTAGGAGTTTGTTGAGAATATTAGTGCCTATGTTCATGAAGGATATTGGTCTATAATTTTCTTTTGGTAAGAGTCTGTTCATATTTTCTACCTCAGTCAGTGTTAGTTTAAATAGGTAGTATGTTTCTAGAAATCTGTCCATTTCTTCTAGGTTTTCAAATTTGTTGGAATATATATTATATATATATAATATATATTTGTTGGTCTCTTTCATTGGGTGCATAAATATTTCTTATGGTTATATCCTCTTAATCCTTTAATCATTATATACTGTCTGTTGTAGTTAAGGTTGTGTGTCAGTTTGGCTGGTCCATGGTTTAGAATGCTTGGCATCTGGATGCAGTTACTCCCTATGATGAGATTGGAATCAACTTCATGGTAGAATCTGCTATGAGTAGCTAAGTAACTGGTGTCAGGGTGTGATCTGCTTCCAGTACATAAGGAGAAGTTTTGAGAAAAGTCTCTAGCTTTTTGGTACATCTGGATCCTGCATTTGACTGAGTCTTCCTCTCAGTGGCCTGCTGTGTTACCTGCTGATCTTGGGATTATTCTTGGACTTGAACCAGTGGTCTGCCATGTTGTCTGTTGATCTTGGGATTATGCCATTCTACTTGCCAACCTTGGGGTTCGTCAGCCTTAGCAGCCAGCACCTGCCTGAGTTGGGAGACACCTCTAGCTCCAATAGGCCTAGAATAAGAGACAGAGCTCAAGGTCAAGGGTCCTTTACCCAGCCCCTAGAACCAGAACTCTTGAATTTGGATATCTAGCCTCCTAAACTGTAAGAAAATAAATTCTTGTTTTTTAAAGCCATCCATTTGTAGTATTCTGTGATATCAGCACTAATGAACTGAAAGTGCCCTTCATTGTCTCTTATGGTTGTTTTTGTGTTAAAATCTGTTTTATCAGAAATTAATATTGCCGCTCTGCTCTTTTTTGATTGCCATTAGCTTGATGTTTTTGTTTTGTTTTGTTTTGTTTACAATCTTTGATTTTTTTTGTCTATTTCTGCCTATGTGTCTTGTAGACAGCATATTGATGGGTCATGTTTCTTATCCATTCTGCACCTATCTGTCTCTTGATTGAAGTATTTAATCCATTTACATTCAGTGTAATTATAAACAACTATGAATTTATTGCTCTCCTTTTGTTAGGGGTTTTATTGTAGTGTTGCTGATTTCTTTGTTCCATATAATTTTCTGTGCTGAGCTCATTTTGTTTTATGATTTTTTTAAATCATTTCCTTCATTGCTATTGTTTTAGTATTTGCTAAATATTTAATGACTTTCCTCTTTTTTTTTTTATTTTCATGAGAATGTTTATTAATTTTCTTTGAGGTTACCCTGTGATTTATTATTTTCTTCCCAAGTTTAAAACAATCCATTCTATCTCAAATTGCCTTGACTCCTCTTGTTTTGCAAACTCTGTAACAACACTGTGGCCCCTCTTTTTGCTTTGTATTTGTCCTCATTTGAAAATTGATCTCTCTAGTTCCCTGTTTTCAGTCTTGCAAGTTTATTTTACTTTGGATACTTCCATGTCTTGGTTAAAGAAAACAAAAATCCTTACAACTGGACCAATAAGCATCATCATGATAAATGGAGAAAAGATTAAGTTGTCAGTGATTTCATTTTACGTGGATTCACAATCAACACCCAGTAATCAAGCAATTCAAAGGACATATTGCATTGGGCATCTGCTGCAAAGGACGTCTTTAAAGTGTTAAGGAGCAAAGAGAGCACTTTGAAAACTTAAGGTGCATCTGACCCAGGCCATTGTGTTTTCAGTAGCTTCATAATTATGTGAAAGCTGGACAGTGAATAATGAAAACCACAGAGGAATTGATGCCTTTGAATAATCGCAATGGCGAAGTATACTAAATATACCATGGAGCCAACAAATATGTCGTGGAAGAAGTGCAGCTGGAATGCTCATTAGAAGCAAAAATGACCAGACTTCATCTCTTATTCTTTGGTCATATTATCAAGATGGACCAGTCCTTGAAGAAAGATAGCATGCTTGGTAAAGTAGAGGATCAGCAAGAAAGGGGAAGAACCTTGTGGTAGTAAAGGTCATGTGTCAGCTTGGCTTGGCCTCGTTTTGTGTGAGTAGGAAACTGATGAGACTGGTAATCAACTCTGTGGTGGAATCTACTGTGAGCTGCTGAGTAGCTACCTTAGGAATGTAGTCTGCTTCCAGTATATAAGAAAGCAGCTTTGAGAAAGGTCTTTGAGCTTTTTGGCATGCTTGGACCCTGTATGCAGCCAGGTCTTCATTCAGCATCTGGCTATGTTGCCTGCCTATCTTGGAACTACTTCTGGACTTGAACTAGTGGCCTACCATATTACTTAATAATCTTGGGATCACGCCATTTCACTTGTCAGCATTGGGTTTGTCAGCCTCAGCAGCCAGCAGCTGCCTGAGTTAAGAGAAGCCTCCAGCTTAAGTAGGCCAGGAGCAAGAGAAAGAGAAAAAGCTGAAGCCCAAGGTCATGGTGCCGTCACCCAGCCACTAGAGCTGGCACTTTGAATTTGGACTTCTAGCCTCCTAAATTATAAGAAAATAAATTCCTGTGTGTTAAAGCCATCTCCATTAGTGATATTTTCTGTTAGAGTGGCACTAAAGAACCAAAACAACTGTCATTCAGATGGATTGACATAGTGGCTGCAACAGTGAGATTAACCATAGCAACAATTGTGAAGATGGCACAGGACCACACAGTGTTTCATTCTGTTGTACATAGGATCACTATGAGTCACAACCAACTTGACAGCACCTAACAACAACATGTCTGGGTTGATTTCTGTATGATAATGTCATGTGTGTTAATCACAGATTGTGGTCTTCTGTTGTTAGTTTTCTATCTGAAGGACTCTCTTTAGTGTTTCTTGTAAGGCTGATGTGGTTTTTATAAATTCCTTTATTTCTGTTATCTGGACATGTCCTAATTTTGCCATAATCTCTGAGGGACAATTGGTTGGCAGATTTTTCTTCAAGATATTAAGATGTCATATCATTGCTTTCTCTCCTGCATGGTTTCTGCTGAGAAATCAGAGTGCAGTTTTATTGGTTGCCATTTATAAGTATCTTTTCATTTTTCCTGAGCTGCTTTCAGGATTCCTTCTTTGTCTTTTGTTTTGGAAAGTTTGATTATGATATGTCTTGGTGATTTTCTTTTGGAATCTATCATGTTTGGGGTTTGTTGAACTGGAATCCATATCTTCTTGTCTTTCATCATATTAGGGAAGTTCTCTTCCAAGAAATTTATAATTTTCTCTGTGGTTTTATTGGTCTCTTCCTGTTCTGGAATTCTGCTCATACATAAGTTATTCCTCTTGAGTGTGTCCCACATAAATCTTAGACTTTCTTCATTTGTGATTGTATTGTATGTTGGTGTGATTCCCCCAGATTGGGTTTCTTGGGGGGGGGGGGGTGTTGTCTTGTTTTGTTTGCTTAATTTTGTTGTGCTATATCAGAGTAAGTAGTGCTTGTGTGCTACTCTGTTTGTAATCTCACAGAACTCGGTGTTCATCACCTGTCTCCTTGTGGGTGTGATAGAGAATGAGAATGTGTGCACAGATCTGTTTCCTGTTGATGTAGAGCAGTTGAGGGTAGGTTGAGCTGGTATTGGCCACCCTCTTATCATTGATCAGTTAATGTGAAGCAGATTGTGGCCCTCACCTGGTGTGGGGAGCTACAGGAGGTTTGGTTGTGGTTGTGTAGTGTGGGCACTGTTACTATCTCCCAACTTTGGTCGCTGTCACCCATGTGGGTGTCCCTGGATTACTCAGCAAGCAGAGCTTATTATTGGACTGCTGCCCTGATGAGATTGATGGCAAATATTCAGAATGGCTACTCCATCAGGCCAATTGACAGTCCACAGCTCCATATGTCTCCTTATTCACTGTTTTCATTCAGTTTCTTGTACTAGTCAGTATTTCATCTTCCCTTCAAAGCTCAGGTTTTCAGAATCATCTGTATCTGTTTCAATTGGTTTATTGTTTTTTTGTTGTAAACGTTCTGCATAGCTCATCTGCCTATTCTGCCATCATTCCAGAGATCTTTTTAGAAGTTTTTATATTTTTCTTTTCCACTAATGATTATTTTCTCCTCCCCTGCTTTTATAATTATACCCATTTCCCCATTTTTTGAAAATTAGATTCCAACTATTCCCCATAGCAGGCTGCTTTATAAGCCCGTTTTCCCTTTTTGGACTCTTTACAGAATTTTTACTTACTCTTTTACTACCCCAATGTCTAAATTTTACACAGCTAGTTTGATATTTTAATATGCCCTTTCTATTTCAAAATCCATGTATAACAGGGGTTTAGAGTGACTGGAAAGAGAGCTACATTTGGGTTGTCTGCCAAGCAATAATTCATTAAGCTGTAATTCTGTTTGAAATTGCTTAAAAAGAAAACAGTAACCAAGTGCTACAAACACTCAGAAACACCGTATTCCTGCAAGGAAAATTATCATTGTGATATGGAGTGATGTGAAGCAGAATCTCAGTTACTATCCTTCCAGGGAAGCAGCAGTTTGTTTCTCTTGCATACACAAAACCACAGGCAGTGGTTCAGACCTGAGTCATATGCCTTTTGCCACCTTTCCAAACATAGTCTTGCTGAGAAAAACTCTATGCAAGAATAAAATGTTATATGTATCAGAAGCTGCTGAAATACCAAAATGTGTGAAGTGTCAGGTATTTGGTTTGTTCACTACAGAGTCACATGTGGGACTAAACAGACCAACTACATAAGTGGTATTTTGAGAAGCTAATTCAGGTTATGTCCTAAAGTCTCTGACAGTAGCCTACACTACTGTATGTTCCAAGCTGGTGCTTGATGAGGAGTGCATCTGGGATAATCCCCAGATAGCACATGGTGTATTCACCCTTCTCCACTGTTAACCTCTGTTAAGTTTTAGTTGAGAATGCTGAAACACAAATTGAGATAAGAAAATACAAATACTGTCATGGAAAATACCCTTATTTTTTTCAGTATGTCACTTTTCCATAATTTGTACTACTAAAATCTAAAACATTGCTAATAGCACATGATATCCCAGCGAGTAAGCTAGACAGTTCACATTGCCAAATGAGAGACATGGCCCATTCAAATTTCTGTACATGTCTCTGGCAGCCTTGAACAAATTTTCTGTCAGGAAAACAATTTGCTTTCCCCAAGAACTTCCTTTGTTTCTAGTTTTACAGATAACTAGAGCAAATTTAGGAAGCTCACAGCCAAATGTCAAACCTGTCTGGTAGTATTTTAATAACCCTTTCTAATTAGCCCTGTTTCTGTTTTATTAAGTTTGTTGCCATGTCATTTTTTTTTTTTTTTTTTTTGGAATAATAGTGGGATGAAGTAATTGCCCAGAGGCCATTGGCCTACTTAGTTGCTGGGATGTCAGCATGGAATTACCTGGAAGATGGGATGGCCTGATGAAATGTGGACAGCCACATGTTCATGCATGCCACAGTTACAGAGTCTGATAGATATGCCATAAGAGAGTAGCAATGTTGAAAAAAAATATATATATAATAATGGCATAGCTGTAAGCGGTAATATTATCTCATTTTTAAATGTCAGAAGATGGCATATTCAAATAAAAAAAAAAATCACTTGAGTTCACATGAAGCCTTAAGTATGGCTTTGATAAGACCCAAAGTATCACCCAAGATAATACCTTTGTATGAAGGAGAAAATACAGATTTGCCATATGATAAATTGAAGTGGTTCTTTTTGGCAGGGACTGGGCCTATATGCTGCTAGAGACATTGAGAAGCACACCATGGTCATTGAATATATTGGAACTATCATTCGAAATGAAGTAGCAAACAGAAAAGAAAAACTTTATGAGTCTCAGGTACGTGTCTGGTATATGTGATTCTATAAATCTTGCCACATTCACCCTCTCTGTCTCATGCCATCTAAACATCCTAAAAAGGCAGGAGCAAACTTGGCTGTCATGTTTTTGAACAAAAGCCATTATCTGGATATTCTTGTATTTTTCTCTTGTCACTTTCCATTTATCTTTTTTGGTTGGTAGTGCTATTTACATAGCTGTCCTTTGGTGGGTGCACTAGTCTCATACACATTGACTATAAGGACCATGGGTACTGCATTTTACTCCTGCCTCCCCTCAATGAGTGCTGTGGTTGGTTCACATTGGTTAATGAGCCCGGCTTCATAACCAACCAATGATTCATTGCTTTACACTTATGCCATGGCATGGTCACCTCCAACTGTGAGTACCCACAGTGAATGTGAATGGGTGCATTTCAGTTCTACTTAGTACTTCTCAGGTAGATATGAGCACAGAGAAGTAGTGCCTCATCTACGCTGATGACTCGCTTTTTTAATGAGAAATAGAAAAAGTACTTTCTCTTGCAGAACCGCGGCGTGTACATGTTCCGCATGGATAACGACCATGTTATTGATGCCACACTTACAGGAGGGCCTGCGAGGTGAGATCAAAAAGAAATCTGATAAAGTTAGTGCTTTGCTTGGCGGGCTTTATGATAATGGAGAGAGATTGAAGCAGGGGAGAAATGCTCACTATAGCCTTTCAGTGGTTAAAATTCAGGACAAATGAGTTGTTTTAAAAAGAATTTTTACTTAAAATTGTATATTTCCACTTGTTCTGTTAGCAGGCACATAGAAATGTAATTAAGAAAAAAGTTTTCCCCATTAATTGAAGATTTTTAAAGCTTTTTCTAGTTGTTTTGTTAATCATTTTCCAACATGACGGTTTACAGATATATCAACCATTCATGTGCACCCAATTGTGTGGCTGAAGTGGTGACTTTTGAGAGAGGACATAAAATTATCATCAGCTCCAACCGGAGAATCCAGAAAGGAGAAGAGGTAAGAGCTAGAGGGATGGTGTCTGCCAGGTGGTTCATACCCTGATACATGGTAGTTTACTCCTTTATACAAGGTAACTTGCTCAACACTTTCTCACTTCTTTATTGCTAGAAGTTTGCTCATGTTAGGTCAAATTTTGCCACTGTATCACATTTCCCCTAAGATAATCAAGCTACCACATTATTCCACAGGACAGCTTTGAAAGTGTTCATTCTCCACTTGTTTTAGTCCTCTAGTGCTGCTTTAACAGAAGATACCACAAATAGATGGTTTATTCTCTTACAGTTTAGGAAGCCAAGTTTAAAGAGTTCAGAGTACCAGCTCTAGAGGCTGGGTGAAAGCCCCTCAACCTTGGGCCTCAGCTCTGCCTCTTATTCTTGGCCCACTGAAGCTGGAGGCTTCTCTTAACTTGTAGCTTCTGGCTATTGAGGCTGACAAACCCAAGGTCAACAAATAAAATGGAACAATCCCAAGATTACCAAGCAACTTGGCAGGCCACTAGTTCAAGTCCAGTAACAGTCCCAAGATTGGCACACACGTTGGCCATGGAGATGAAGTCTTGGCTACATGCAGGGTCCAAGCATTCCAAAAAGCTCACAGACCTTTCTCAAAGCTATCTTCTTATGTACTGGAAGCAGACCACATCCCTAAGGCAGCTAGTTACTCAGCTGCTCTGGTAGATTCCACCATGGAGCTGATGACCAATCTCATCATGGAGAATAACTACATCCAGCTTCCTAGCCACTCAAAACCAGGCCCAGCCAAAGTGACACACAACTTAAGGTGATACATAATTACCAGGCTTCTCCCCATTTCCTTATTTTTCTTTTCCACAAATTAACATCCCCATATCACTCATTAGTTGATACTGTTTTTCATATGTCTTATAATCTTTTATACCCCCTTAACCTGGACACAATTTGCCAGTATCCCTCTCTAAATATTATACGGGAGCTCTGGTAGCGTAGTGGCTAAGGCACTTGACTGCTAACCAGAAGGCTGGCGGTTCAAACCCACCAGCCACTCCTTGGAAGGAAGGTTGGGCATTCCTACTTCCGTAGTGATACTGCCTCGGAAACCCAAGGAGGGGTCGCTATGAATCGGGGCCGACTCGATGGCAAACAACAACAACAAATATTATACCTGTAATTGAACTGATGTTTGAAGAAAATAATGGAATTGCCACTGAGGTCTCCAAGAACACTAAAGCTTGTGTGATAGCACATTGAGGCTGTCAAGAAGCAAATTTTGGGCTGCCATATTGCTCCACGTTGCTCATATTCTCACTGTGATCAATACAGTCTTACTGATTTTTCACATCAACGCATTTGCAAGGCATTTGGGTGTTTTGAGTTTTTTTTTAAATTCCAAATGCTGGACTTGACGTTTGTCTCTTGTTTCACAAAATGACTTTGGCCAAGCATCTGAACTGTTAAGATTATTACTGGTCTTGGGTGTCCCATCATGTTTCTTAGCTTTATCTTACACAAATATGATCATCTTGTCTTTATCTAAGTGCCCTCATGTGGAATTGGACTGCAGCAGTGTTGGTTTCTGTAGGAAACCTCCCACCTTCCATGCCTACCCCTGTTTTTGCAAAATGAGGAGACAGTGTGTCTTTCCTTTGTGAGAGCCCCTAGCCCTTCTTGAATGTAGCTGTGAGACTATACTTCTATTTTTTTGATCATTTTATTGGAGTCTCATTTTTTAAATCAAGAATATGGGTTTGACTGGACTTGGAGCCCATTGTAAATCTCACAGTCACTTGAAGATTAGGTGAAAGAAAGTATGTGAGGTCACCGTGTGGTGCCAGTGAGGATGAGTAGTGGCCTGG
This sequence comes from Orycteropus afer afer, assembly GCF_000298275.1. Classification (NCBI taxonomy): domain Eukaryota; kingdom Metazoa; phylum Chordata; class Mammalia; order Tubulidentata; family Orycteropodidae; genus Orycteropus; species Orycteropus afer. Next base: position 2,682,318 of record NW_006921851.1, on the reverse strand, counting down.
TAGTTCCAACTGCTATGGGGCCAAGCACATGTGTCTCTGGCTGTACTCTACCTCAGTGTTCTTGAGCAAGTCATTAAAATGATCATTTTATTTTCTGTAAAGTAGGAAATATAATTTCCTCACAGAGCTCCTCTAAGAACTCAGCAAATACCTAAACAAGACCCCTATTATCATTACTACAAGCGACTACTCATTAAATAGTGGTTCATTTCCTTTCTCTATGGAAGGAGTTTCCAAATACTATCCTAAAGTACTAGAAGAGACTTAGAGACGATCAGGCTTCCCCTCATTTTACATTGTACAGTTTCTTGGGGTGGAGGGTTAGGCATATATAGCCATAGAACTTACGTAGACTGGTACAGGGCTGGTCTGTGAGATTAATAATAATTTGATAATGTTTAAAGAGCAAGACAGCCTTTAAATATTCTTTTAAACAAGGAAAGTTGAAGGAGGAAGTCAGTTGTTACCTTCTAAAGGCAATTTCTCTCTCCCCAAACTTGCATGCCCCACACAGCAAACAGGAGGAGGGAGGGTAGGGGGATGCACCCACCCAATCATCGGATTCCACCGTGCACAGTGGACAGTGCTAGGAGGATATGGTTTGGCTTTCTGTCTCCTTTGTTCCATTGGGATCCCTAGGTGAAGTGTAGCTATTTTAGTTTCTTTATTTCATTTTGAGGTTTCCACCCAGGGTCCTCTGGGACCTCAACAAAACAGATCTCCCTGTTTTGTTTGCTGAACTGGGGAGATCTAGACAGGAGACCCCCTCCCTGTTCTGTCTTCTCTAACTTTGCTCACACTGATTCTTTGCTGTGGCAGCTTTGCTATGACTACAAGTTTGACTTTGAAGATGACCAGCACAAGATCCCGTGTCACTGTGGCGCTGTGAACTGCCGGAAGTGGATGAACTGAGCGCATTCCTCACCCAAGCGGCAGCGGCTTGTCCCTAGGAAGAAGTGATTCAACACGCCATTTGAATTTTGCAGACAGAAAAATACTTTTGCTTTCTGTTTTATGACTTTTTGAAAAATAGCTTCTGGGAATTCTGATTTCCTCAGTACTTTAGGTTAACGCAGCCCCACGAGAAAGCTGACTAAAGCATCTTTCCTGAAGTTCTGAGGCTAAACAGAATCACAGAATGGTCCAGCACTTTTGCTTCTTTTTGTCTTCTTTCTCTTGTTTTCCTTTCTTTTTTTTTTTTTTGGTGGGCGGGTTTTGTTTAGCTTTGTTTTTTTAATCTCACTAAGGAGAAACTTTTACTGGGGCAAAGAGCCGACGGCTGCCCTGCCCCATGGCAGGGGCCTCCTATGAATGTAAGACTGAAATCACCAGCGAAAGGGAGATGTCCAAAGTGCTGGCCACAGCCTTATTTGAAAAGGGGCAGGCCCTCTAATTTAAAAATTTTTAAATAAAGTAGACACCACTGAACAAGGAATGTACTGAAATGACTTCCTTAGGGATAGAGCTAAGGGATAATAACTTGCACTAAAATACATTTAAATACTTGATTCCATGAGTCAGTTTATTGTAGTTTTTGATTTCTGTAAAATAAGAGAAACTTTTTGTATTTATTATTGAATAAGTGAATGAAGCTATTTTTAAATAAAAGTTAGAAGAAAGCCAAGCTGCTGCTGTGACCTGCAGAACTAACAAACTCTGTTACTTTGTACAAATATGTAAATATTTTGAGAAGAAAATACAGTATAAAAATAGTTATTGACCAAATGCTACCAGGCTCTGCAGCAGCTCGGGTGCTTATAAAATGTTCCTAGGGATGTTACAATATAATTTTTATGTTATTAAATATGCCATTATAATTATGTAATAACCAAAATTTCAACCTAGAGTGTTTGGGATTTTTTGGAAACTATGGTCTGTTAGTACTTAATTGTTTTATATACCTTACTTCTGATAGAACAGAGTGTATGCTATAACTACAACTTTTATAGCTGTTTTGGTAATTTAAACTAATTTTTTTCATATTATATTGTTGCATCCCTATTTCTTCAGTCAGGTTTTTTTGTGCTTACAATTTGTGATAACTGTGAATAACTGCTTAAAAATACACCCAAATGGAGGCTGAATTTTTTCTTCAGCAAAAGTAGTTTTGATTAGAACTTTGTTTCAGGCCACAAAGAATCATGTAAACATAATAAGATAATGTAGCAGGAACTTAAATCTAACTCTGTAGCCTTCTATTTAACACAGAAATTTGAAAGAAAAAAAAAGAGAGATGTGATTATGCTTGCAGCTGCAGGACTCCGGCAATATGGTTTTGAAAGATGTAATTTTAAAATGTGTTTGTATGAACTGTTGTTTACATTTCTTTAATAAAAAAACAAAAACAAAAAAACACTGTTTTGTGTTTGCTTGTAGAAACTAAATCAGCATTTTGAAACAGGTTAGCTTTTTATTTTGTACTTAAAATTCTGGTACTGACACTTCACAGGCTAAATGTAAAATGAAGTTTTTTGTGTGCACAATAAAGTGGGCTGTAAGCTGTGGGTATATCAGTGATACAGTTCTCAACTTGTAATGTATATGGCATGATGTATTTTTATCTTACAGAATAAATCAAGTGTATATATTTTTCTCTTGATAAATAGCTGTATGAAATTTGTTTCTTGAATATTTTTCTTCTCTCGTACAATATTATGACATCCTACCAGTATTTGTCCTACCAGGTTTTTGTTTTGTTTTGTTTTCTGTTCTGTATAATAGTATCTAATGTTGGCAAAAATTGAATTTTTTGAAGTATACAGAGTGTTATGGGTTTTGGAATTTGTGAACACAGATTTAGAAGATCACCATTTACAAATAAATATTTTACATCTATAAAGACTGCCTCCTCGAGTTTCTCTGCATCTGTCTCATGCTCTAATCAGCACTCTTTTTTTTGAGGGACTAGTTCTTTATTTCAAAAATACATTTGTCAATTTTCAGTATCAAAAACAGTTGCCCTATTGGTTTCTCTTTCTCCCAGTCGGCCCCCGAAAGAGACCACACCAAAGAAGAGTACATTTTAAGCCAGTAAACTGCAGGATGCACACCTAACATACTTCACAGAAACCTCACCAAAAAGGGGGAACTGGGTGCATAAAGGACTTTTAAAACATCAGCACACTGCCAGCCGACAGACTGTAGAGAGAACTCACAGCCAGATGGGGTGGCTAGTGCACCCCAACCCCAAAGAAGCAAAGTTTCAAAATAATATAAAATTTCAAAAAACATTTGTTCATAGATAATTAAATATTTCTCCAGCACTGACTGGTACAAAGCACAGAGATGGCACTTTGAGGGCCAGCAGCTTCAGACCCAGAATAGGGTGACGAGATGAGTTTCATATGGCTAAATCAGTGCCAGACACTTAATTTTCTTTTCCATCTTTTTAAAAAAGGAGGAAGGAGAGCAATTAAAGAGGTCACCCCACCACAGGGGCACATGATCCATTCTGTGAGTAGTTGGGAAGAGGGTAGAGAAAGGATGGGGTAATGATTTGATAACAGACAGAGTCTTAATTTATTATTTTTTTTTTTTTGTG
>NW_006921851.1:2669313-2676172 GCF_000298275.1 Orycteropus afer afer | reverse complement strand
TTATAGTTTTCTTTGTACAGGTCTTTTGTGTCCCTGATAAAATTTATTCCCAAGTATTTTATTTTTTTGGTAGCTATTGAGAATGGTATTGATTTCCTTATTTCTTTTTCAGCAGTCTCTTTGCTGGTGTAGACAGAGTCTTACTTTTAAGTTTGGTCACTTCTGTTGAAAAGTAAAATAAAAATCACCTCCAAGATACCTTAAAGCTGAAAACCTGAACAGCACATTAAAAACTTTTTTTGGCTAACTCCTCCTGGAATCACCTGTCTGGTTTGGCTTGTGCTTTGTACAGAGCAATGAGGGTTTCCATAATGGGAGTCTTTCCCTTGGCTGTGTGTGGCTCTCAGTAAGGCAGGCTCATACTTCTTTCCCTCCTCTATGGAGAGGGCAATATGCATTAAGCTGAAAAGCTACCTTCCAAAAGTGAGAAAGGGATTAGATTGCTGCTTCAGAGCTGTGCAGTTGTTTGGAATGTTTTACAAATGCCTGCTACAACAACGAAAGTAATTTCAAAATGTGTACATCACAACATGCTTTTAAAGACACTTGAACTGTGCCCGCGTTCCCTTAAATGTTGTTCCCAAAGATGCTCAGCCCCTAGCCCAGCTGGAATCTCTAGGGAGAGGCAGAGATAGTTGCCAGGGGAAAAAAAGAAAAAAAGGATGTGATGGGGAAAGGAGGGAGGGTGGATAGCGAGAGGAGAAAGCAGCCTTCCAGTTAAAGATCAGCCCTCAGTTTAAAGGTCAGCTTCGGGCAGGCTGGCCTCAGGCGGAGTCGTCGGGGTCAAGGGGAGGAGCAGCGGCAGGGCGGGACTGGGGTGTTCTACATCTCATTCAGGTCAAGCAGAGTCTGGTCCAGCATCCTTTGTGTACAAAGGTGCTCCTCTTTGGTGCATTTCAGTTTATCTTCCAAATCATCAATTGTCTTTTCCAGCTTGGCTACCGATCTCTCAGCAAACTCAGCATGGGTCTCTGCCTCCTTGAGTTTATCAGTAAGAATCTTTTTTCTTTCTCATATTTGTCTTTTTGAGAGTACTTTTCTTCAGCAGCACTCAGACACTTCAGGTTCTGGGCCATCAGTCTGATCTGCTCATCCATCTCTCGGCAACGGGACTCTGCCAGCTCAGCTCGTTCCGTTCCTCCGTACGTTCCAAGTCCCCTTCAATAATCACCAACTTTCGAGCCACCTCCTCGTACTTCCGGTCTGCCTCTTCTGCAATGTGCTTAGCCTCTTTGAGCTGGATTTCCTGGAGTTCCATCTTTTCTTCATCTTTTAAGGCCCTGTTTTCAATAACCTTCATACCTCTCTCTCTCTCATCAGCAGCTTTCTCTGCCTCCTCCAGCTTTTGCAGGGCAGTGGCCAGGCGCTCCTGAGCACGGTCCAGCTCCTGTTCAACCAGCTGGATCCGACGATTCAAGGAGGCCACCCTCACCCTGCTTGCTGCCCTACTGGAGCTAAGCCCCACCCAACCTCGGGACTCCAACTTTATCTCAGAGATTGCTGGCCCTTTCAGAACAGTGTTCCACAGCAAAAAAACTTAATTGGCACTCTTAAAGTTAAGGTTTCTTGAAAGTCACTGACAGTCTGGTTTACCTTTCAGGATTACTAGCCAAAAACCAAACTCATTGCTATTGAGTTGATTCTGACTCACAGCAACCCCCACTGGGTTTCTAAGGCTGTAAATCTTTACAGAAGTAGATCACTCCATTTTCCTTCCATGAAGTGGCTGGTGAGTTTGAACCATTGACCTGGTTAGCTGCCAATGCCTTATCCACTACACCACCAGAGTTCCTTAGAATTTAACTAGAGTGGTGATATAATCAACTTGATTCTCTTCCTTTTCAAATAAAATTTTTAGATAAAGGTTTGCAACTCATTCCAATTACAGACCCTCTCTTCCTTGCAGTTCAATACAGAAGGAGAATGAATGTCTTTCTTTCTAGATGTTTACGAAGGCCAGCTCTGAAAATATTCTTTGTGACTTGCTCCATTGTTTAAAATCTATTTTTTGTTAATTGTTAAATTTAGCCTTCTGACTTTTTTGAGGAAGCTCTTCTAGGCTTATTCTAATAGACATTATTACTATCATGTTTAATGTATTCCTCGTATTTAATTTAAGGTGTTGCCAGGAATAAAAACTGCCCAGAGACTTCCTCATAGGTCCTAAAAGAAATTTCTAACCCATGCTCCATGAACACCTCAAAATAGCAAGCTGTTGGATTGCATTGATTTATCTCAGAGCATCTATAACCTGGAAAATACTATATATATATATATATATATACCATTCTAAAACATTTCCTGTTTCTAAGACTGTCAGTTTGGATTGTTGTTGTTGTTGTTGTTATGTGCCGTCGAGTCGATCCCGACTCATAGCGACCCCTCCTTGGGTTTCCGAGGCAGTATCACTACGGAAGTAGGATTGCCCTGATAGGGTGATGTTAACAATCCTGGCCATTCTTTTCATGAGCTGTTGCCTGGTGCAGTCATCTCTGCTATCTTGATCTCTAAACATTAGACACATAAAGAAGAAAAGCTGAATCATTGCAATCTTGGATCTGCTGTCTGTTGGGTTGGATGTGAACTCTTAATTGCCATATCCTGACCACAAGAGGCAAGAAAGGTTTAGTAGTCTAAATGTGGGTAGTAAAGCAGATAAGGGGCAGGTTTTCTTCTAATGGCCACTTGTGCCTCAAACCTTGAGTCTTCCAGCAGTAAAGATAGCAAGGCCTCACCTCCCCATGGCAGACACTACACTGGTCATTTGCTACGGTTACTTATAATTCTTTGGTCATGCACTCAAACCATACTTGCTAAATGCCTAAAAGGCACTGGGACACCTCATTGCATGAAAAAGTACTGACCCTTGGCATCCCAGAGCTTATTAGGTAAGCTAGGTATCAAAAGAGATCAGGAGAGGGATTCCTTAGCCTAAGACCTGAAGACTGACAAAATCATTGTGGGATTTTGTCCATGAGAAGTTGAATGAAGGCAAAGAACTTCCTAGAAGAAGGAACAACATGCACAAGAGCCCAAAAATATGTCTGGAGCAGAGTGGCCAGATGATTCAGGGAGACTTGAGGGGTTTGGATTGTCCAAGCACAGTGGTAAGCAATTGGAGGATTTTAAGTTCAGTTTGTGTACAGAAGATAATTTGTCCTGCTAGGCAGGGAAGAGTTGGTTGTATGCAGCTAAGAGGAAAGCAGTAAGGCTACACAGGTTCTGCAGTAGTCTGGCTCTGGTGACCTGAATTGGGCAGGTTGCAATGAAAATGGAGACAATTAGAAGTGATAAAACTATATCTTGAAGATAGACCCAAGTCCTACCACAGTTATGTGGTTGGGGGTGTAAAAAGGAAGGAATTCTGGATGTCCTGTGAGGTTTTGTTTGTTTTTTAATTATTTTGTTGAGAATATACACAGCAAACCTCCACCAATTCAGATTTCTACATGTACATTTCTGTGACATTGATTACCTTCTTTGAGTTGTGTAACAATTTTTGCCCTCCTTTTCTGAGTTGCTCCTCCTCCATTAACATAAACTCATTGCCTCTGGAGGTTCCTATCTAATCTTTCAGGTTGCTATTAATTTGATCCCATGTAGAAAGAACCTAAAAGCACATAATGCCCAATGCAGACATTCTTTACTAGTTAATTAAATTATTGTTTGGTTTTAAGAAGACTTCAGGGGATATTTTTGGTTTAAGGTTCAAAGAATATCTTAGGGCATGAGAATTTGAATTCTAGTCTGCATTTTCCCCTTTTGATCAGGATTTTTCTATAGACTGATCAAAATGTTCAGTAATAGTAGCTAAGCAACATCTAGTTCTTCTGGTCTCATGGCAAAGGATGCAGTTGTTCATGGAGAAATGAGCTATACATTCCATGTTCTATTTCCAGAGCTATTTCTCCAGGTGATTAGAGACAAACTATTGTGCCTTGGATGGCTGTTAGCAAGCTTTTTAACACCTCAAGCAACAAACTAGAAAGCAGAACAGAAGCACTAAACACAATAATAGGTCAGTTATTTGGGATATCCCATGAAACCATGACACTAAGCCTCCATGGACCGAATCCTATAAACTCTGGTTGTATATAAGCCACCTCAGCAACTACTGTTTTTTTGTTGTTGTTTTCGTCATAGATATATCACACAATTTTTGCCAACTCAACTTTTACAGGTGTACAACTTATTTACAGCATTCCAACACAACCCTTAATGTGATTTTTCCATCACTCATCAAAATTTAGTAATAAGCAACAAACCTTTCCTTGTCCCTAAAAAGGAACCTTAGTGGTGCAGTGGTCCAGTGCTTGGGTGCTAACCAAAAGGTCAGCAATTTGAATCCATCAGTTGTTCCTTGGGAGAAAGATGTAGCAGGCTACCTCCATAGAGATTTAGGGCCTTGGAAACCCTTTAAGAGTAGTTCTACTCTGGCCTACAGAGTCCATATGAGTTGGAAGTGATTTGACAGCAGTGCGTTGGGTTTTTTTTTTTTCCCCCCTCTTCCTCCCACCTCTGGTAATGACTAATAAACTGTGGACTCTACACATTAGCTTGTTCTTATCTTTTTTATATAAGTGAGGTCATACAATATTCTTTTGTGATTGACTTATTTCACTCAGCATAATGTCTTCAAGCCATCCAAATTATAGCATGTATGAGGACTTCATTTCCCTTACTGGCTGAGTATTATTCCATTGTATGTATGTTCCACATTTTGTTTATCCATTCATCTGTTGATAGGTATTTAGTTTATTTCCACCTTTTGTCTATTGTGAATAGTGCTGCAGTGGTGTACAAATATCTGAGTCTTTGCTCTCAAGTATTTTTGGTATATACTTAGGAGTAGAACTGCTGAGCAATACAGTCAAGGAGCTCTGGTGGTGTAGTGCCTAAGACATTTGACTGCTAACCAGAAGGCTGATGGTTCAAACTCACCAGCCACTCCATGGAAGGAAGACTGGGCAATCTACTTCTGTAAAGATTTACTGACTCAGAAACCCAAAGGAGGTTGCTATGAGTCAGAATCTGATTCTGACTCATAGCAACCCCTTTGGGTTGCCAAGTCATATAGTAATACTATGTTTTGTTTTTTGAGGGCCCCCATGCTGTTTTACATAATGGTTGTACCATTTTGCATCCCGAACAGCAATGAATAAGGGTTCCACTTTCCTCACATCCTTGCCAGCATTTGTTATTTTCTGTTTTGTTTTTATAGTAATCCTAGTGGGAGTGAAATGGTATCTCTGTGCTTTTGATTTGATGGCTAATGATGTTGAGCATCTTTCATTGTGTTTGATGGCCATTTGAATGTCTTTGATGAAATATCTGTTCAAAATCTTTGCCCATTTTCTGGTTGAACTACTTGTCTTTTTGTTGTTGATGAAGCTTTACATAATATATATTGATTATTAGATTCTTACCAGATCTATGGTTTCCAAAGATATTCTCTCAGTTGGTAGCTTGTCTTTTCACTTTTTGGTCATCTTATTGGACAGAAGCTTTTAATTTTTATAAGATCCCATTTATCTATTTTGTCTTTCACTATGCTTTTGTTATCATATCAGATAATTCATTGTTAAAAGCTAGGCCTGACTGTTTTCCCTGCATTTTCTTCTAAGAACTTTAAGGTTTTAGTTTTCATATTTAGGTTCTTAATCCATTTTGAATTTTTGTGTATGCTGAGGCATGGATCCTGCTTCATATTTCTGCCTGTGGAAATCTGATTTTCCAAACATCATTTATTAAAGAGACTCTTCTTTCCCATTGAATAGACTTAGCATCCTTATCAAAATTCAGTTGACTGTAAATGTGTGATTTTATTTTTGGACTCTCTAGTCCGTTGGTCTATGTGTCTATTGTTATGCCAATACCAGGTTGTTTTGATTATTGCAGCTATATATAGCATGTATGAAAATTGGAAAGTGTGAGTCCTACTTTGTTCTTCTCTTTCACTATTGCTTTAGCTATTCAGGGTCTCTTGCCATTTCATATAATGTTGAGGATTGGGTTTTCTCTTTTTGTTAAGAAGGCTTTTGGAATTTTGGTTGGGATTGTGTTGAATCTGTAGATCACTTTGTGTGGTATTGACATCTTAATAATATTAAGTCTTCCAGTCCATGCATGTGAAAATCTTTCCATTTAAATCTTTAATCTCTTTCAGCAGTGTTTTATAGTTTTCATTGTGTAAGTCCTTCATATCCCTAGGTATTTTATTCTCTTAGAACAACAACCAAAAAAAAAAAGCTCACTGCCTTCAAGTTGGTTCTGACTCATAGTGACCCCTCTTTGGGTTTCCAAAGCAGTATCTCTATGGAAGTAGATTGCCCATCTTCCTCCCTAGGAGTGGCTGTTGGGTTTGAACCGCCAGCCTTCTGGTTAGCAGCCAAATGTCTCAGGCACTATGCCACCAGACCTCCTTATATTCTCTTAGATGCTACTGTAAATAGAATTATTGCCCCAATTTCTCTTTCAGATTTCTCATTGCTGGTTTATAGAAACTCAACTGATATTTGTTGATGTACCTTGCAACTTTGCTAAATTCCTCTTTTAGCTCTAGAAGCTTTCTTATGACCCTTGGGGATTTTCTTTTTATAGGATCTTGTCCTCTGTGAATAAAGATAATTTTACTTCCTCTCCAATCTATAGATTCTGGGTTTCTGGAAAGAGTTTTGGTAGAGGAAGAAAGCAGGTTTGGAAGTCCATTTTGGTATTTTTAGATGTGAGGTTTGCAAGGCCTCTGTGTTAGATTGGGTTCTCTAGAGAAACACACACACACAAAAAAAAACCCAGCAAGGTATATATATATATATATATATATATATATTTAGAGAGAGAGAGAGAGAGAGAGATTTAT
>NW_006921851.1:2663500-2669088 GCF_000298275.1 Orycteropus afer afer | reverse complement strand
GAATGCCGTTCTTCCAGATTGTCCTTGGAATATCATTGCAAGCAGGCCCCTAGGGAAACTCCCCTTGGGCAGACTGGCCACTCAGAACTCAGTCATCTGATCCCATCATGGTAACAACCACCCAGAACTGGGGTCCAGCCAAGTTGACACACAGCTCCAACCATCACAGCCTCCAAGAGGGTGAGGGTATGTAGACAGCCAAACCTACCCATCTGATGCTCAGAGGCAAGGCTCGCTTGAAGCTATTCTTCAGGGAATCATAACTGTTTAGAGACCATTTAAAGTCACAGATACAGATTAGAGGCATGCAGAGGTAACCTATCAAGAGGATGAAGGGCCCTGGCTTGCTCCTGAGACACCCCAGTATTTAGGGTTTTTACAAATGAACCCCAAAGAGAAGACTAAGGAGAAATGGCTAATGAAATTGGAGAAAGACAAGGTAAAGGTTCTGTCTCAGAAGCCATGTATTTCATGAAGAAGGAATGTTAAAATTTGGAAGAATATTGAATGGTTGAATAGGAGCTAGAGAGTAGTTTATGATTTTTCACCACGTGGTTGCTAGTCACCTTGACAAGCAGTGTCACTGCAGTATTGGAGAGCAGAACAGAGGAGGCAGTACCTAGGAAAAGTGGTTTGTGAGGAGGTTGAGTTTTCTTTTTTTGACAGTATACTGGAGCATATTTGGTAATGATCCAGTACAGAGGGAGAAATTGATGAGTGAGCAGAAAACACTAGCATGAAATCCTTGGGAAGGTCAGAGATGGGAGGTACTAAAGAATCAGGGCTGACCTATACAAGGAGGGATACATGCAGCAGGAGGGAAGTAGGCAGGTATAAATGGCAAGTAAGTTCATAGGTTGCAGGTGCAAAGGTGACAGAGGTCTCTGTAGGATAGTGTCTTTTTGAGTGTGTGCATAACCATCGAAGGTGGATGCAGTGCTGAAGAGATCACCATGGGCACAGGAAGAGCTCACTAACAAAACAAGATTGCAGAGCAGTGTTGAGGCCCATGTGAGATTTGTGGTCAGTAGCTCCTTTTCTGACTCAAGGTCAGAAACTGGTGGGCATGGCCAATGTTTGAAGAATTGCTGCAGTAGGGCATTTGAGTGAATGGTCTAGAAATATGGGAGGTAATGATGCTTGAGATCAAGATTTCAGAGGTGATGCAGTTCCTTGTGATGCCCAGTCATGGGCTGGATGGCCGTGGGGAACACCCCTGGATGACGTTAGGTCATCCATGTAGGTGTTGAAGTCACCAAGAACATAGGGCTGGGCTGGAGGCAGACTGTGCTTGGAGACTAAGCTTTTATGAGACTGAAGGGAGCATCTAAGAGGTCATCAACTAAGAGGTCAACTCCATCAATGACATGATGGAGGAAAGACTGAGGGGTCTCAAAGTAGCAGAGGTTTTCTGAACAGGTAGGGTAATAGAGTGGAGTAGAAGGGCATCACCAACTTCTCAAAAGGTACATGAGAGGGTAAAATATCTCTCTCTCTCTCTCTCTCTCTCTCTCTCTCTATATATATATATATATACACACACACACATATATATATGCATATATCTCAAGAGATGACAGGATGGGGTGTCCTTGAAGATAGTCCCCAGATGGCAAGTCAGGCAGTCACTAGCAATTGTTTTGATGAAACCTCTTTACCATCCTAAATAGGGATGATCAATTACATCCTTTCATCCTGTTTTCCTGATAAATTGCCTTTTAGTTCATTGTACTTAAAATTATGTCCTCTTCTATTTAAAATGGCAAATGTAAGGAAAGCTGCAACACCAGGGCTGAAACTACATACTCCTCCCAAAGCTCTGTGGTCAGGGGAGCACAATGTCTCCTCCATTTTGGCAAACACTTCTTTCAGGTTCAGAAATGAACTCCTTGACCTCAGATACACCGACATGGAGAGGCTGGCTGACTTAAAACTACTTGTCACTGCCTGTAGCACTGTCCTTCAGGAGTGGCCAGACAGCCACGTCCTGTCCTACACTTGCACTCAGAGCACAGCAGCATGTGGAGTGGCACTGTCCAAATGTTTAGATGCTCACCTGAGTTGTCACATCATTGCTGCTGCTCTGTCCTTGCAAGTGGACCCTCCCTCCACTGCCTCTTCCTCTTGCACCTTAAAAACTAAAGCCCATCCACTGGCCACCCTCCCCCACAGACCACCACACCCAGGGTCTGAAACTGCTGGGTTTTGGACTTATTTAGTACCTATGAATTGTAGCTCATGGAGGCTGTGGGGCCTAAAAGGACAGTGGAGTGGAGGGCATGGCTGAACCCCTGGCTCCTTGTGTCATGTTCATCTGCATTAATTTTCCCCAAATGCATACACAAAGTGTTTTGTATGGGAGACAGATTTCTTAATAACAGTCTGCACAGAAGACAGCAAAAATGTCAGCACTTCTTGCCCTCTGAGCCCTGGGGCCATGTGTGGAGAGCCAGGTCATTGTCCCACAAGAGACACTGGTGCCACAGCACTGGGGACACCTCTTCACAGACAGTATTAAATGCCAGGGCCCACTGGCTCCCACCTCCACAGTGTTGAGCAGCTTGTCCTGAATTCACACCCTCTTCCTCTCCAACATGCACTATTTCCGTTCTTTTCCCTTCAGCAAATATGATCAACTCTTTTCTACTTTAAAATAACACCTCCCGTCCTCCTCCTCTGTCCCTATAGAGCCCTCTGGGCACTGCTGGAACCCCAACCCCAGCCTCTCAGGTCCTGTGATCTAGCTGTTGGCCACCGCTCTCCTGGTTGCTTAGTCTGGTCACCAGTACAGTCAAATGCTACAGATGTCTCTCTGGCTTCTAGAGGTTCTTATACAGGTGACAGTGCTGACCACCTGCACCTCTGAAACTTTCTCATATCCTTATGATGTGGACACTACATAATATGAATTCAAGTGCGTCCCCAAAAAATATGGGTTGTAAATCCTAACTTCTATTCCTATGGTTATAATCCCATTTGGGAATAGGTTTTCTTTGTTATGTTAATAAGACAAGATTAGTGTATAGGATGTGTCTTGAGTCAGTCTTTTTTGAGATATAAAAGAGATTAAGCAATCATAACAAAAGTAGAAATAGAGGAAGAAAGATTGATACCAAGCCACATGAAGATCACCCAGGAACAGAAGAACAAAGAGACAAGGAACTTCCTCCCTTCAGAGCTGACACAGAGAGAAAGCATTGCTGTACAGCTGGCATCCTGAATTTGGACAGCTAAATTGTGAGAAGAAAAAACTCTGGTTGTTAAAGCCATCCACTTGCGATACTTCTGTTTTAGTAGCACTAGATAACTAAAACAGAATTGGTACTGGGAGTGCGATGCTACTCTAAGAGATACCTAAAATGTGGAAGTGGTTTTAGGACTGGGTAATGGGTAGAGGCTGAAAGTTTTAAGGCACCTTTAGAAAAGCCTAGATTGCCTTAAAGAGAGTGTTGGTAGAATTAAGGACATGAAAGGCAATTCTAGTGAGGGCTCAGAAGGAAATGAGGAGAGCTATAGAGAAAGTCTTTAGCATCTTAGAGAATACATATGGCACCAGCTTGCTAGAAATGTGGATGTTAAATATACTTCCTGTGAGGCTTTAAAAGAAAATGGTGAACATGTGATTGGACAATGGAAGAAGGGCAATGTTTTCATGCAGTGGCAAAGAACTTGTCTGAAATATGTTCAAATGTTAGGTGAAAGGTGGAACTTGTGTACGATGAACTTGAATATCTGGTTAATGAGATTTCTAAGCAAGATTATTAAAGGGGCTATATGGTTTCTCCTTGCTGCTTATAGTGAAAATGTGAGAGGAAAGAGATGAACTTAAAAATGAACTGGGCAAAATGAAAACAAAACTTAAAAATTTGGAAAATTTTCTTGTACAAACTAAGGACATGTGTCCTGAATTTTCACTGAATAGGTAGGTGACTACACAAAGTTTTGTTAAAGAGATTAAACCTGTGACTGATGGATCTAACAAACTACCCCAGCAGAATACCCATCAACTGACACTGAAGGGAATAGAGAAAGAATGAAAGAATACTGTCTGCCTCTTGGAATTCTACAGGCTGGAAACAGACCAAAGGAGCTACATACATCTCTTCTCTCCAAGAAAAGAAAAGGACCATCTCTGGAACAGCTCAAAGATCAAAAGAACTGTTAGAAGGAACATGAAAAGAAGGGCATTCTTGGTTTCAAAGGATGGAGCTATGATCTCCTGGATCTCAAACTGTGGGACCACAGCCCCTTTTAGATTTCAAAAAGTCAGGTCTCTGCCAATTTGGTTCTGGAGTGTGAGACTGCCATTTCCAAGAACCAGGGGAATGGGGCTGCCACCCAAAGCTGAGGGGGCAGGGCTGTCATGTCCAAGGGGGAGAAGAGAGGCCGAAGGGGCCAAAGGGGTGGGATCACCATTTAGGTGGACTAGACTTGGGTGACCCAAAGCTAAGGGAGCAAAGTTACCATACCAGTGGGCCTGGAAGGCAGAGCTGAAGCCCAGGCCGAGGGATCTCTGCCAGAATCCAGAAGGCATGGCCAATACTTAGAGCCTGGAAGGTGGGGCCAAGGCCCAGATGGTCTCAGAGAACAGAGGATTAATTTCAAGCCTCGAGAGCTAATGTAATTTTTTCTCCTGATGTTTAGATTTGCTTGGTGCTTGCTATCCTTTTTTCCCTTCAATTTCTCCCATTTATAATGGAAATGTCTACCTTGTTCCTGTTCTACCATTGTACTTTGGAAGCAGATAATGTTCTAGATTTCACAGGTTCACAGATGAAGAGAAACTTTGCCCCAGGATGAAATATGCCTAAAATCTCACCGATATTTGATTTCGATGATTCAGAAGATGAGATTTTGGATTTGGAGTTAAGACTTTGGGGATGATGTGATGGGGTGAATGTGTTTTGCATGTGGCAAAGATGTGGATTTTGTGGGGGGCCAAAGGGTTGAATGTTATGAGCTAAAATGTATCCCTAAAAAATATGTGCTGTAAATCTTAACCCCTATTCCTGCGATTATAATCCCATTTGGGAATGGATTGTCTTTGCTATATTAATAAGGCAGAATTAGTGCAGGATGTATCTTGAGTCAATTTCTTTTGTGATTTAAAAGAGATTAAACAACTATGAAAGAAGTAGAAATATGGGAAAAGAGATTTCAAGCCACATGAAGATCACCCAGGAACAGAAGCTCAAAGAGGACATTTCTCCAGAGCTGAGGAAGAGAAAGCCATCCATCCCCCAGAGTCAGCACCCTGAATTTTGACTTCTAGCCTCCTTGACTGCAAGAGAATAAATTTCTGTTTGTTAAAACCATCCATTTGTGGTATTTCTGTGATAGCAGCCGTAGGTAATTAAGATATCACCTTTTGCTTCTTTCATTCCCATCTCTTAATCTTTTTACTAAAAGGAGTAATTTTTTTTTATTCAAAAAGGTAAATGGAAGAAATGGAAAGGTAAAAGAGCTGAACAGAAGATTTCAGAGAGCAGCTCGAGTAGACAAAGCCAATTACTATAATGAAATGTGCAAAGACCTGGAGTCTGAAAACCAAAAAGGAAGAACACGCTCAGCATTTCTCAAACTGAAAG
>NW_006921851.1:2645019-2661855 GCF_000298275.1 Orycteropus afer afer | reverse complement strand
GCTGGCGCGGGATCGGGCAGTGTTTCGTTCTGCTGTGCATGGGGTCACTATGAGTCGGAAACGACTCGACGGCACTTAACAACAACAACAACAACCAATCAGAAAAACAATTCCGAAAAGATCAACCCTCCCAGAAAGCACCAACATGCAGTAAGGCGTGGTTTTTATTCTGTTACAGTATCTCTCAGCCTCAGAAATCAACGCCTACAACAAACTACCATGTCCAACTTCAAAGGTCTAAAATGATGCAGACACCTTTCAAAGAATGATTGTTTACTTCAGATCCCACGCAAAGAAAGAACAGAGTTATGGATAGTGAGTGGAGCCTTTGGCACTAGGAATAGGCACATCTTGAAGCATTTTAGAAATATCTTGTCGAAGGTATAGTATCACCAGCATCTAAACATTTCATAAAACAGGAAGTGAAACTTCTACAGTCTATTTCTTTTTGGTCCATAATTGCATACACTAACAGCAGCTTTGAAATGAGGAGGTCTACATTTCTTTTACTTTCTGTTTAAGTAAACAGAAAACAGACTTCAGCATACAGAAAACAGACTTCAGCATACACTAACAATTTTGAAGTATGTTATTATAAGAAGGACACCACGATCAAAAATGTGTTTCAAAGATTCTAACAGTGGCTGCCAGCACTTTCATTCAATGCTCCGTTAGTGCTCGAAAGGAGCCGCCCCATAATCTAGCAGAGCTGGAGATCTCTTTGCTATGAAAATTGGGTAAATATTTAGGGCTGTCCTATTCCAGGGAGCTCTGGTAGCATAGTGGCTAAGACACTTGCCTGCTAACCAGAAGGCTGGTGGTTCAAACCCTATTCCAAGACTGCTTCCTGAGGCCCCAGAAAGTCTTTTAAAGTGGCCCCACCCCCACCCCCACCCCCGCCCCCAGCCATGTAAATGTAAAAAGTGTTTCACCGCTTCTTCCTTTATGGGTTATCTTTCATGATTTGCTCCATAAAAAACAGTCCATGAAAGCACAGTGTGTGCTCAACGGCTGGGAACGGGTATGCAGACCAATTCAGAAGCATCTGCACCCCCTTCCCCTGCATCTCTCCACACTTGCATCCACCCAGCCCCTAGTTTCCCATTGCTGCCAGCCCCGTGTCTGCAACTGTACCTGCTGTCTTGTGCCTTTTAAATTTTTGCTTTCCTCCAACTTCAAACCTCAGTTCTCTCCTTTTCTTACCCATTTGCTCTCTCCAAACTGATCTCATCACCTACAGCTGATCTCATGTGGTGAGAACTTCTGAAACAGGTTTTCCTCTTGGCTCCAAACCTAGCTTTCATCCAAAGCCTTCCTCACACGACTGGCTTGCTCATTGTCGTCTCAAAGGCTGAACTTTGGAGGCTCAGGCTTAGCCCAGCACACCGGACATCCTGGTTTGCTGGCTTCCTCTCACAGCCTCTTCATGCCTCCTCAGCCACCTTCACCTGCTGGTGCTTCTTTGCATGCGCACGCGCGACTCGTTCAGCCTTCACCAACCCTAGTGTTCTCGACGCTGCCCACGAAGTCCTCCCAGCCCTTCGCCGTGTAGGAGCAAGCTCCCGCTTGCCGCATTTCCTTAGCACAAGCATTTGTTAGAGTATGTTCCACATTGTTGTTATGTGCCGTCGAGTAGGCCCCGACTCATAGCGACCCCTCCTTGGGTTTCCGAGGCAGTATCACTACGGAAGTAGGATTGCCCAACCTTCCTTCCGAGGAGTGGCTGGTGGGTTTGAACCGCCAGCCTTCTGGTTAGCAGTCAAGTGCTTTAGACGGCTGGCGGTTCAAACCCACCAGCCACTCCTCGGAAGGAAGGTTGGGCAATCCTACTTCCGTAGTGATACTGCCTCGGAAACCCAAGGAGGGGTCGCTATGAGTCAGGGCTGACTCGACGGCACATAACAACAACAACATGTTCCACATACATTTTAATCTTTCATTTTGCAGGACAGTTTCACCCAGATTATTCTTTGAGGGCACGGACTCTGTGGCAACATAAAACAGACGGAAAGGAAGGGAGGGAAGGAAGTGTGCTGGCTACTTACCACTACTGCCCCTAGTCCCTTCCCTGGCCTGCTTCAGGTCCAGAAGACTGACTTGCAGGGGCTCCTCGCCCCCCTTTGCTGCCCCCGCCCCCACTTCTGTTTGGAGTCAGCCAATGGGAAGCACTGGTTGTGGTTGGAGGGTGGAAGGACAGAAAGATCAGACAGAAAATTTCTTTTCTTGGTCTCTGGTTTAACAGGGAAGCTCGGGTAGCACAGTGACTAAGGCATTGGGATCCTAACAAGAAGGTTGGTGTTCAAACCCATCAGCCACTCCACTGAAGCAAAACTGGTCAATCTACTTTCATAAGGATTTATTGCCTCAGAAACCCAGTGGGGGTCACTATGAGTCAGAATTAACTCGATGGCTTTAGGCATTTTTTTTTTTTTTTTTTTTGGTTTGAGATTTTTTTTTTTTTTTTTTTGGTTTGAGAGTAGTTGCCTCCTTTTCTTAAAAACAAAACAAAACACAACACTTTTTTCTTTTTATCATTGTGGTAAAATATATGGAGCATTAAATTTGCCATTTTAACTATTTTTAAGAGTACAATTCAGTGGCATTAATTACATCCACAATGTCATACAACCATTAGCACTATTTTCAAATCCTCTTCATCACCCTAAGGAGAAACTCTGTACCCATTGAGCAGTAACTCCCCACTCCTCCCTGTTCTGAGAGCTCTGGTGGTGCAGGGCCTAAGGCATTTGACTGCTAACCAGAAGGCTGGTGGTTCAATCCACCAGGCACTGCGCAGAAGGAAGATTGAGCAATCTTTTTTTGAGTTTTGCCTCCCTATTCTTAGTAAAGCCCTGGCAACCGCTAATCTACTCTATCTCTATGCATTTGCTTATTCTAGATACTTCATGTAAGTGAAATATCACTCAGCATAATGTTTTCAAGTTTCATTTATGTCATGGCATGTATCAGAACTTCATTTATTTTTATGGCTGAATAATATTCCATTGTATGTATATACCACATTGTGTTTATTCAGTCATCCGTTAATGGACACTTGGGTTGTTTCCATCTCATTGTGAATAGTACTACAACGAACATCGGTATATATGTTTGAGTCCTCCATTTTCAATCCTTTGAAGTGCATAATTAGGAGTGGAATTGCTGGGTCATGTGGTAATTCTAGGAGCATTGGTTGTGCAATGCTTCAGCACTAACCGAAAAGTTAGTAATCTGAACCCATCAGCAGCTTCATGGGAGAAAAGACTTGGCCATTTGTTTCCATAAAGATTACTGCCTAGGAAACCCTATGGTTCTACTTTGGGATGCTATAAGTTGGAATTGACTGGATGACAAACAACAACATGGTAGTTGGTTACCTTATTGAGGAACAACCAAACTACTTTCCACAGTGGTTGCACCATTTTACATTCCCACCAACAAAGTATATGTGTCCCAATTTCTCCACAACTTCTCCAACAAGTATTTTCCTTAAAAAAAAAAAAAAAAAAAACAGGCATTTTTGTGAGTGTGAAGTTGTATCTCATTGTGGCTGTGATTTGCATTTCCCAAATGACTAATGATGTTAAGCATCTTTTCATGTGCTTATTGGTCATTTCTTTTTCTTCCTTGTAGAAATGTCTATTCAGTTACTTTTTAAAAGATTGCATAAAGGTTGTCTTAGTTACTGAGTCCTACTATAATAAATATCACAAGTGAATGGTTTTAACAAATAGAAATTGATTTTCTCAGTTTAGGAGGCTAGAAGTCCAAATTCAGGGAGTTAGGGGAAGACTTTCTCTGTCAGCTCTAGAGGAAGGTCTTTATTTCTTTGAGCTTCTGTTTCTGAGTGATCTTCTTGTGGCTTGGCATCTTCTCTTCCCCCATCTCTGTTTGCTGCTCATCCTAATCTGCTCTTTCTATATCTCAAAGGTGACTGGCCTAAAACACATCCTGTACTGATATGGCCTGGTAATGTAGCAAAAACAACCCATTCACAAATAGGACTATAGCTACAGGTATAGGGGTTATGATTTACAACATATATTTTTTTGGGGGGCAAAGTCAATCCATAATAGTTGTCTTTTTGTTGTTGATTTATGAGTTCTTTATATATTCTGGTTAGTAAACCCTTAACAGATATATTATTTGGAGATATATTCTCCCATTCTTGGGGTTGTCTTTTGACTTTCTTGATAGTGTTCTTGATGTGAAATTTCTAATTTTGATGAAGTCCAATTCTTGTTGTTGTTGCTTGTGCTTTTGGTTTCATATCTAAGAAAATATTTCCAAATTGAAGTCCCTGAGGATTTATCCTATGTTTTTCAGAGTTTTATGGTTTTAGCTCTTATATTTAGGTGTTTGACCCATTTTGGATTAACTTTCATATGTGGTGTCAGGGATGGGGTCAAACTTCATTCTTTGACAAGTGAAGATTCAGTTGTCCCAGCACCATTTATTGAAAAGACTATTTTATCCACATTTAATGGTCTTGGCACCCTTGACAAATCAGTTGCAAAAAGATGTAGGGTTTTATTTCTAGATTCTCAATTATATTCCATTAGTTTCTAAGTCTATTCTTATGGCAGCACCACATGGTTTTATGTGTGTGTGTGCACACGCTTTGGGTGCCAATTTACAGAGCAGAATTTGTTTTGCATTCAACAGTTTATGTACATTTGGTTTCACTCCCCAATTACCATCTCCAACCCTAACTCACTCTCCTCCCCTTCCTTCTCAATGACCCCCCATCCCCATGCCCTTCTTAGTTATGCACTCCTGCCTGTTCTGCTTTTCCTCTGTGTGAATGTTGCCCTTCTGGGGCCCTATGGCCCATTGTTCCAAAGAACTCCATAGAGTAGGTGGGTGCATTGCCCTGGGTTGGGTGTTCTGCATGTAAGTCTTATGACTGTTAGGCTGACAGCCAGTCCTTGGGAGTAAGTTTTATCCAAGACCCAAGTATATCTCACAGCCATAGTCTTGGGGGTCCCACTAGAACTCCATCTGACTAGTAATTCTGGTTGTTATTGTGTTTTTGAATTTTGTTCCACATTTTTCCTTCCACTCTATCCAGTATCTCCAGTTTGGATCCTGTGGTGGTTAAGTTTGTGTGTTAAGTTGGCTGGGCCTGGTTGAGTGGCTGGGCAGCTGGATATAGTATTCCCCATGATGAAACTGATAATCAACTCCATGGTGGAATCTACTCTGAGCAGGTGAGAGCTGGATGTGGTCTGCTTCCTGTATATAAGGAGAAGCCTTGGGGAAATGGTCTCTAGCTTATGGCATGCTTGAACCCTGCATGTAGTTGTGTCATTGTTCAGCAGCCTGCCATGCTCTGCCGACCTTGGGACTTTCAGTGGACTTAAATTAATGGCCTGTCGTGTGGTTTGGTAATATCGGGACTGTGCCATTTTATTTGTCGACCTTGGGCTTGTTAGCCTCAGAAGCCAGTAGCTGCCTGAGTGAAGAGATGCCTCTAGCTTCAGTGGGCCAGGAGCAAGGGGCAGAGCTGAAGCCCAAGGTCGAGGGGCTTTCACACAGCCCCTAGAGCCTGGCACTTGGAACTTGGACTTTTAGCCTCCCAAACTGTAAGAAAATAAACTCCTGTTTGTTCAAGCCAGCCCATTTGTGTTATATTCTTGTCAGAGTGGCACTAGATAACCAGAACAGATCCCTTCCCAAGTGGTTGGCATTGGTAACCGGGCACCAATGGTTCTTCTGGTCTTGAGGTCCATCATATCCTAGGGCTGACTGTTTCCAAACGCCCTTGGTTTTCTTCACTCTTCTTCACTTCAGACAAGAGAAGACCATTAGCTGCATCTTAGATGGCCACTCAAAAGCTTTTAAGATCCCAGTTGCTACTCACCAAAGGTGGCTATGGAACAAGATTTTTATGTAGTACCACATGGTTTTGATCATGGTAGCTTTTGTAAGACATCTTGAAATAGGAAAATGTGAGTCCTCCTACTTTCTTCTTCTTACTCTTGTTCTTCTTTTTGAGATTGTTTGGCTATCTGGGGCTCCTTGAGATTTCATATTGATCAGCTTTTCCATTTTTGCAAAAAAGACTGTTGGAGTTTTGATAGGGAATGAGTTGAATCTGTACATTTCTTGCATAGTATTGCTATCTCAACAATATTGTCTTCCAATCCATGAACACAAGATGTATTTTTATTTTATTTAGGTCTTCTTTAATTGCTTTCAGAAATGTTATGTAGTTTATAGTGTACATAACTTCCAGGGGACTTCCAGTAAGGTGGTGGAATAGGCAGACAAGCTACACAGACCCTCTTCGACAAAGAAAAGAGAAACCAATTGACACAGATACAGAAGATAAACCTGAAGCCCTGAACTTTGAAAGGAAGGACACAGAAGTGGATTAAAAACCAACTAGTAGAAGAACCTGAATGAAAACAGTGAGTAAGGAGACAAACAGAGCTGGACTGTCAACTGTCCTGATGTCATGGATAGCCTGAATGTTTGCAAGTAGGGTTAGGACCTGAGAATTAACCTAAAAATCAGCCCTGCTCACCAAAGGCTGCATGGACTATTGCATGGGTAGCTGATGACTGAAAAGGGAAACAGCAAAGAAGGAGACAAACTGAGCTGTGGACTTTCATATATCTGGAGGGTGCAGCCATTTACAAGTGGTGGCTGGGGATGGCCATTTTGGTTACTTAAAGTGACAGCATCCTCCTTCAGATTCCAGAGACCTAAGAATACACTCCACTTGCCAAAGACAGCATGGACATATGGGAGGCTGACGAATGGAAAGGAGACAGGTGGTGAGTGCATAAGTGCTGCCAACTAGGAAATAGAGGAGCACAGTACTCTGCTCACTCAGATACATCCAAACAAAACAAAGAAAATGAAAATCTTGGGTAAATCACTCTAACATACTATCACCAATTAAATATAAACACAAAGATGTCACAATGTCTCAGAGACAACAAGCCATCACAGTCCACAGAAAGAAGCAAGATAAAGTAGTAGAAACAAAGGACCAGGATATAGACCCAGAATACATCTCTGAGGAAGAAGCAGCACTGGAACTCCTTGATAAGGAATTCAAAAGAAATATATTTAGGTGTCTTTAATGGATTGAGAGGAGCTCTGGTAGCGTAGTGCCTAAAGGTACTTGACTGCTAACCAGAAGGCTGGCGGTTCAAACCCACCAGCCACTCCTCGGAAGGAAGATAAGGCAATCTATTTCCGCAGTGATACTGCCTTGGAAACCCAAGGAGGGGTCACTATGAGTCAGGTCCAACTTGACGGCACATAACAACAACACCTACAACAACAACCACAACAATGGATTGAGAGAAAGATCAAGGAAAACACTGACAAAATTGAGGAAAACACAAGAACAATTTTGGAAGAAAATACAAGAACAAAATGACAAAATAGATGAAAAATTAGAAATGATACAAAATCTACAGATAGGAATCCAGAAAATTAATACTAAATTCTCAGAAATAGGTAACACATTGAATGCACAAAGGAGAAGAATTGAATCAATGAAAGACAGAATTAAGGAAATTGAAGACAAATAATACCTCAATATTTCTTTGGAAAGGGATCATTCAGAAAAAAAAGATCAAAACATAATGAAGAAATCCTAAGGTTCATGTAGGATACTATCAAAAGGAATAACCTACGTGTAATAAGAATTCCAGAACAGGAATAGACAAATGAAACCACAGAGAAAATGGAAGATTTGTTGGAAGAGAATTTTCCTGATATGATGAAAGAGGAGAAAATACCCATTCAAAAAGTCCAACGAACCCCAAACAGGATAGAACCCAAAAGAAAATCACCAAGACATATCATTAAACTTACCAAAGCCAAAGACAAAGAAAGAATCCTGAAAGCAGCATGGAAAAAATGAAAAGCTACCTACAAAAGGCAATCAATAAGTCTAAGCTCTGATTTCTCGGCAGAAACCATGCATGAGAAGGCAATGGGATGGTATATATAAAACTCTGAAAGAAAAAAATTTCCAACCAATAATATATACCCAGCAAAACTGTCCCTCAAATATGATGGTGAAATTAGGACATTTCCAGATAAGCAGAAATTAAGGTAATTTATTAAACCCAGACCAACCCTATTAGAGATGCTAAAGGGAGTCCTTTGGACAGAGAAGCAACAACAGCAAACAACAACTGACCATTAACACACATGATGGCATAACCCAGAAACCAACCCAGTTATGGAAGTATGCAAAGTAAATAAGCCTACACGATTATAAGCAGGGAACCAGAGACATCAATTGACAAATGAGGACCAACTACAAACCCAAAACAGGGGAAAAAATTGTGTAGTTACAGAACTTCTAAATGATGAGAAAGTTTAGACAATTGCAAGATAGTTCTAAACTTGGGAAAAAAATTGTAAATCACAGGGTAACCTCAAAGAAAAAAAATAATAAACCTTTGCATCAAAATAAAAAAGAGGACAAGCACAAATATTTAGCAAATACTAAAACAAAAGCGACGAAAGAACCGATCACATGATTCATAAACAGAACAAGCTCAGAACAGAGAATTACATAGAATAAACTAGTAACACCACAAAAAAAAACACATAACAAAATGACAGCAACAAATTCATACTTGTTGATAATTACACTGAATGTCAATGGATTAAATCCACCACTCAAAAGATGAAGAGTTGCAGACTGGATAAGAAAACACAACCCATCAATATGCTGTCTACAAGAGACACAGAGACAAAGGCACAAATACACTAAAAATCAAAGGTTAGAAAAAGATGTATCAAGCAAATGGCAACAATAAAAGAGCAGAAGTGGCAATATTAATTTCTGATAAAATTGACATTAAGACAAAAATCACCGTAAAAGACAGGGAAGGACATTATATAATGATGAAAGGATCAACTGAACAAGAGGACATAACCATAATAAATATCTATGCACCCAATGAAAGAGCCCCAAAACACATGAATTAGACTTTAACAGAATTGGAAAGACAAATAGATGACTCCACAGTCATAGTAGGAGACTTTAATATACCACTTTCAATCAAAGATAGAACAACTGGAAGGAAATTCAACAAAGACGAAGAAGAACTAAACAATACAACTCATTAACTTGACGAAAGGATCAACTGAACAAGAGGACATAACCATAATAAATATCTATGCACCCAATGAAAGAGCCCCAAAACACATGAATTAGACTTTAACAGAATTGGAAAGACAAATAGATGACTCCACAGTCATAGTAGGAGACTTTAATATACCACTTTCAATCAAAGATAGAACAACTGGAAGGAAATTCAACAAAGACGAAGAAGAACTAAACAATACAACTCATTAACTTGACCTTATAGACATCTACAGAGCACTTTACCCAACAACAGCACAATATACATTCTTTTCCAGTGAACATGGAACATTCTCCAGGATAGACCATATGTTAGACCACAAAGCAAGCCTTAATAAATTTAAAAACATTGAAATACTGCAAAGCATCTTCTCAGATCACAATGACATAAAATTAGAAATCAACAATAGGAGGATCAATTGAAAAAGAGCAAACACATGGAGACTGAGTAACACCTCCTTGAAAATGACTGAGTAATAGAAGAAATAAAAAATGAAATAAAAAAATTCCTTGAATCAAACGAGAATGAAAACACAACATACCAAAATCTTTGAGACGCAGCAAAAGCAGTGATCAAAGGCCATATTTTATAGCAATAAATGCATACATCAAAAAAGAAGAAAGAGTCAAAATCAACACCTTAACCCAACATCTCCAACAATTTGAAAAAGAGCAGCAAAAAAATCCTACAGTCACCAGAAGAAAAGAAGTAATAAAGTTTCAAGCAGAAATAAATAAAACAGAAAATAGGAAAACAATAGAAAAATATACAATTCAATGATTTTTAGAATATTCACAGATATGTGCAACTATTAGCAGAGTTAATTGTAGAAAGCTTCATCACTTCAAAAAGCAATCCCACACCCTTTAGGTACCACTTCCTTATCTCCCCAATCTCCCCATCCCTAAACAACCGATTATCAATCTACCTTGTCTCTTTCCTAGTTAGACTAATGGAATCATGTAAGTGGTCTTTTGTGACTTGCTTTTTTCAGTTAACCTGTTTTCAAAGTTCATCATTATTGTGGCATGCATCAATACTTTATTCCTTTCTATGGCTGAGTAACATTCCATTGTATGGGTACAAGATATTTTATTTACCTGTTTGTCCACCTTTCAGCTAATATGAATGAACAATTAATTATGTTTTAAGTTTTTGTGTGGACTGATGATTTCATTTCTAGGTATATACCTAGGAGTGGAAGTGCTGGGTCATACGCTAACTCTGTGTTTAATCATTTGTGGAACTGCCAGAATGTGACCCAAAGCAACTGAACCATTTTATATTCCTACCAGCAGTGTATGAACGTTCAGATTTCTCCATATCCTCATCCACACTTGTTATCTGACCTGTTGGTTCTAGTCATCTTGTTGGGTATAAAGTGGTATCTCATTGTATGTATGTGCTCCATTTTACTGCCCATTAGTCACAGGTGCTATGGATCACTTGAAGTATGGCTAGTTGACTGAGGAACTATTTTAATTTAATTTCAATTTAAATAGCTACATAAGGCTAGTTGGCACAGCTCTACACAAGGCAGGAGAAGAACTTTTAACTCTCCATTCCCTCCACCCCCAACACCTGGTAACCACTAACCTCCTTTTGTCTCAATGGATATATTTCATAAAGTGGAAATATACAATCTTTATTCTTTTGTGTCTGACTTATTTTACTGAGCATGTTTTCAAGGCTCTTCCATGTAGTGGCATGGATCACAATTTCATTTCTCTTTATGTGTATGCATTACATTTTGTTTTTCCATTCATTTATTAATGGGCACTTTGGTTGTGTCCATCTTTTGAATATTGTGAATAATGCTACAATAAGCACTGGTGTACAAGTCTCTGTTTGAGTTGCTGCTTCCAATTCTTTAGGGTGTATACTGGAATTGCTGGGTCATATGGTAACTCCATGTACAGCTTTTTGAAAACTGCCAAAGTGTTTTCCACAGAAGCTGCGCCTTTTTACATTCCCATCAATAGTGTATGAAGTTTCCAGTTTCTCCACATCCTCACCAACATGTTTTTTGTAATAGTCACCCTAATGGTGCAAAGTGGTATCTCATTTTGGTTTTGACTTGCATTTCCCTGATTACTAATGGTGTTGAACATCTTACCATGTGCTTATTGGTCATTTGTTTGTATATATGCTTAAGAGAAATGTCTATTCAGACTCTTTGTGGCCATTTTAAAATTGGCTTATTTATATTTTTCTTATCATCTACAATTTGCAAATATTTTCTCCCATTTTGTGTTACTTCACTTTCTTGATGTATCTTCAATACTTAAGTTTTTAACTTTGATGAGGTCCAACTTACCATTTTTTTCTTTTGTTTGTGCTTTTGGTGTCATATATAAGAAGCCATTCCTAGATCCAATGCCATAAAGATTTACCCTATGTTTTCTCCTAACAATTTTGTAGGTTAAGCTCATACACTTAGGTCTTTGATCTATTTTAAGGTAGTTTTTGTATGTGGTATGGGGTTATGGTCCAACTTTACTTCCACAAGTGGATATTCCTGCATCGTTAGTTAAAAACAAACACATTGAATGGTCTTGGTGTTCTTGTAAAAAACAAACAAACAAACAAACAAAAACAATCAGTTGATTGTACATGTCTGGGTTTATTTCTGGATTTTCAATTCTATTCCATTTAACTCTGTATCTGTCCTTATGTCAGCACCACATTATCTTATCTTTGCTTTGTATTAACTTTTGAAACCAAGAAACATAAGTCCTTGTTTAATATTCAAAAGTATGTTTTTTTCTTGGTAAATGTTCATGTTCACTTGATAAGCATGTACATGCTATTGTTGAGTGGAGTGTCCATAAGTGTCAAATAGGTAAAGTTGGCTATTGTATTAATTTTTCTATATTGGGTGGTACATTCAGCTATTAATCAAAAGGTGGGCAGTTTGGATCCACCAGCCAGTCAGGGAAAAAGATGAGGCAGTCTGCTCCCTTCAAGATGTACAGCCTTGGAAAATATATGGGGCAGTTCTACTCTGTCCTATAGTGTCATTGTGAGTTGCAATTACCTCACTGGCAGTGGGGTTTTTTTTACATTGATTTTCAAGTTGTTCAATTAATGATAAGGGTGTTGAGCTCTCTTACTATAATTGTAAACTTGTGTATTTCTCTTCACCATTCAGTTTTTGCTTCATGTATTTTGAAGATTGTTGTTAGGTGTTTAAGAGTTTAAAGCTATTTCCTCTTTAACATCATGAAATGACCCTCTTTATCCTTGGCAATATTCTTTGCTCTGAAATCTACTTTGTTTAATATTAATATAGCTACTGTAGATGTTTTTACACTAGTGTTAAGAATGCATATATTTTCCTGTCCTTTTCTTTTTAAAAAATTTTTATTGCTATTTGGGTAAAAATTTACTCAGCAAATTCATTTTCCATACAGTAGTTCACACACATTTTCCTTCTTGACATTGACTGCAATTCCCTGCAATAAAACAGCTCTCTTCCCACTCCTCCCCATAGTTACCTCTTCTGTGTTCCTCCCTGCCTTGCAGTCCTGCCCCCTGAGCTATCTCCCTGTGCAAACCCTGACCTTCTGTTCTCCCACAATTGATCACTCCAAGGAGTGTATGTACCTGATATAAATGTTCGCCCATATGCCTGTCTATATTTTGGCTGGAAGCCACATAAGCGAGTTCAGTTCCAGACCTGAAAGGTACTAGGGGCCATAGTATCAGGGGTCTCACCATGCTCTATCAGACCAGCAAACTTAGCTTTTTTTTTTTTTTAATGATTTTGAATATTGTTCCACATTGTTCTCCCACTCTATCCAGGATCTCCTGCACTGATCCTCCTCCGAGGGGTTGACAGTGGTAGCCAGACACCATCTAGTTCTTCTGGTCTCATGGTCACATAGGCTAAGGTTTGTATGGTCTACTAGTCTTTTGGACTAATTATTTCCATGCATCTTTGGTTTTCTTCATTCTTCTTTGCTCTAGATGGGAAAGACCCATTGTTACATCTAGATGGCTGCTTGCAAGCTTTTAAAACCCCAGTCACTACTTGCCAAAGTAGGATGTGGAACAATGTTTTTGTGTAGTATGTTGTGCCAATTGAGCTTGATGCCCCCTACAAACATGGTCCCGAGCCCACAGGTCCAAGAACTCACTCCTTCAGGGTGGTTAGCTGTGGCTAAGAAATTATCACAACTTTGCCCTCTGTTAGCTCTATTATATATATGGACATTCTTAAAGCACATAAAAATACATATGTAGAAACATCGTCTTTCAACCTTATATACGGTCATGGGTGTATTGCCTTTTGCCTACTAGACATACCTGATCATTCAGCCTGTCTATCCACCTATTTACCCATAGTTTAATGTTTATCACTGATAATGCAATATTGTATATGTACAAGTGTTTATTTTTGTTGTCTGTAACTCTTGTGCAGCTCTCTGTCTCTCTGTGTCTTCTTTTGGCTTAGTGTTACTGTGTTGGTCACTCATTTTTGGTATACTGCCTTTCCCTTCATCCAAATCAATACTTGTCTCTACCTATCTAACAATTTTCCCTCTCCTCCCCTCCCATCCCTGGTAGCAAACAAAGAGTTTCCTTCCATGTATAAACATTTCCTTGACTTCTTACAATAGTGGACTAATTATTTGTCTTCTGTGATTGACTTGTTTCACTCTGCATAATGTCCTCCAAGTTCATCCACTTTAGGCAGTGTTTTGCAGACTCTACACTATTCTTTAGTGTTGCATAATATTCCACTGTGTGTATGTACCAGTTTGGCTATCCATTCCTCTATTGATGGGCACTTAGGTTACTTCCATCTCTTTGATATTGTGAATAGTGCTGTGATGAACATGGATGTGGATATATCTATTCATGTCCTGGCTCTCACTTCTTTAGGATATATACCTAGTAATAGGATTGCTGGATCAAATGGTATTTCTCTTTCCAATTTTTTAAGGAATTGCCATAATTATTTCCACAGACATTGTGTCATTTTACAGTCCCACCAGCAGTGTATGAGTCCCAATCTCTCCAGATCCTTGCCAGCATTTGTTATTTTCTGTCTTCTTGAATTTTGCTATTAGAGCAGGGGCAAAAGGATATCTCATTGTTGCTTTGATATATGTATCTCTAATGGCTAATGAAAGGAGCTCTGGCATACTTAACTGCTAAGCAGAAGGTCAGCAGTTCAAACCCACCAGCTGCTTTGCAGAAGGAAGATGGAACAATCTACTTCTGTAAAGATTTACAGCCTCGGAAACTCAATGGGGGTTGAGTCAGAAACCCCTCGATGGCAGTGAGTTTTTAAAATTTTAAATGGCTAATGATTGCAAACATTTCTTCATGTGTTTGCTGGCTGCCTGAAAATCTTCTTTGGTGAGGTGTCTGTTCATGTCTTCTGCCCATTTTTCAATTGGATTATCTTTTTAACATTGAGATGTTGGAGTCTCCTATAAATTTTAGAGATAAGTCAGATATGTCATTGCTGAGTCCTTTTTCCCAATTTGTAGGTTCTCTTTTCACTCTTTTGGAGAAGTCTTTTGATGCACATAAGCATTTAATTTTTAGAAGGTCCCAATCATCTAGTTTATCTTCTACTGTTTGTGCATTTTGTATTATGCTTGATAGTCTATTTATACCATACATTAGGGCCCCTAAGTTTCCCCTATTCTTTCTTTGATGAACTTTATAATTTTGAGTTTCACATTTCAGTCTTTGATCTATCTGGAAGTAGTTTTTGTGTATGGTGTGAGGTATAGATCTTGTTTCATTTTTCTGCAAATAGATATACAGTTTTGCCAGCACTATTTGTTAAAAAGAACATCTGCACTAACAAAGAACATCTGTTGCCCATTTGTAGATTTTGGCCCTTTGTCAAAGATCAGCTGACCATAGGTGGATGGATCTATTTCTGGGTTCTCAACTCCATTCCACTGGTCTATGTGTCTGTCGTTGTACCAATAATCAGGTTGCGTGTGAGACATCCTATTTTGTCCTTATTCTTCAGTAGTACTTTGTTTATCAGAGATCTCATCCTCCTTTCCATATAAAATTAGTGATTGGTTTTTCCACATCTTTAAAGAACACTGATGGAATCTGGATTTGGATTGCACTGAATGTACAGATTACTTTTGGTGGTATTGACATTTTCACAATGTTCAATCTTTCCATCAGTGAGCATGTTATGTTCTTCCATTTATGTAAATCTCATAGCTTTTTGAAGTAGTGTTTTGTAATTTTCTTTGTATAGGTCTTTTTTGTTCCTGGTAAAATTTATTCCCAAGTATCTTATCTTTTTGATAGTTATTGTAAACAGTATTGATTTCATTATTTCATTTTCAGAGACCTCTTTGCTGGTGTAGAGGAATCCTACTGATTTTCATATGCCAACATTTTATCCTGCCACTATGCTAAATCTTTCAATAAGTTCCAGTAGTTTTCTTGCTGTGTTTCTGGGGTTTTCTATATACAGGATCATATCATCTGCAAATAATGATTTGATTTTCCTTTCTTGCCTTATTGCCCTGGCTGTTGTTGTTGTTGTTATGTGCCGTCGAGTCAGCCCCGACTCATAGCGACCTCTCCTTGGGTTTCTGAGGCAGTATCACTACGGAAGTAGGATTGCCCAACCTTCCTTCCGAATTGCCCTGGCTAGGACCTCTAATATGATGTGGAATATAAGTGGAGATAGAGGGCATCCTTGTCTGGTTCCTCTTCACAAGGTGAATGGTTTGTCTCTATTGAAAATAATGTTGGCTGTTGTTTTTGCATATATGCCCTTTATTATGTTGAGGAATTTCATATATATGTATTTTTTTTCTGAGAGTTTTTTATCAGGAATGAGTATTGGATTTTATCAAAATGCATCAATGTGGAAAAGAATGTGTATTGTACTGCATCAATGGATATGATCATGTGATTCTTCTCCTTTATTTCACTGATGTGATGGATTATGTTGATTATTTTCCTAATATTGAACCATCCTACCATACTTGGTAGGAATGCCACTTGGTTGTGATGTGTTAATTTTTTGATACATTGTTGAAGTCTATTGGCTAGGATTTTGAAGATTTTTGCATCTATATTCATGAGGGATATTGGTCTGTAATTTTCCTTTCTAGTGGTGTCTTTGTCTGGTTTTGGTATCAGGATGATGCCTGCTTCATAAAATGAATTTGTGAGGATTCCATCCTTCCCCATGTTCTGGAATAATACGATTGCTATCAGCTCTTCTTCTGAATGTTTGGTAGAATTCTCCAGTGAAACTGTCTGGGCCAGGACTATTTTTTTATTGGTAATTTTTTTTTTTTTTTTTTTAATGACCCATTCCATTTCTTCTTTTGTTATGGGTTTAGTTTAGTAGTGTGTTTCTAAAAATCTGCCTGTTTCTTCTAGGTTTTCAAATTTGTTGGAATACAATTCTTTATAGTATCTTGATATTACCTTTTTTATTTTGATTGGTTCTGTTGTGACATCACCTATTTAATTTCTTGTGTTATTTGCATCTTCTTTTCCTTTGTTAAGTTTGGCAGTGGTTTGTCAATTTTATTAATCTCAAAGAATCAACTTCTACTCTTGTTGATTTTCTCCATTGTCTATTTTCTGCTTCATTTATTTCTGCTCAAATCTTTATTATTTCTTTTCTTCTGGTGACTGTAGGATTTTTTTTTCCTGCTCATTTTCTAATTGTTGGAGATATTGGGTTAAGGTGTTGATTTTT
>NW_006921851.1:2619351-2644902 GCF_000298275.1 Orycteropus afer afer | reverse complement strand
TGTAATCTCCCACAATGCAACAGCTCTCCTCCCACTTCCTCCCCATAGCCACCTCTTCCCTGTGTCCTTTCCTCCCATGCACTCCTGCCCCTGAACTGTCTCCTTGTGCATACACAACCCTTCTATTCTCCCATGATTGATCTCTCTAAGGTGTCTATCTACCTAATGTAAATGTTCAGCTCATTTGTCTGTCTTTTGTTTAGCTAGAAGCCACAGGTATGGGTTCAATTCCAGACTTGAAGGCAGCTAG
Organism: Orycteropus afer afer; assembly: GCF_000298275.1. Classification (NCBI taxonomy): domain Eukaryota; kingdom Metazoa; phylum Chordata; class Mammalia; order Tubulidentata; family Orycteropodidae; genus Orycteropus; species Orycteropus afer. Next base: position 2,644,652 of record NW_006921851.1, on the reverse strand, counting down.
GGGCCATAGTCTCAGGGGTTCCACCAAGCTCTATCAGACCAGCAAACATGGTCCCCCCTCTTTTTTTGAATTTGAATTTTGTTCAACATTGTTCTCCCACTCTATCCAGGATTTCCTACATCTCCCTCCTAGATCCCCGGGGCTCTGAGTGGCTGACAGTGGTAGCTGGGCACCATCTATGCTTTTGGTCTCATAGTCATATAGGCTGAGGATCATATAGTGTACCAGTAACTTGGATTAATTGTTTCCATGTGTCTTTGGTTTTCTTCATTCTTCTTTGCCCCAGATGAGAAGACACCTATCTTTGCATCTAGATGGCTGCTTGCAAATTTTAAGATCCCAGTCAGTACTTGACAAAGTAGGATGTAGAACAATGTTTTTGTGTAGTATGTTATGCCAATCAACCTTGATGTCCCCTGTAATCATGGTCCTGAGTCCACAGGTCCAACTACTTGCTTCCTCAGGGTAGCTGGCTGTGGCCAAGAAGTGACTTTCTTCTTTTTTGATGTATGCATCTATTGCTATTAATTGGCCTCTGATCACTACTTTTGCTGTGTCTCAAAGATTTTATGTTGTGTTTTCATTCCTCATTTGATTCAAGGAATATTTTAATTTCATTGTCTATTTGTTCTATTACCCAGCATTTTTAAGGTGGGTGTTATTCAGTTTCCATGTGTTTGCTCTTTGTTTGTTGATTTTCCTATTGCTGGTTTCTAATTTTATAGCATTGTGATCTGAGAAGATACTTTGCAGTATTTAATTGTTTTAAAATTTATGGAGGCTTGGTTTGTGGTCTAACATATGGTCCATCCTGGAGAATGTTTCATGTATTGGAAAAGAATGTGTATTGTGCTGCTGTTGCATGAAGTGCCCTGGAGATGTCTATAAGGTCAAGTTGGTTGATTGTATTGTATAGTGCTTCTGTGTCTTTGTTGTGTTCCTATCCAGTTGTTCTTTCATTCAGAGTGGTGTATTATAGTCTCCTAGCTCTGGTAGCATAGTGGCTAAGACACTTGCCTGCTAACCAGACGGCTGGCGGTTCAAACCCACCAGCCACTCCTCGGAAGGAAGGTTGGGCAATCCTACTTTCGTAGTGATACTGCCTCGGAAACCCAAGGAGGGGTCGCTATGAGTTGGGTTTGACTCGATGGCACATAACAACAACAACAACAACAACAACTATTATTGCACTAGGAGCTCTGGTAGCATAGTGCCTAAGGCACTTGACTGCTAACCAGAAGGCTGGTGGTTCAAACCCATCAGCCACTCCTCAGAAGGAAGATGGGGCAATCTACTTCTGTAGTGATACTGCCTCAGAAACCTATGGAGGGGTCACTATGTGTCAGGTCCGACTCAATGACACATAACAACAAAAACAACATTATCACACAGTCATGTATTTGTTTTTCAGTTCTGTTAAAGTCTGAGTTATGTGTTTGGGGGTTCTTTCCCTGGTGCACAAATATTTATTAGGGTTATGTCATCTTGCTCAATTGAGTCTTTAATCACTATATAATATCCTTTCTTGTCTCTTACATTCCTTTTTGTCTTAAGTCTATTTTATCAGAAATTAATATTGCTACTCCTGCTCTTTTTGATAGCCATTTGCTTATCTTTTTCCAACATTTGATTTTTAGTTTTTGTATTTGTGTCTAAGGTGAGTCTCTTGCAGGCAGCATATTGATGTGTCATGTTTTCTAATCTAGTCTGCAACTCTCCATCTCATCTCGAGTGATGCATTTGATCCATTTACATTCAGTGTAATTATAGACAATTATGAATTTATTGCTGTCATTATGTGTTTTTTTTTTTCATGGTGTTGCTTAATTCTTTGTTCCATATAATGCTGAGTTTATTTATGAATTTTGTTATCATTTAATTCATTGCTATCATTTTAGTATTTGCTAAGTATTTTTACTTCTTTTTTATTTCGATGCAAAGGTTTATCACTTTTCTTTGAGGTTACTCTGTGATAATTTTCTTCCCAAGTTTAGAACAGTCTATTCTATCTCCCAATTATCTTGACATCCTCACCATCTGGAAGTTCTTTACCTACACATTTTTTTTTTTTTTAACCTCTTTTTGGTTTGTAGTAGTCCTCCTTTACTAGTTGATGTCTCTGGTTCCCTGTTTACAGTCTTGTAAGCTTATTTTACTTTGGATACTTCTATAACTATGTTGGTTTCTGGGTTATGTCATCATGTGTACTATCCATCAGTTGTTGTTTGTTGTTGCTGGCTCTCTGTCTGAAGGACTCCCTTTAGCAGCTCTTGTAAGGTTGGTCTGGTTTCAACAAATTTGCTTTATTTCTGTTTGCCTGGAAATGTCCCAATTTCAGCATCATATCTGAGGCACAGTTTTGCTGGCTATATAACTCTTGGTTGGCATTTTTTCATTTCTTTCAGGGTTTTATATATATCATTTAAATTGCCTTGTGCCTGCATGGTTTCTGCCGAGAAATCAGAGCTTAGTCCTATTGGTTGCCCTTTGTAGGTAACTTTTTGTTTGTCCCATGCTGCTTTCAGGATTCTTTCTTTGGCTTTGGTTTTGGTGAGTTTGATGATGATATTGCTTGGTGATTTTCTTTTGGGATCTATCTTATTTAGGGTTCACTGAACTTCTTGAATGAATATATTTTTGTTTTTCACCATATTAGGAAAATCCTCTTCCAATAACTCTTTGACAATTTTCTCTGTGGTTTCATTTGTCTCTTCCTGTTCTAGAATTCTGATCACATGTAGGTTATTCTTCTCGATGGTGTCTGTGGTAGTTAAGGTTCTGTGTCAACTTGGCTGGGCCTGGTTGAGTGGCTGGGCAGCTAGTGGTTGTTATCCCCCATGGCAAGACTGACAATCTACTCCATGTATATAAGCAGCAGTTCTGGGAATGGTCTCTAGCTTATGGCACATTTGAACCCAGCATGTAGTCATGTCATTATCAGCAGCTTGTCATGCTATGCTGACCTTGGAACTTTCAATGGACTTAAATCAATGGCCTGCTGTGTTGTTTGTTAACAACAGAACTGTGCCATTTTATTAACCTTGGACAAAAGGTCAGCCTCAGCAGTCAGTAGCTGCCTGAAGAGATGCCTCTGGTTTCAGTGGGCTGAGAGCAAGAGGCAGAGCTGAAGCCCAAGGTTGAGGGGCTTTCACACAGCCCTCAGAGCCTGGCACTTGGAACTCAGACTTCTAGCCTCCAAACATTGTAAGAATAAACTCCTGTTTGTTAAAGCCATCTCCTTTGTGGTATATTCTTGTCAGAGCAGCACTAGGTAGCCAAAACAGTATCCCATGTGAATCTTTGGCTTTCTTAAATTTTGTTTTGATCTTTTTGCTGACTGATCCCTTAACAAAGGAGTACCAGCTCAACTCACCCTCAACTGCTCTTCACAAACAGCTAACAGAGATCTGTGCACACACTCATTCTCTATCACACCCACCAGGAGACAGGTGGTGAGTGCTTAAGTGCTACAAATTATTGAATAAAGAAGCATAGTGCCCTACTCACACACATATATCAAAACAAAATAAAGAAGAAAAAAAAGTGTTTGGAGAATCACATCAACATACAACCACAAATAAAACAAATATAAAAAATATCATAATGTCTTGCAGACAACGAACCATTACAGTCCACACAAAGAAGCCAGATTAAGTAGTACAAACAAGGGACCTGAATACAGACCCAGAAAACATACCTGATACCTGAGGAAGCAGCAGCATTGGAACTTCCTGATAAGGAATTAGAAAAAATATTTAGATCTTTGTCTTCACTCTCACTAATTCTGTCTTCTATTGATTTGATTCTACCCCTCTGTCTGTGGAATGTGTTATCTATTTTTGCCATCTTAGTATTAACCTTCTGGATTTGTATTTGTTGGTTTTGTACCATTTCTAGTATTTGTTTATTTTTTCATTTTGTTCTTGTATTGTTTTCCTAAATTGTTCTAGCATTTTGTCTGTGTTTTCCTCATTCTTGTCAGTGTTTCTTTGATCTGTCTCTCAATCCACTGAAGTAATAAATGAGAAGAAAAATTTTTATATTAAAAAAAGAAGACAAAAGGAAGATAATGCAAAAGGGAGAAAAAGAAGTCCACAATTATCTGGGCATGGGGGAATAAAAGAACGGAGCAAAAGTAAACTTGTAAAGAAAAAATGGGAAAACTGCAAAAGGAAAAAAGGGATGGGAAGAAGAAGAAGAAAGAAGAAAAGAAAGAAAAAGAAGGGAACCAGGAAAAGGGAACAGGAAAAAAAAAAAAAAACAGAGAAGGTAAAGAGAAATCAATAAACAAAAGGAAGAAAGAGGAAGAAAAAAAGAGTAATTTAAAAATAAAGAAAAACAAAACTTTGTGGGGTGGGGATGGGCACCCAGGCTCTGTCAGGGCACAGATCAGGATGGGATTCCTGCTGGTCAAGAAGGTGTGTGCTGGCGAGGGATGGCCACACCTGTGTTCACCAACAGAATGTGAGGTATAAGAATAACAAGGGGAATATTGCACCTTTCTAGGCATCAGCCTCCAGTGTGGTTGCCCATGCTGTCCTCGGCAAGCAGAGCCTATTCTTAGGTTGCTGCTCAGATCAGAATGCAACTTGCAAATATTCAAGATGGCTGCACCCTCAGGACAGCCAGCAGTACCTAGCTCTGTTTGTCTCCTTCTTCTGTTTTCCTTTCTAGTTGTCACCCACCATTGTAGTCTTTTCATGCTTTGTCATTGAATGCCCATGCATTCCTTGATGAGCAGAGCCAATTCTTAGATTGCTACTGGATTGGTATGCTGCTTGTAAACATTTGTCTCCTTATTCATGTTTTCATTCAGGTTCTTCTAGTAGTAGTAGTTGGTATTTAATCCAGTTCCTTATCTTTCCCTTAAAGCTCAGAGTTCAAGTATTATCTTCAGTTATCTGTTTTAATTGGTTTCTCATTTCTTTATTTCAGAGGGTCTGTATAGCTTTTCTGCCTACTCCACCATCTTGCCAGAAGTCTGTCCTTTTATTCTTAACCTATTTGTGTCTTCATATTTAAAGTGAGCTTCTTATAGGCAGGGAGCTCTGGTGGCATAGAGCCTAAGGCATTTGACTGCTAACCAGAAGGCTAGTGCTTCCAACGCACCAGCCACTCCTTGGAAGGAAGATTGGGCAATCTATTTCCATACAGATAACACCTTGGAAACCCAAGGAAAGGTCACTATGAATCGGGACAGACTCAATGACAGTGAGTTTGGTTTTTGTATTTTTCTTATAGGCAATCTGATGATCTCTGTCTCCTTACTGGGGTGTTTAGAACCATTCACATTTAATGTAATTAGTGATATTTTGGGAAGTAAATCTATTATCTTACCACTATTTGATTTCTATATCTACCATCTCTTCTTTATCCCAAGGCGCCCTGGTGGTATACCACCAGGTTAAGCACTCAGCTTTTAACCAAAAAGTCAGCAGTTCAAACCCATCCAGTGGCTCTGGGCGACAAAGATCTAGCAATCTACTCCCATGAAGATTACACTCCAGAAAACCCTAAGGGCAATTTTATTCTGTTACAAGGGTCACCATGAGTAGCAACCAACTTGATGACACTTAACAACTCTTTATTACATTTTCCGCCTTCTTTTGGATTATGCTTCACGATTCCATTTCATCTCTTTTGTTGATGAATTCTGTGTTATTTTAGTGTCCATCATGATTGATTTTCATGTTTTGTCATTGAAAAATTAATGTAATATAAGATTTAAATCTAAAACATGAATAACCTAAAAAGAGAGTAAGTAGAATTCAGTAATCACCAAGTTGTACCTTTAAAATTTTTTTATGCAATAAATAATTTTTAAAGGAAAAATACATGAGTATGACTTCTATTAAAAGATCTGACTTAAGATTCTTGGCTCTCGAATTCTTGAAAAAATTAGTTGCTCCCAAACTTCTGTTTCTCAAGAAATACCTTTTCCCCAGATTCTAAGAATTTAATTCTTCTACATTTAAAACAAAAAAAAATCTCCAAAATATAGTCTTTACTTTCTATCAAAAGTTTTTCAAGAAGGAAGATTTTATGCAAAACACCGCATAACGTGAATGAACTTGGAGGACATTATGCTGAGTGAAATAAGTCAATCACAAAAGGACAAATATTGTTTTAGGACGTTATTGTAAAAGTTAAGGAAAAGTTTATCTATTGAAGGACATTTTCTTTGTTGGTTACCAGGGGTGGGAGGGGAGGGCAGGGAACACTGTTAGGTATATAGAGATAAGTATTAATTTGGGTGTAGAGAAGGGCAATGTACCAAATGTGAGTGACCAATATGGCAGCATTGAGGATGAGAAAGACAGAGAGAGGTACATGGGAGGTACAGACAACAAATATGAACCCTTTTGCACATACAGTACTGCATTGTCAGTGAAGGCAAATATGGGTATATGGATGGATAGATGGGTGGACAGGCTGAATAATTAGGTATGTCTATGAAATGGGAAGTGTATCCAAGAACATATATAGGGTTGGCAGACAATGGTCCTATAAGTTTATGTGAATGATCAGAATTCCCAGGTGTATAGTAGAGCTGACAAGGGGCAAGGTTGTGGTCACTGTTTGGTCACAGCCAGCTACACAGAGGGACTGAGTAGTTGAACCTGCGGGCTTGGGACCATAGTCACAGGGACATCAAGCTCAATTGGCATAACAAACTATACAAAACATTGTTCTACCTCTTACTTTGGCGAGTAGCAACTGGGATCTTAAAAGCTAGCAAGCTGCCCTCTAGATGCAACGATGGGTCTCTCCTCGTCCAGAGCAAAGAAGAATGAAGAAAACCAAAATTCATGGAAACAATTAGTCCTAGCAACTGGTACACCATCCGAGCTGCAGCCTATTCAACTATGAGACCAGAAGAACTAGATGGTGCCTGGCTACCACTGTCATCCACTTGGAAGGGGATCTATGTAGAAGATCCTTGATAGAGAGGGAGAACAATGCGGAACAAAACTCAAAATCATTTGGAGAAAAAAAAAAAGGTGGGGACCAGGTTTGCTGGTCCAATAGAGCCTGGTGGAACCACTGAGACTATGGGCCCTAGCTGCCCTTCAGGTCTGGAATTGAACCCACACCTGTGGTTTCCAGCCAAACAAAATACAGGCATGTGAGTTAAACACTTACCTCAAGTAGATACACAGCTTGGAGAGAACAATCATGGGAGAAAGAAGGGCTGCTTATGCACAAGGAGACAGCTCAGGGGGCAGGAGTATATGGAGGGATGGACACTGGGAAGAGGTAACTATGGAGAGGAAGTGGGAGGGGAGCTGTTGCATTGTGGTAAACTGTGGTCAATGACATGAGACAAAGTATATGTGAACTGCTGCATGGAAAGTGAATTTGCTCTCTAAATCTTCACCCAAATCACAATTTAAAAAAAAAAAAAAAAAAAAAGAAGGAAGATTTTAGTGATGAAAAGTTACCACAGATGAAAAAAAAAATATATCTATTTGGCCATTCTTTGAACTTGAATTAACTGCCTTCTAAACTGTTTATCTGGGGTTTATTTTTTTTTAACCTGATATTTGGGCATTTACATTATACAGACAATTCCAAATTTATATCTCTAATTCAGATATATCTTCTGATATCCTGACCTCTACTTTCAACTGCCCTATTTAATTACACACCCTGGAAATTTCAGAAGCAACTTTAATGTAGAGTGTCAAAAATCAAATTAACTTCAGCTTCAAATTTACATACTCTGTTTAAGAAGCTATAAAGTGTCCCCTAAATGAGGGTTGCCGCCTAGCTTTTTGGTTTATCAACTAAGCTGAAAAAAGTACCTTCTTATCACACTTAACACACACAAACGAGAACTCAGACCAGAGGCCCCACTATAGACAAAGAATAGAGAAGACTAAAATCCTAGGTAAATAATCAAAAAGATTCTTTATTTGAATGGAGATTGTATCATCATTCATCCAAAATAATTTATAATAGTTAACTAACTCTTAAATATTGTCTTATAAATGATGCCTCTGAAATTAAAAGTAATGTAGGTTCAGTTTTTTAAAAATTATTTAGAACAAACTAAACCAGTAACAATAGAAGCAAAAAAAAAAAAAAAAAAAAATTAGCTATCTCCTATGAAGTCTTCCAAGAAAGAAATCATGACAAGTTTCTGATCAGTTAAAAAGATCCCATCATTAAAAGGGATTAAAAAGACGCAAAAATGAATTTGAATAAAAAGTCAATTTCCTAAGTTTTGTTCTTTTGTACAAAACCAAGTATTCTGAGTTAAAATTACAATCTGGTTTCCCTCTACAGGTAAGATAGTCCTTAACAAGCAGCTCAGAAACAACATTAATGTCTTGGTGAAATGTACTTCTGCATCTACTGATGGTCACATGGTGGCAGGCATCTCCACAGGAGGACAGGAAAATGCTTATCCTCTACAAGACGCTTCTACCCAATCAGGAGATCAGTTCAGGATTTTCCTTGTACCGGCAATATTCTGTCTAAAGTATCACATTTTTCAGAGGCAGCCTCCATCTTAACCTTCCAAATGCCACTGTTGTAAGGAGGAGCCATCACAGATTGCCATAGCAACATAGCCTTTCTGGCTCAATGGATCAATCACTTTCAGGCACTGTCCAACTGACACCTGGTACAGCCGACTATTCTTCTGGAAAAAAGAAAAGGTTGCAAGAAAAAATACCACCAGTTATTTGCTTTTACTTAAAAATCATAATGGCAGAAGATGGTGAAGAAAATACAGATATCTAGAAGGGATGTGGCTAACTCGACGGTACATAACAAAACAAAAAAAAAAAGAAGGAATGTGGAGCATTTAAGAATCTCCCTTCAAAATCAGAAATAACTCTAGGATAGACTACAGCTCTTCCCTGAGTTGAAGCAGAGTTCAGGTACAGTGCTCCCTCACACAGTCTTGTTTATCTTTTATAGCTTTCCAACACTACTAAGCAAGCTTCTCACCCCAAAGGTCCATTGCTGGGATCCTCCTGATCCATGACATTTCATGAGTCGTGGTGGGTCTGATGAACGAGTTTCTGACATATCCAGGCAAAGGAGATTATTTAAAACCAATTCATGCTCTTCATTATAAACCCAAACCTAGAGAAAAATAGATTTAATAAGAACCCAAGTTTAGTCTTAGATATAGAAACTCAGGATTGTGTAACATTTCATGTGCGTGGAAAATCAGTATGTTTTGTATGGTCTCGTAAAACAGAAACAGACCAGGGACAAGAGTTACCCATAGGCAGATATCAATTTAATAATCTGAAAATGAAGTGCATTAACACAGGATAAAGTGAGGTCCTACTCAGGGAAGAAACCTAAGTAGTGGATGGATTTTGTAAATTAAATTTACCTAATTGGTTGAATTTAATTGATCATCTGGATCTAACTGTACATTCTAGGATTCTATGATTAGGTAATTCTTTTAATGTCTACACTGAGTAAGAATTACAGGAATCCAACTAGGCTGCTGATTTGTCTTCCTGAGACAGAAAATACACAAGGGTATTACTTTCATATTTCCCTTATCTGTTGGAGGAGGGTGTAATGGTGTGTTTAGGCTGTTATATCACATTATCCTGCAGAATATTACACTTTAATCCCAATCATAACAACATTTCAAATGAGATGTATGATGTAAACTTGATTGCACAGAAGCAGGACTTTCCTTAGTTTTGAAAATTACCTTTCAGGATAGTCTTCTTAAGGATCTGAGTATTTTCAGAATCAAAGGTCTTCTCTCAATGAAGTGCACAATGGTGATGAATAATTTCCTTTCTAATATCTACCATCATTAAATCTAAAAGGAACAGTTTTTTCTATCCTATGAAGTATGTTACTCATTCCGTCCTCTAAGGCCCAAGATATGTGCTGTATCCTACAAATATGAAGGTAAGATTCTCTATCAGTGCTATATATATATAATTTTCTGTGACAATGGAAATGTCTTATGTCTGCAATGTCCAATATGGTAGACACAAGTCATATATGGTTAATGAGCACTTTGAAATGGGCTAGAATGACCAAGGAAGTAAATTTTTATTTTATCTAATTCTAATTAATTTAAATAGCCACATGTGGTTAGTAGCTATGGTACTAGTGCAATTCTATATGGTCACAATGGTATGGACAGGATAATACAACTCCATCACCCAAATTTCTTATATTTTCTAGATCAATTAAAAATTCAGCTATCCCGGAAAAAAAAAAAAATTTAGCTATCTTATCCCAGTGTGTTCTACAGCAATGAAATTTCACAATTTTAATACTTAAATGTACATCACTGACACCTCTCTCCATATCCGAAATGGCACAAAAATCCATTTTTAAACCATATTTTCAAATATATCACTTTACATGTGGAAAATATCACTATGCATGAACTCTTCTAGAAATAAAATTTTATATGAAATTTCAAAATATATTATTTCCACCAAAAAACCCAAGTGTTTCTTTCATTCTTAAGTTAAACCAATCCACCACTATATGGAAATAAAACTGACTTATGACTTGTTATCGGCATTGTAATCTTGACTCACTACAACTATGAGATTAGATCACTGTTAGGTTATACTATTTCAGAAGATAAAATCAGCTTGAAATTACAGTTCCATATTGAAATAACGTTTTTTTGACCATTTTTAAGGTCACTTCAAATACTAATATCACTGAAAAGACATATATACACTGAGATTAAATTATGTAAATAACATGAATCAGAGTTCTGTTATGGCTTCCTTTCCTTAACCACTAATAATCAGGAAAATTTGGTTGCACAGAAAACTCTACAAAAAATACTCTGATTCCTTAAAGCAGATTTAATGTTCCTGTCCAGGAAGAAGATGCACTTCTTTTGTCCTTTCTAACAAATCCTTAAAGCCTGTAAGTAACAATGCACATTCACTCTCTATGACATTGGAAAGTACACATAATGCTCTGGAAAATGGAAATGCTACAGTGACAAACAACCTGCAGAGGTAGGAAGCCTCTACAAAGGAGGTGAAAGAGTTGTACTAGTCGATCTCTAGGGCCATTCCAAACTGAAACGTAATTTCAGAAAAGTCTGAGTATTGAACATCTTGATGTCAGCTTCTTAGCCCCTGAACAATGAATCCCTGAGTGCTGGCCCTGTGCCCGCAGCCAGCACATACCTGATTCGGGTCACTGTAGTCACATACTTTCAGCACCACCAGGCCTCCTTTCTGACTTGGGCGGCCCTGGGCCACCAGACATTTGTTGGTCTGGGGATGATAGAGCTGCAAAAGGAGAGAGGGCTCTTGACAACTTGGAATGCAGAGAAACACCAATGTCAGAAGAAGCTTTAGAGCGCTTAAAGAGGAGAGTTTGAATGAAATGAGACTATGTTAATCCACAGGTACGAATGTCAAGGGTCATAAAAAGATAAGCATTTTTAATTTCTAAATTCTGGCCCCAGCACATGGGAAGATCAAAGTAGGTAGTGCCAGGTTGTAGGCAGTTTTACACTGTATGCATGCAGCAAGCAGAGTAAAGTAGAAACTCTACATAAAGATACAAGCTTACCAACTTACTGTGGGGATGAAGGAAATTAAATCATCATCCCTGCCCTAAAGATCCTTAAAATGAAATTGAAGAATAGGAACAAAGGGTATAAACAAGACCCAACAAAATAAGATAATACAAAATTAAATGTAATATACATGCTAAAGTAGGAACATTTGTAGAGTATCAATATCATGGGAATTCACAGGGGAGATAACTAAAAAAACCGCACATATTTAGTATATTATGATATTATTGTTGTTATGTGCCGTCGAGTTGGACCCGATTCATAGTGACCTCTCCTTAGGTTTCTGAGGCAGTATCACTACGGAAGTAGATTGCCCCATCTTCCTTCCGAGGAGTGGCTGGTGGATTTGAACCTCCAGCCTCTGGGTAGCAGTCAAATGCCTTAGGCACTACGCCACCAGAGCTCCCATATTATGATATACATATTAGAAAAATCTTCCCTAGGCTCTTTTTAAAAAGTGAGCCTGACATCATTACTTTCTGCCTCCTCCCTGACCACCCCCCTTCAAGAAACCCTTTAGTGGCTTCCCATTGCTCTTAGAAACAAAGCAAAACTCCTTACGATGGCCCACAAGGTTCTGCAGCTTCTCACAGCCCTCCTCCCACTGGGCCCCATGGATAGACAAGCCTACCTACCCCTGCAGGGAGCAGACTCTGTCTGCACCACCAACCTCTTGCTGGAAGGATCTTACTCCTCCCTCACACACTGGTTAAAGAACACGTTCAGGAAATCCTCCTTAACCAGGCAAATCTCCCTGTACTATGTACAGTATACTGTACAGAAACTTATATTTTTAGAATGTATGGCCCTGTATTCCTCTCTACTAGAAACAGCACTTGACACAAGTGCAATTTTTCTTGGTTTATTTAATTAATTTTTGTTACCATCCCCCTTAAGTCAGGGACAGTCCATTTTCACTCACTGTGACCCAAGCACACAGCAGTGCCTCATTTGTAGCCGGCATTCAATAGAAACTCATTGGATAAATGAATGACTGTCAATAATGATAATAGTACCAACAACAATTATATATATTAGTGATGGCAGGGATGGTGTTAAAAGAAGAAAAACAGTAACCTGAGTTGAGTAGTACAACAGAAATGTAGGGACAAAATTTCAATAGGTAAAGTATGAAAGGAGAAAATCAGGGAGCTGAGGAAAAAATACTATAAAACATAAAAGAAAGGGGTAAAGCAATAACAAAGGGAAGCAAAGTGAATCTAATAAGGGGTAAAAGATTAGTTTAAGTGTTAAATGAGATTAGATACACAAGGGAAGAATAATAAAAGATTTCAACTACGTAGACACATTGGTGTTATTTTTACTTAATAAGAAAATATTTAATAATAAACACCTTGATTTTGTTTGTTTGTTTGTTTTTTTAAAATATCTTACAGGATAAGGGAGAACAGGAAGGGGAAAACTCTAGGCTTAATTCTATCTTCCTTTCTCCCAGGGTGAAAGAACCCTAGAAGAAGTGCCTTCTTTGTGGAATAAAAGAAAGGCAAACTGGGCAACAACGATATTTACCCTTAACTTTCTGAAAGCAAGTTCTAAAAACTCAGGAAAAGACAATTTATAGCTAGAAGCCCAAATATTTAAGTGTCATTACATAACTGTGAATAAATTTTATTAGAAACAAAAGAGAGACATCTAAGAAACATGTGGTTCGACAACATGCTGACAAGCTCAGAGAGTAGCCTGGAATTCAGGATGTCCATAATGCCTAAGGCACTTGACTGCTCACCAGAAGGCTGGCAGTTCAAACCCACCAGCCACTACTCGGAAGGAAGGTTGGGCAATCCTACTTCTGCCTCGGAAACCCAAGGAGGGGTCGCTATGAGTTGGGGCCAACTCGACGGCAAACAACAACAACAACAACAACTTCAACACAGGCCCTGCCTCTGAACTATGAACAGTGTACAGATACTTTATTTCCCCTTTTTGGACTGCCCTCTGACAAATGAATTTTACACTTTTACATTTCCTTTATAGTTATCCCCAGCTTTTTGAACATGCACTTTATGTCACTTTACTTTTACAAAAGATCTACATAAATACCTGTATCACTAACCAAAAGAAACCTGAAGAGGAATTTTGCTTTTATGAAAAAAGACGAAAGCAAAACTAGTGTTCAGTGTTTGTTTTGCAGTGAGCCATTAAAGAAGCATCATGCACCCTGAGTAGTTGAGAGTGGCGCCGCCGAGCTCCTTCCCCTGGAACAATGCTCAACATCTCAGCATGAAGCCACCACAGCTTTGAACTGTGCCTGTGAACACTATTAAGTTAGTGTTATTTTAGGTTTTACGTGCTATTTGGTATGATTTGATAGGTTATTTTTGAGTCTGGGAATGCTCAGAAATTTTTCCCATATAAATTAATGGTACATAACAACAACCACAACAAAATAATGGTAATTGCTTCTTTGTTTTATACCATTTTGGTTTATGAAATGTTTCATAGGAACACTTTACTTTTGGATGGTGGTGGAAACCTGTCTTTATGTGTATATTCATGTGTATATTTACTGTCTTGGAAGGTGTCATATAACTTATCTTTATAGAAGTTATGTTTCCTTTAAAGTATAAATGGTCTTAATAGTAACAACAAAGATATTAAAATTTCTGAGGTCTTATGCCTGAGTAGAGGAAGTTCTCATAAAAAGAACAACATAGGGCATGCTATAGTCTATCATAAAATACTAAGTCTAAAATGTCATTATTATAGCTTATGTTCATATCAAAGTACCCCATATCCCATATCCCACAACTTTTAAGAAACATTTTGATAAGATTAATTTCTTACCCTCCCACGTTGAAGGACTTTGGGGCGTTTGGGCCCTCTATTAATAAAAATGGGTTGCTGTGGTTTGGCATTGGGCCCAGATATCTGCATCTCTGGGTAAATATTATCCAAATACCATTTAAATGATTTACAACCCAACTTCCTCCTCAATTCAACACGTTCACTAATATTCCCATAGCTTCTAGTCTTCAGATCAGGTCTTAAGGAAAAATACTGCTCCTGAGTTTAAAAAAAAAAAAAAAGGGAAAGAGAATGGATATTTTGTTAAAAATGAGTTTTAAGCAATTATTTGCCAGGTTTAAAGAACAACTGAAAACAATGAATTATGAACAAAAGTAATTCCATGCTGGTGTTTATTTGATGTTACCAGAAAATGCCAATGAAGAATTTTCACACAATTAGGTGCATGACTAACTGCCAATGATAAGACATCTTAAACTGTAAAATACATCCCAGTTTCAGAATGTCACCATGTATCAAAACATGCACCTAAGACTCAATGAAACAGGCTAACAGATGAAATAGCAGTTTCAGAATTTTTGTTATCAGGATTCTACATTCATAAAAATTACTGAAGACCCCAAAGAGGTTTTGTTTGTGAGCTTTATCTATAGATATTTACCACATTAGATTTTAACAGTAAGAAATTTAAAATGTTATAATTCAGTAAAATAACATTGTAACTCATATATATTTACATTATCATAAATATTATGCTAAATGATGTTCTTTTGAGTAAGAAGAACCATATTTTCCAGAACCAAAATATTTAGACAACAGGACATTGTTTTATATTTTTATAAATCTTTTTTAATGTCTGGCTTACTAGAAACCAGTTGAATTTTTGTATCTGCATTCAACCTGTTGTTATAGTTTGTTTTGGCCAAAATATATTTTAAAAAATATGACCATATTCAAATATATAGTTGAAAAGGAGAATATTTTAATAACTATTTCAGATAATTATAGATATTCTTCTTTGATACTACATCAAAACTCAATTAACTTAAATGTTAGTAACAAAATGAAATATGAATTCACATCACTGAACTTCTCATTCTGTGTTTCACAACACCTAAAGGTCTCTCTTGTTCTTTGAATGGATCTTTTACCCATTTAAAATTTTACAACATCGTGTATTAATCATCTGGAAAGCACTGGTCCACTGAGTTGTGCTTACAAAGGCTGAGAAAGTTTTCTATACCTATCCAAAAAATTACATTCATAAATATCACCACTGATCTCATCAGAAATATTTCATAGTACTAGGAAAATTCCATCAACACCCATGGAAGCAGTATCAATCAAGAAATCAAACATATTCCATTGGGCAAATCTTCTGCAAAAGATCTCTCTCTGAAGTTTAAAAAGCACGGATATCACACATTAAGCACTAAGATGCATCTGACCCAAGCCATGGTATTCTCAATTACCTCATATGCATGTGAAAACTGAACAATGAATAAGGAAGACGACAGAAAAATTGATGTATTTGGACGCTGGTGTTGGTAATGAATATTGAATATACCATGGACTGCCAGAAGAACAAACAAATCTATCTTGGAAGAAGTACACCCAGAATATTCCTTAGAAGTGAGGATAGTGAGACTTTGTCTCACTTACTTTGGACATGTAGTAAGGAGGGACCAGTCCCTGGAGAAGGATAGCAAGCTTGATAAAGTAGGTCAGTGAAAAAGAAGATCCTCAGTGAGATGGATTGACACAGTGGCTGCAACTGTGGGCTCAAATAGCAATGATTATGAGGAAGGTGTAGGATCATGCAGTGTTTTGTTCTGATGTGCATGGGGCACTATGAGTTAGAACATTTTCGATGGCACCTAACAACAGGAAGCATCCAGGCTCATGGTGGTAGATAAAAATTCTTCAAAATTCTAATTTTCACTTGAAAGGCTGGATATTTTATCATTTGCAAGAAACACTCAGTTGTTTTTTTCCAAGTGAAAGGCTGAGTTAGTTCATTTTGAGAAAATGTGAAATACCCAAATATGAATAACCTGGGTTTGTGAGTTAGCTGTTCTTTTACATCAAAGGAGTGTTAAGTGAGGCTGGATAAACCTTGAAACTACTGCCCTGAGAAAATCTTTAAACCTTAAACTAAAAATATCACCTGAAGTCTTCTTTAAACCAAACAATTGTTGTTGTTGTTATGTGCTGTGGAGTCGGACCCGACTCATAGCGACCCCTCCTTGAGTTTCTGAGGTGGTATCACTACGGAAATAGATTGCTGAACCTTCGTTCCGAGGAGTGGCTGATGCATTTGAACCCCCAGCCTTCTGGTTAGCAGTCAAGTGCCTTAGGCACTATGCTACCAGAGCTCCTAAACCAAACAATATTTTAGCTTAATTAGTAAAAAATGTCTGCCTTGAGCACTGTGCTCTTTTAAATAACTAACTATGTGGGATCAAACTGACAACAGCAAGTAGAAGATTAGATAGGAAGTTTAGGGGGGGGTTGTTGTTGTTATTATGTGCTGTTGAGTTGGACTCGACCCATAGCGACCCCTCCTTGGGTTTCTGAGGCAGTATCACTATGGAAGTAGATTGAGCTTTATATGGAGGAAACAATTTGGAAAAGGAGAGTGAGAATGGTTGTACAACTTGAAGAATGTAATCAATATCACTGAATTGTACATGTAGAAATTATGGAATTGGTGTGAGCTCTGCTATGTATCAATAACAAAAATAAATTATTTTAAAAAGGGTGTCCTTTGAGAAAAGTAGCTAGTTTACCTCATAACTCAAACAGTCCCACAAGTGTTTGTCCTTGAAACAGCCATTATATTTCAGTATGTAGCAAAAGTAATTTCTGCACACTTACCAATTTGTCACACAGAATACTAAAAAGACATGTACTCAAGGATTGAGACTTAATAAAATTAATTATTTTTACTACTTCATCCATGATATTCTTAAATGAAATTGGCATTTTTTCTCCCTTAACTTTTGGGTGCATGGCAGCAAATACTACTAGTTGAGTTTGGTGCCACTGTCTTAATTTATACTATGGTACCAGCCATTTTATTCTATTGTTTTACACCATCAGTGCAAAGACAGCACAGTGAAAAAGGCAAAGAATGTATTAATAAAACTGTGGAATTAGCTTTAACCTTGAAGACCTCCTGCGAGATCCCTCCACCTGGGACCATGTTATGGGTTTGAACTGTGTCCCCCTAAAATAGGTGTTGAAATCATGAACACTATACTTGTGGATGTAATCCTATTTGGAAATAGGATCTTCTCTGCTATGTTAATGAGATTTTATCAGTGCAGGGTGTATCTTAAAACTAACCACTGCTGAGTAATATAAGGAGCAGAATGGACAGAAGCAAGCAAGCAAACACAGGGGGAAGACAGACACTACTTGAAGATGGTGGAGGTAGACTAGTCTACAATACAAGCCCAGGAACTCCAAAGACTGCCAGCTACTAGAAGCTGAAATAGACAAGGCAGTACTTTCCCCTTAGAGCCAAACACTAAGTTCACATTACTAGCCTTCTGAACTGTGAGAAAATAAATTTCTGTTTTTGAAAGCCACCCACTTACGGTATTTTTGTTACAGCAGCACCTGATAACAGACAGACCCATGGGTATATCTGGACTGAATCCATGTGTATATTTGGATTGTTGTTAGACAGTGGTGATTGACTTCAAGGAGTTCACAGTCTAGTAGGGAAGGATATACAATATAGCAGTGCTGTAAAAAGTCTCTATATTTACTCCACAGCACAATTAGTCGCTTCATTCTCATCCTCCCATAGTACACAACTCATACTTCCATTGGCAGTTATCTTACTGTGTTAAAAACTACTGTGTGTTCCCTTATTCCACTTTGTATTCCCAAAATCCTAACACAGAGCCAGGAATATAGTAGGTGTTCAATAATTTTTTGCTTAAAAAATAATTGTGTAGGAATGTTCACAGCAGCATTATTCAAAACAGGCAAGAACTGGGAATAACTCCAAATGCCCATTGTCTGATAAGTTTATGCAAAATGTTAAGTATATCTATACAATGGAATATTATTCCACAATAAAAAAGAATGAAGTACTTATACATGCTACAACATGGATTAACTTGGAAAACACTGTGTTAAGTGAAAGAAGCCAGACACAAAAGACCATATATCATATGATTCCATTTATAAGAAATGTCAGAATACACAAATATATAGTTAAAAGGTAGATTAGTGGTTATTTAAGGCTGGAGAAGATGGGGATTAGAAGGTGATATAGAGTTTATTTTTTGGTGATAAATGTATTCTAAAATTGCTTTATGAATTGTATCTCATAAAGCTGTTACCAAAATAAGATCATTAAAAGTTATTTATGGTAGAGCAGGAAGGAATAATAAATGTGCAGAGTCTAACAGAGGAACTAATGGGACTGGGCCACAGTGAAGCTCAACAAGCAAAGCAAAGATGCCAAGTAGTGTAGGAGCCATAGCAGAGGAACTTAAAGGGATGCAGAAACTAAAAAGAGAGGATTTCTTCTGATGTTAGCTGCATCTTCTTGTAGAGTGATCACTTAGAAAATGTGAAGATGAGTCAGGTTATAACAAGGCCACTAACTGGGTGAAGAGAAGAGAGAGAAAGGAGACATAGAAAGAGATGGCCCTAAAGAAAAGATCAACCAAATGGAAATATATAAAACCAAAAAGGAAAACAATGAAAATCCTCACCAAGGCAGTGGCTGCCCTACTATTCACCTTCTGTATAAGAAACTCCATCTCACCTTGTATTCATCCAGCCAGACGTGGGCCAGTCGCAGGGAATTGTGGGTCATGGTGTCCTGCCCTTCAGGAGACCCATATGGGCGCCTTTTCCGGAAAATGTGTCCTACTCTAGAGCAAGGAATGATGAAGAGCTTACCTCCACACATCCAGATCTGGTCAGAAGTAAAATATGAATTAATCGTTGCCTCATTACTATGAAATCAATGTTATGAATTTTCCTGAAATTAATATTTACTGTATAGGTGTTTCTGAAACATTGTAGAGATGTTTTATATTATCATATATAAATATTCAAACAGAAGTGAAATAGGACCAAATGTGGGTTCCTGCCCGGTGTGCGGTCAGGCCAAAACAGTTTACACACCAAGTGATTAAGAGGAGAGAAAATTATTTACTGCAAAGTGGCAAGGAGACAGGGGTCTTTTTACCCAAATCTGACTCCCCGAATCTAAATCGAATTACAGTTTTTGTAAGTTTCAGGAGAGAGGGTTATGCATATTCATAAAAATTTCAGGAATCTGGGCATGAGATAGTTGATGATTGGCTGAAATTTCCTTCACCTCAGTTTAAAGGGACAGTTGTTTTTTAATGCAGTGCACTTGCACACCAGATGAGTCACATTGGATTCCTGTCATCAGCTGATCGGGGCTTAGGCAGAGGGGAGAACGTCAGTTCCCAGCAACTTCAGTCCTGCCTGCTCCAACACACATGCACATGGGCCAAAGTTAATTTTCAAGTTGTTTCCTAAGACACATTAACGTGTTTATCACCTGTTTCTAGGGGAATAGCAGTAAAGAATGTGCAAATTGGCTTTTCATTCCATTCAGTTCTTAAGGAACTGAGCTTACTGTGTTTACTCATCTGTCTCCAACCAAGGTCCTATTTGTCTTAACCAGTGTGGGGAAATAGTTGAGAGTAATTATGTTTAGTTAGTTATTTTCAACTGGGGTCCTATAACCAGGGTGGGGGAAATAGTTGAGTTTTGACTTTACTCGGTTTCAGAAGGAAGTCAGAGGGTAACTTAAAAAAAAAAATATTGGTCTTCATGAATAAAAATAAATTAGATTCTAAAAATATGTTAATATTCATTTACCACCATGTGTTTAAAATTGCACCTACCATACTTAGGCATTTTAACAGGTCAACGTAACATGATATGCTTGCTCATCAGTCCTCTAATTTCAGTTGCATAGGTACATTCTTTTATAATGCTTATATACTTTTTTTAAAAACAATTTTTTAAAATAGGCAGAAATGACTCTGGATTATGATTCAAAAGATCTTAATTCTCATCTAATATTTGCCCTTGTCTATCATCTAGATTACATTACACAAACTATTTTACTTTTTGTGGGATTCAGTTATATTTCCTAGAAAATGAACACATTGAACTAATAACTTCTGCCTCTCAATTTTAAAATTCTAAAGTTTATATAGGGAAAAACTGCCTTCTAAGAACATGGTGATCAAACATTTTCAAAAATGCAACACAACATATTTATTAGGTCTTGTGTGCTGACTCCACCAGGAGATGGGAGGGCAGGAAATGGGGTATTTGCTAGGAAAGGGAGGACTTAGTTCTTTCCTTTGCCTCATTTTAGCCTTTTCTAAAGACTGTCACAACACCACAGTTCCCTGAGCCACAAATCCCACTCATACTCTCATCTTTTCCACCTTCAGGAATTACGAGGAAAGATTATGAAAGTTTAATCTTTTCCACCTTACGGAATTAAGCATAGGTTATGAAAGCTTAATTTTCCACTCAGGTGAGAGGCAACTATAGATATAGAGGATTTAGTAAGTTATATATCATGTGACAATTTATTAGGATACTTCTGACACTGAAATGGGAGCTAATAACTTTCCAGGAGAACAGTTGTGAACCAAGACTGCCTGAGGCAAAAAGGGAACTCTGATCAGCCTGACTATAAATATGTAGTAGTATTTAGAGAATTATTAGTAAACGGACAGAGAAATAACAAAACTCCAGATTAAATTTAAATTAAGATTTCCTGAATCACAAACATTTATTATATGCATATCTTTTAAATTCTTATAAAGTAAACACATATTTTTTTTGTATGTTTTAGATATTTTGAATGGGTGTTATCCAAAGCATAGACTATGATAAACAGGCATTCATTAAAGACTGTTTATCAATAAAGATAATCAAGGAAAGTTTATTGAAAACATAGGATTGTGGATGGAAATTATATCCCACTACTCAAAAAGTTAATATATAAGCATACAAAAATATAAAATTACCCTAAATGATATTTCCAAATTTTCTCCTCCCCAGATATCCATGCCACTGTCATACTGTCCTAATTCATTGAAATAGTGTCTATTCATGGCAAACAATCCTCCAGCCATTGTCGGTGACCTAGGAAAAGAAAATAATGACTGTAACAATTCTATCAGTTATTTTATCTATTGTTTTCATTTTTAAAAATTCAGTGCGCCTTTGGAATATTAAAAATAAAAACTACATTAACTATTATATATATATTATAATAGATAAAATATATTTTATCCAATATTATCAGCTGGGTCATAATTCATTTTTCTATATCGTAAATGATATGTGCTGTATTGAACACCAATGACCAAAGATCTGATGAGTAGTGGGATGGTATCAAGGATATCATACAGAAAGAAAGTAAAAAGATCACTAAAAGTACAAGAAAGGAAGAAAAGACCATAATGGATGTCAGAAGAGACTCTGAAACTGGCTCCTGAATGGAGAGAAGCTAAAGTGAATGGAAAAAGTGATGAAAAAACAGATGAATGGAAGATTTCAAAGAGCGCTCAACAAGGCAAAGTAAAGTGTTATAATGAAATGTAAAGGGACTTGGATTTAGAAAACCAAAAGTGAAGAACATTCTTGACATTTCTAAGCTGAAATAACTGAAGAAAAAACTCAAGGATTCTATGGGCAAAATGTTGGATGATGTAGGAAACATCAAAGAAGATGGCAGGAATATACAGAGTCACTGAATCAAAAAGAATTGATTGACGTCCAACCATTTTAGGAGATTGTTGTTATTTGCCGTTGAGTCGGACTCGACTCATAGCGACCCCTTCTTAGGTTTCTGAGGTGGTATCACTACAGGAGTAGATTGCCCAACCTCTTTCCAAGGAGTGGCTGGTGGGTTTGAACCGCCAGCCTTCTGGTTAGCAGTCAAGCACCTTAGGTACTATGCTATCAGAGCTCTCTTTTAGGAGGTAGCATAAAGAACTGGTGGTACTGAAGGAAGAAATCTAAACTGCATTGAAAGAATGGTGAAAAACAAAGCTCCAGGAATTGACAAAATACCCACTGAGATATCTCAACAAACACGTAGAGCTAGAGGCACTCACTCAGTTACACCAAGAAATTAGGAAGATAGCTACTTGTCCAACTGACTAGAACCCATTCTAAAAAAAGGTGATCCAACAGAATACAGAAATTATTGAACAATATCATTAATATCACATGGAACTAAAATTTTGAAGATAATTCAATAACAGTTACAGCAGAATATTGACAGGAAATGGCCAGAAATTCAGAAGTGGGTGTGGAATGATGGATATAATTTCTGATGTCAGATCGATCTTGGCTGAAAACGAAGAACATCAAAAAGGTGTTTATCTGTGTATTATTCACTATGCAAAGACATTCAACTCTGTAGATCATAACAAATTTTGGATAACATTGCAAGGAATGAGAATTCCAGAATACTTAACCGTGTTCATGAGGAACCTGTACATAGACTAAGAGGCAGTCATTCAAACAGAACAAGGAGATACTATGTGATTTAAAATCAGGAAAGGTGTCTATCAGAAATGTATCATTTCACCATACTTATTTAATTTGTTTGCTAAGCAAATAATCAGAGAAGCCAGAATATATGAAAAAGAACATGGCATCAGGAATGGAGGAAGATTCAGTAACAACCTGTAACACTCGGATGACCCAACCTTCCTTGCTGAAAGTGAAGAGGACTTGAAGGACTTACTGATGAAAATCAAAGACAGCCTTAGAATGGAAGACTAAAGAATTAAGAATTAAGTTCTTTAGTCATGTTGTCAGAAGGACCAGTCACTGGAGAACAATATCATGCTCGATAAAGTAGAGGATCAGAGAAAAAGATGTATTGACACAGGAACTGCCACAGTGAGCTCAAGCATAGCGAAGATTCTGAGGATGGTGCAGGACCAGAAAATGTTTCGTTTTGTTGTACAGGGTCGCTATGAATCACACCAACTTGATGGCACCTGACAGTAACACCACTACTCATCTGTCAGTTTGTCTTACTGTGGTGGCTTATGTGTTGCTGTGAGGCTGGAGGCTATGCCAGCAGGGTCACACCGGATTTCAGCGGAGCTTCCAGACTAAAACAGACTTGGAAGAAGGAAAGGGCCATCCACTTCTCAAAGAATTGGCCAGCAAAAATCTTATGAATAGCAGTGAAATACTGTCTGATATATTACTGGAAAACTTTATGAATATCCTTGAAACATAGTCTGATATAGTGCTGGAAGATAAGCCCGTCAGGTCAGAAGGCATTCAAAATATGACTGGGGAAGAGCTATCTCCTGAGTAGAACCAACCTTAATGATGTGGATGGAGTAAAGCTTTTGTGATCTCCATTTGCTGACGGGAATGACTCAAAATGAGAAGAAACAGCTGCAAACATCCATTAATAATTGGAACACGGGATGTACAAAGTATGAATCTAGGAAAATTGGAAGTTGTCAAAAATGAAATGGAAAGCATAAAGATCAATATCCTAAGCATTAGTGAGCTGAAATGGACTGGTTCTGGCCATTCAGAATCAGACAATCATATGATCTACTATGCCGGGAATGATAAATTGAAGAGGAACGGCATAACATTCATCACAAAGAATGTTTCAAGATCTATCCTGAAGTACAATGCTGTGAGTGATAGGATAATATCTATACGCCTAGGGGGAGATCAGTTAATACTATTATTAGAATTTACGTACCAACCACCAAAACCAAAGATGAGGAAACCAAAGAATTTTATCAACTTCTGCAGTCTGAAATTGATCAAACACGCAATAAAGATGTGTTGATTATTACTGGTG
Organism: Orycteropus afer afer; assembly: GCF_000298275.1. Lineage (NCBI taxonomy): Eukaryota > Metazoa > Chordata > Mammalia > Tubulidentata > Orycteropodidae > Orycteropus > Orycteropus afer. The sequence continues at coordinate 2,620,452 of NW_006921851.1, read as the reverse complement.
ACTGGAATGCAAAAGTTAGAAACAAAGAGGAATTACTGGTAGTTGGAAAATAAAGCCTTAGTGATAGAAATAATGCTGGAGAGTGCATGATAAAATTTTGCAAGACCAATGACTTACTCATTGCAAATACCTTTTTTCAATAACACAAATGACAGCTATAAACATAGACTTCACCACATGGAGTACACAGGAATCAGATGTGGAAAGAAGCAATGGAGAAGCTCAATATCTTCAGCAAAAACAAGGCCAGAAACTGTGGAACAAACCATCTACTGCAAGTTCAAGTTGAAGCTGAAGACAATTAAAACAAGTCCCCAAGAACCAAAATATGACCTTGATAATATTTCTCCTGAATTTAGAGACCACCTAAAGAATAGTGATGCATTGAACACTAGTGACTGAAAACTAGAGAAATTGTGGGATGACATCAAAAACATCATCCATGAAGAAAGCAAAAGGTCATGTAAAAGACAGGAAAGGATGAAAAGACCAAAATGGATGTCAGAAGAGACTATGAAACTTGCCCTAGAATGGTGAATAGCTAAAGGAAATAGAAGAAATGACAAGATAAAAGAGCTGAACAGAAGGTTGCAAAGAACAGCTCAAGAACACAAAGTTAATTATGTGTGACAAATATGTGTCAATTATGTCAAGGAAATGTGCAAAGACCTGGAGTGAGAAAACCAAAAGGACAGAACACACTGGACATTTCTCAAGCTGAAAGAACTGAAGAAAAAATTCAAGCCTCGAGTTGCAATATTGAAAGATTCTATGGGCAAAATATTGAAAAATGCAGGAAACATCAAAAGAAGATGGAAAGAATACAGAGTCACTGTACCAACAGAACTGGTCAATTCATCCATTTCAGGAAGTGGCATATGATCAAGAACCAGTGGTATTGAAGAAAGAGGTCGAAGCTGCACTGAAGGACCTGGCAAAGAATAAGGCTCCAGGAATTGACAGAATACCCACTGAGATGTTTCAACAAATGGATGCTATGTTCGAGGCACTCACTTGTCTATGCCAAGAAATTTGGAAGACAGCTACCTGGCCAACTGACTGGAAGAGATCCATATTTGTACCCATTCCAAAGAAAGCTGA
>NW_006921851.1:2609557-2615807 GCF_000298275.1 Orycteropus afer afer | reverse complement strand
CAAAAGATTAATACTAAATTGTCAGAAATAGATAACACATTGGAAGGGCAAAGGAGAAGAATTGATGCGATAGAAGACAGAATTAATGAGATGGAAGAAAAATACCTGAATACTTCTTTGCAAAAGGATCAATCAGAAAAAAAATCAAAACAAAAAGAAATGCCAAGCGTGTTCTTCCCTTTTGGTTTTCTAACTTCATGTCTTTGTACATTTCATTATAGTAACTGGCTTTGTCTTCTTGAGCTGCTCTTTCAAATGTTCTGTTCAGCTCTTTTACTTTGTCATTTCTTCCATTTGCTTTAGCTACTCTCTGTTGGAAGGCAGGTTTCAGAATCTCTTCTGACATCCATTTTGGTCTTTTCTTCCTTTCTTGTCTTTTTAAGGTACTCTTGTTTTCTTCATGGATGATGTTCTTGGTGTCATCCCACAATTTCTCTGGTTTTTGGTCACTGGTGTTCAATGCATCAAATCTGTTCTTGAAATGGTCTCTAAATTCAGACAGATATTAACACGGTCATATTTTGGCTCTTGGGGACCTGTTTCAATTGTCTTCAACTTCAACTTGAGCTTGCATATGAGCAGTTGATGGTCTGTTCCACAGTCAGCTTCTGGCCTTGTTTTGGCTGAAGATATTGAGCTTCTCCATCAGTAATGTAGTCAATCTGATTACTATGTATTCCATTTGGTGTAGTCCATGTGTATAGCCATCACTTATGTTGTTGAAAAAAGGTATTTGCAATGAGTAAGTCGCTGGTCTTGCAAAACTCTATCATGCAATCTCCAGCATTTCTATCAAGGTCATATTTTCCAACTACTGGTAACTCTTCTTTGTTTCCAACTTTTGCATTCCAGTCACCAGTGATAATCAACACATCTTGATTGCATGTTCAGTCAATTTCCTCATCTTTGGCTTTGGTGGTTGGTGCATAGATTTGAATAATAGTAGTATTAACTGGTCTTCCTTGTAGGTGTATGGATATTATCCTATCACTGGCAGCGCTGTGCTTCGGGTGAGATCCAATCTGTATGGTTAACAAATAATCTGAGAAGTTGGACTATATGAAGAAGAACATGGCATCAGGGTTGGAGAAAGACTCATTAACAACCTGCAATATGCAGATGACACAATGTTGCTTGCTGAAAGTGAGGAAGACTTGAAGCACTTACTGATGAAGATTAAATACTTCAGTCTTCAGCATGGTTTACATCTTAACTTAAAAACAATGAAAATCCTCACAACTGGACCAATAAGCAGCATCAAGATAAAGAAAGAATAGATTGAAGTTCTTAAAAATTTCATATTATTTGGTTCTACAATCAACACCAATGCAAGCAGCAGTCAGGACATCAGATGACATATTGCACTGGGCAAATCTGCTGCAAAAGACCTCTTTGAAGTGGTGAAGAGCAAAGATGTCTCCTTGAAGACTAAGGTGTGCCTAACTCAAGCCATGGTATTTTCAATCACCTCATACACATGTGAGTGCTGGACAATGAACAAGGAAGACCAAAGAAGAGTTGATGCTTTTGAGTTGTGGTGCTGGCAAAGAACACTCAAAGTACTATGGAATGACAAAAGAACAAACAAATGTGCCCTGGAAGAAGTACAGCCGGAAGCAAGATTGGCCAGACTTCGTATCACCTACTTTGGTCATATTGTCAGAAGGGACCATTTCCTGGAGAAGGATATCATGCTTGATGAAGTTGAGGGTCAGTGAAGAAGGGGAAGGCCCTCAATGAGATGGACTGACACAGTGGCTGCAACAATGGACTCAGGTATAGGAAGGATTGTGAGGCTGCCAGAGGACTGGGCAGTATTTCGTTCTGCTGTACACAGGGTCACTATGAGTTGGAATTGACTCAGGGGCACCTAATAACAATAGTAACATGACACAATGATATATATGCTAGACACCTGGCATATGAAGCTTACTTTTCTAAGTAACTAAAATAAGCATTTCTGATAGAAATCAACCTCAAATGAATTGTGTAATGTCTTTTGGCAGTCTCATAGTCTCATAGTCTCAGAGAAAATCTCGACACCATGTTCTTCTTCATACACTCCAACTTCTTGGATTATCAGCTCAGCACAGAGATTGAACGAGCATGGTGAATGGATACAATTCTGATGCACACCTTTCCTGATTTTGAACCATGCGGTTATCCCCTTGTTCTGTTTGAATGACTGCCTCTTGATCTATTTATTCACAGGTTCTTCATGAGCACAATTAAGTGTTCTGGAATTCCCATTCCTCCCAATGTTATCCATAATCTGTCATGAGCCTCAAAATTGAATGCATTTGCATAGTCAGTAAAACACAACTAAGCATCTTTCTGGCATTCTTTGCTCTCAGCAAAGATCCACCTGACATCAGCAATGCTATCCATCATTCCACGTTCTTTTCTGAATCCAGCTTGAATTTCTGGTAGTTTCCTGTCAAAATACTGTTGCAATCATTTTTGAATAATATTCAGCAAAATTTTACTTGGGTGTGATATTGATGATATTGTTTGATAATTTCCACATTGTACTGGATCACCTTTCTTTGGAATGGGCATAATTACAGATCTCTGCCAGATGGTTGGCCAGGAAGCTGTCTTCCAAATTTCTTGATATGAATGAGTGCGTGCCTTCAGTGTTACCTCTGTTTGGTCCAACATCTCAATGGATATTCTGTCAATTCCTGGAGCCTTGTTTTTCATCAATTCCTTCAGCGCAGCCTGGACATCTTCCTTAATACCATCAGTTCTTAATCATATGCCATCTCCTGAGATGGCTGCACATCTACCAATTCTTTTTGTTACAGTGACTCTGTGTATTCCTTCCATCTTCTTTTGATACTTCCTACATTGTTCAGTATTTGGCCCACAGAATCCTTCAATATGGCAACTCAAGGTGTGAATTTTTTTTGTTCAGTTATTTCAGGTTGAGAAATGCCAAACTTGTTATCTCCTTTTGATTTCCCAACTCTAGATCTTTGCACATTTCATTGTAATATACTGTCTTCTCAAGCCACCCTCTGAAATCTTCTGTTCAGTTATTCCACTTCATCATTTCTTCCATTTGCTTTAGCTACTCTCCATTCAAGGACAAGCTTCAGAATATCTTCTGATATCCATTTTGGTCTTTTCTTTTTTTCTTGTCTTTTTAATAACTTTTTGCTTTACTCATGTATGATGTCCTTGATGACATCTCACAACTCAAATTGTTTTCAGTCACTGGTGTTCAATATGTCAAATCTATTTTTGAGATGGCCTCTAAATTTAGGCTGGATATATTCTAGGTCATATTTTGCCTCTTGTGGACTTGTTTCAATTTTCTTCAGCTTCAATGTAAGCATACATATGAGCAACTGACGATTTGTTCCACAATAGGCCCCTGGCCTTGTTCTGACTGATGATACTGAGCTTCTCCATTGTCTCTTTCCACAAATTTTGATTCTTGTATAATCCATCTGGCATGGTTCATGTGTAGTCACTGTTTATGTTGTTATTAAAAAGATATTTGCAATGAATAAATTGTTGGGTCTTGCATAATAATACCATGCAATCTCTGTACTAATTTCTACCACCAAGACCATAGTTTCCAACTAATGATACTTCTTCCTTGTTTCCAACTTTTGCATTCCAATCACCAGTAATTATCAATGCATCTTGACTGCATGTTTGTTCAATTCTGAACTCCAGAAGTTGGTAAAAATCTTCAATTTCCTCATCTTGGGTTTAGTGATTGGTGTGTAAATTTGAATAAAAGAATTAACTGGTCTTTCCTTGTAGGCATATGACTGGACAGCATTGTACTTCAGAATAAATCTTGAAATGTTCTTTTTGACGATGAATATGATACCATTCCTCTTCAATTTGTCATTCCCAGTGTAACAGACCAATGATTATCAGATTGAAAATGGCCAATATCATTCAAATGGAAATGATGAAGTAAAATAACTGAAGATTTCAGAGGGTGGCTTGAGATGACAGAGTATTATAATGAAATGTGCAAAGATCTGGAGTCCATGTCAGCTCATGAACACCTAGGATATCATCCTTTTTGCATTCCATTTCATTTTTGACAACTTCCAATTTTCTAGATTCATACAGTATACATTCCATGCTCTGATTATCAATGGATGTTTGCAGCTGTTTCTTCTCATTTTGAGATGTGTCATATCAGTAAGTAAAGGTTCCGAAAGCTTTTCTCCATCCATATAATTAAGGTTGACTCTACTTTGAGGGGATAGCTCTTCTTCAGTTGCATTTGGAGTGCCTTCCAACCTGAGGGGCTTATCTTCCAGCACTCTATCAGGCAATGTTCCACTGCTATTCATAAAGTTTTCACTGGCCAGTTTTTTTAGAAGTAGGTCACCAGGCTCTTTTTCCTAGTGTGTCTTAGTCTGGAAGCTCTGCTAAAACCTGTCCACTATGAGTGACCCTGCTGATAACTGAAATACTACTGGTGGCATAGCTTCCAGCATCAGAGCAACACATATGACAAAGATTGAATGGTGGTCAATAAGAGATAAAACATGCAAAGAAAAACTAATAAAAATAAAGCATATTTGAAAAACAGAATACTTAATAAAATTGACTCACATAATTCAATTTTCAATATTAACTGCAGAAAACATACTTTTTCAGGCACACAAGAAATGTTCACAATAATTAACCATTTGCTGGACCATATAAGTCAAATAGGAACAATTTTCATATGTGTAAAATCTCTAACCATAATGTAATTAAACTAGGAATAAAAAACAAAAGTTAGCTATTGTATTTCTATGTGTTGTAGAGAGCCTAGTTAGTATAATCTGCCTAGTCTGCCATCTTGGATTCACTTCTCTATAGGGTTTTCTTGGCTGTAAACTTTATGGAAGTAGATTGTCAGGGCTTTCTTCCACAGTGCTGCTTCCATGGATGAGTTCAAGCCACCAATCTTAATAGGCACTGAGTGTCAAATGGTACTGTCAAAGTTGGCAAAACAAGAAACAGTGATTTACTTCAAGTGTCAGAAGTAACTAATACAATAACTGAAAAGAATCATAACAAAATACTAGGAGATAAAATAGTACCAGGGGAGTTATTTAAGCTACATCTTCATTTTTCATATAGACAAGGACTAAAGTTGATTGTGGGAGCTCTGGTAGCATAGTCCCTAAGGCACTTGAGTGCTAACCAGAAGGCTGGCAGTTCAAACCCACCAGCCACTCCTTGGAAGGAAGGTTGGACAATCTACTTCCACAGTGATACCACCTCTGAAACCCAAGGAGGGGTCACTATGAGTTGGACCCAACTCAACGGCACATAACAACAACAAAGTTGATTGCAGAGGGATATGCTTATTATCTAGGATTAAGGAAGTAGCAAACAGAAGATGAGAAATAGAAATGGCTAAGACATTGCATCTGAGGGAAAAAAGAGGAGGAGGGAGTGAGAGACAGCTGGTTTTCACCCTAAATTCTCTCATCCTATTTGACTGTTACTGCAGTATTGCTGTCTTGTGAGCTGTGCTCACTACTCATGTCCCATCTGCAGAGCCAGGGAAGGGAAGATGGGCAGTGACTCCCCAGGCAAGGCAACCTAGAAAAGGTGGTGCAAGACTGTGAAGACAGGAACACAATGGGAGCTGTGTTTGTCTTTGCCATGGACTTCACTAGTACAACGCAGAACCATAACAGAGACTCTTGCATAGAGCCTAACAGAGCAGAAGACAACTCTGTGTATGTTGGTGGACCATAGCAGGCACCTGGGGCTGGGCCAAAGCCTCCAGGCCATCAACCTCTTCAGAACTAGTTCAGATGGAAAGAAAGTATAGGTAACAAATGGCCAGCTGAGGAGCCAAAACCATTCTAATCACCCTATCTGTTGGGAAACACTATTGGCAGTATCTATAGATGCTGAAGAGAGATATGCCCTATAATCCAGCAATTTCACCCTTTTAAACAAGAACCCATGAATAAGAAAGAGTGTCTGTAATAGCACTGTAACATGAAGAAACCAGAAACAAACCAAATGCCCACCAACTGCAAATGGATGTCAATTATGGTACCTTCATTTGTGGTAGTTAAGGTTGTGGCTTAACTTTGCTGGGCTGTGACTTTGACTAGCTTGGCAGCTGGATATAGTTATTTCCCATGATGAGATTGGATCTGGTGTAATCGATTCCATGGTGGAATCTGATATGAGCAGCTAATTAGTTGCCTTTGGAATATTGTTGGCTTCCAGCATCTATGGAGAAGCTTTTTTTTTTTTTTTT
>NW_006921851.1:2607542-2609457 GCF_000298275.1 Orycteropus afer afer | reverse complement strand
CCAAGAAATTTGGAAGACAGCTACCTGGCCAACTGACTGGAAGAGATCCATATTTGTACCCATTCCAAAGAAAGCTGATCTCACAGAATGTGGAAAATATCGAAAAGTATCACTGATATCACATGCAAGTAAAATCTTGCTGAAGACAATTAAAAAACAGTTGCAGCAGTATATTGACAGAGAACTTCCAGAAATGCAAGCTGGATTCAGGAGAGGATGTGGAATGAGGGATATGGTTGCTGATGTCAGATGGATCTTGTCTGAAAGCAAAGAATATCAGAAAGATGTTTACTTGTATTTTATTCACTAGCAAAAGCATTTGATTGTGTGGATCATAACCAATCATGGATACCATTGGGAAGAATGGAATTTCCACAACACTTAATTGTGCTCATGAGGAACCTCCACACAGACCAAGAGGCCATCGTTCAATGGAGGGGTTTAAAATCAGGAAGGGAGTGTCTCAGAGTTGTATCCTTTCATCATACTTATCCAATCTGTATTTGTTGCTGTAAGGTGCCGTCAAGTCGTCTCCAACTCATAGTGACCCTATGCACAGCAGAACAAAACACTGCCCAGTTCTGTGCCAGCCTCACAATCCTTGCTATGCCTGAGCTCATCATTGCAGCAACTATGTCAATCCATCTTGTTGAGTGCCTTCCTGTTCTTTGTTGACCCTCCACTTTACCAACTATGATATCCTTCTCCAGGGAATGGTCCCTTCTGACAACATGACCAAAGTAGGTGAGATGAAGTCTGGCCATTCTCGCTTCCAAGGAGCATTCTGGCTGCACTTCTTCCAGGACAGATTTGTTACTCCTTTTAGCATACCATGGTACTCTTAGCATTCTTCTGCAACACCATAACTCAAAAGTATCAACTCTTCTTTGGTCTTCCTTATTCACTGTCCAGCTCTCACATGCATAAGAGGTAACTGAAAATATCATGGCTTTGGGTTAGGCATACCTTAGCCTTCAAGGAGACATCTTTACCCTTCATCCCTTGAAAGAGGTCTTTTGCAGCAGATTTGCCCAATACATCATCTGATGTCTTGACTGCTGCTTCCATTGGTGTTGATTATAGAACCAAGTAATATGAAGTTCTTGACAACTTCAAACTTTTCTCCATTTATCATGAAGCTGTTTATTGAATCAGTTGTGAGGATTTTTTTTTTTCCTATATTGAGGTGTAATCCATACTGCAGACTGTAGTCCTAAATCATCATCAGTAAGTGCTTCAAGTCTTCCTCACTTTCAGCAAGCAAAGTTGTATCATCTGTGTATCACAGGTTGTTAATGAGTCTTCCTCTAATCCTGATGCCATATTCTTCTTCATATAATCCAGCTTCTCGGATTATTTGTTCAGCATACAGACTGATTAAGTATGATGAAAGGATACAACCTTGACACACCCCTTTCTTGAATTTAAACCATGCAATATCCCCTTGTTCTGTTTGAACAACAGCCTCCTGATCTATGTAGAGCTTTCTCATGAGCACAATTAAGTGTTGTGGAAATTCCATTCTTCCCAATGTTATCCATAATTGGTTATGATCTACACAATTGAATGCTTTTGCACAGTCAATAAAACACAAGTAGCCATCTTTCTGGTATATTTTGCTTTCAGCTAAGATCCATCCAACATCAGCAATGATATCCCTTGTTCCATGCCCTTTTCTGAATCCATCTTGCACTTTGGGAAGCTCTCTGTCAATATACTGCTGCAACTGCTTTTGAATTATCTTCAGTAAGATTTTACGCCCATAGAATCTTTCAATATTGCAACTTGAAGCTTAAATATTTTTCTTCAGTTCTTTTGGCTTAAGAAATGCCAAGCGAGGAGGCGGGGCAAGATGGCGGACTAGGCAGAAGGATTGCACAGACCCTCTTCAACAAAGAAAAGGGAAACCAATTAA
>NW_006921851.1:2585119-2598338 GCF_000298275.1 Orycteropus afer afer | reverse complement strand
TTTTTTTTTTTTTTTCTTTGCACATTTGGATCCTGCATTTGGCTGAGTCTTCATCTCTAGTTCCTGGACTTGAACCAGGGGCCTGCTGTGTTATGTTGGGATTGTGCCATTTTACCCACCAACCTTGGATTCAACAGCTTCAACAGCCAGCAGCTGTCTGAATTAGGAGATGTCTCTAGCTTCAGTGGGCCTGGAATAAGAGGCAGAGCTGAAGCCCAAGGTCGAGGGGTCTTCACCCAACCCCTAGAGCTGGCACTCTGAATTTGGACTTCTAGCCTCCTAAGCTGTCAGAGAATAAATTCTTGTTTGTAAAGGCATCCACTTGTGGTATTTCTATTACAGCAGCACTAGAGAACAAAGAGAAGCTCTAGTGGCGTGGTGCCGAAGGCATCTGACTGCTAAGCAAAAGACTGGGGGTTCAAACCCACCAGCTGCTCCAGGGAAGGAAGATGGGGCAATCTATTTCCATAAAGATTTACCACCTTGGAAACCCAAAGAGGGTTACCATAAGTCAGAATTGTCTCAATGACAGTGAGTTTGGTTTTTTTGGTTTAAGAGAACCAAGACATCATGTAACAGAATACTATAGAGTAATGAAAAAAATTATAGCTATATACTGCACCATGGATGAATTCTTTTTTCTTTTTAAACTACTGAGTAAAAGAGGCAAGGAACAATATAATACATGGTTCTGTTTATATGAAGTACAAAAGCAGGCAAAACTAAATGGTATTGTTCAGGGGTAGATACGTAGTTGCTCAAACTATAAAGGAAAGGCAGACAAATGACTGCCTATGGTCAGGTTAATAAATATCTGTGGGGACGAGAGCAGGGGCTGGGATCAAGGAGGGTTGTTCAGGAGTACTTCTGAGTGATGCATCTTGATCTGAGTGGTAGTTACATAGGTGTTCACATTGGAGCCATTCCTTAAACTGTATATCTATATATTTTGTATACTTGTTACATATTTTTCACAATAAAAAAGTTCAAACAGAACTAGGCCGAGAACTTTAAAAAAACAGAAATACAAACAAACCTCTCTAAAATCTACAAAATAAATTAAAAGAAAACAAAAATAAGAAAGGAAAAGTAACATATAAGAGTAGATTTATAAATGAGAAAACATGTGATGAGAGCTGAAAAAAATTCTTGAACTTTGACTTAGAAATAGCACTAGAAGGACTCCATCCTTAGAAATCCTAAATATAGAAAAAGCTTTTATGATATATTAAATGTTCTTCACAGTGTAATTCATACTAGCAAAGAACTGAAGATTAATTAATGACCAGATCAATAAAACATGGCATTTGACATTTAAAAAAAAAAAAAAAAAAGAGAGAGAGAGAGAGATACTCCCACAGTATGTTATGCAACAGTTACTACAGGATATTGTTTATTTGCCATTCTCACTAAGCTATAAATCCTTGAGTGCAGGGATAATTTCTTATTCATAAATCTTTCCTTTTTCTTAGGACTTAACAGAGTGCATAAAATTCAGTAAGTGCTCAAGAACTTTTAGTGGACAAAGAAATTAAGCCGAGATTTTTGCTCCTTTCAAAGAAAAAGGAAGTACCTTTAAAATATTTTATTTTTTCTCTGCCAGCAGAAATTTTTCCAACATAAAGGAGAAGCCTTACTTTATTGGTGCAGTAGCTCCTTCTGGTCCTCCTAGCTCAGCAAGGGGAACAAGATCCCATTTAAAGTGCAGCCCCCAGTTGAACCCTCCTCGCACAACAGGAGATGAGCTATATACAAGTGTGTCTGCACTGATGATATCTATCACTGGGCACACCACGGTGTGAGGGTCCTCATGCACAGCAGCCAGCAAGGGCTGCAGCCACATCTCATTCACCTCACAGTGGCTATCAAGGAACACCAGAACTTCTCCTAAAGAGGCAGAACAACAAGAGGTCCACAAGAGATCAGCAACTCAATTTCGGCACAACTACCAATTCAACTGGACAATACATTTACATGGCATGAAACATAACTGCTACCCTTATTATTACCCCAAATAATATTTAACCATGGCTTTATTGACAATTGTAAATAAGGGATTTTTTTTAGCCAAGAATTCTGCCTGAGTCATACCAATATTATTGAAGAAATTCAAAAACCAAATTCACTGCCGTCAAATCGATTCTGACTCATAGCAACCCCTCCTTGAGTTTCTGAGGCAGTATCTCTATGGAAATAGATTGCCTAATCTTCCCTCTGAGGAGTGGCTGGTGGCTTTGAACAGCCAGCCTTCTGGTTAGCACTCAAATGCCTTAGGCACTATGCCACAAGAACTTACACAAATAATATGAACAAAAATTCTTGGAAAAAAAATCTAGAGACAATTCAGATTCTCTTCACTACAAACAGTCAGAGCCCCACAGTAACAATTTAGTTCTTTGGGTAGCTGAGCACTGAGTGATTCAAGGTATTTTTGTATAGTCACAGTGACCACTTGTGTGTAGACATTTTTATTACAATTATTCCAAGTGAATTATTTCTAAATCGAGTATATATTCAGAATACGTTTCCTTGCCTGGTAAACAGAGTATAGTGAACATAACACATTTTTATTGTCATTTCAGAAACATCATTATGATAATCAATTATTGCTACAAGATGGCAATTCTCTCCAAAGTGTGGGAAGATTGTACACCTCTGGTCAGTATTCTGAATGTGTCTATTATGCTGGTGATGCAATCCCTCTGCTCACCATCGTTTCCTGATGCCACACCCCCTCTTCACTCCCATTTACTCTGGTTTACAGTAACTCCTCTGTTTCTCACATCTCCTGTCTCATTCTTCCAATTTTCTTGGACCTAGCGACTCACATTAGTCAACGGCATACACCTTCCTTCTAGTTTGCAAAATATAAGTCATAAAATTTTATCCTGCATTGTTAACTCATCTTGACAATTTGAGCGGGAAGAAGAATTTCTCTGATAACTTCAGGGTTATTCTGAGCAGATGAGAAACTTAGAACCTGATTATCTGGTAGCATTATCATTCTTCTGAAAGCTTATCCATGAAATGTATTTATACAGATTTTACATGTGTTGCTTAAAGCACCAGATGCCTCCTATTTCAGTTAAGGACAGCACAGAAAAAGAAAAGTTTTCAATGATGACTGTGAATTAGTCATGCAGTTAAATTTTGTAAATGGCCTTAAGTTGGATGTAGAACAGATCACCAGCTGTTGTTTAATGGGAAAAGGCAAAATGTTCGGCATGAACATTATTCACTGTGAAATGAGATCAACTCAACCAAAGTTCCTTTGAGGAGGAAATATATTCATAGCTGTTCTTAATTCTAAAAGTGTTACTTTTTCCAATTAAAGCCAATTTCACTAAGAAGATTACACCTTGTTACAATGAACCTGCTTGCTTCTAACAGTCTAAACTATAAAAATTTGAACAAGGACCAACAAATGATAAAGAGAACACTATTATTAGTTGAAAAAAAATAAAAACTCATAGTAACTTTACATTTTAAGATTATGTTTCAAATCACATAATCCTGAAAATATCCCACAATTTCACTGGTATTTATCTTGTTGCCTTCAATAACTCAACATGGTCAATTCAGTAAATCTGTATTTGACTGTTAGGTGCTGTCGAGTCGGCTCCAACTCACAGTGACACTATGTACAACAGAACGAAACACTGCCCAGTCCTGTGCCAGTCTCACAATCCTTGCCAAACCTGAGCCCATTGTGGCAGCCACTGTGTCAATTCATCTCATCAAGGGCCTTCCCCTTCTTCATTGACCCTCCACTCCTCCAAGTCTGATATCCTTCTCCAGGGAATGGTCCCTTCTGACAACATGACCAAAGTATGTGAGAAGAAGTCTGGACGGTCCTGCTTCCAAGGATTCTGGCCATACGTCTTTCAGGACAGATTTGATGGTATTTTCAGTATTCTTCACCAACACCACATCTCAAAAGCATCAATTCTTCTTCGGTCTTCCTTATTCATTGTCCAGCATATGATATTGTCACATGCATATGAGGCTACTGAAAACACCATGGCTTGGGTAAGGCGAACCTTAGTCTTCAAAGAGACATCTTTGCTCTTCAGCACTTTAAATACGTCTTTTGCAGCACATTTGCCCAGTGCAATACATCATCTGATTTCCTGACTGCTTTCACAGACGTTAATTGTGGAACCAAGCATTATGAAATCTTTGACAACTTCAATCTTTTCTCCATTTATCGTGATGCTGCTTATTGGTCCAGTTGTGAGGATTTCCGTTTACTTTTTGTTGAGGCTGCAAACCATAGTGCAGAATTTAGTCTTTAATCTTCATCAGTAAATGCTTCAAGTCATTTTCACTTCCAGTAAGCAAGGCTGTGTCATCTGTGTATTGCAGGTTGTTAATGACTCTTCCTCAAATTATGATGCCATGTTCTTCATATACTCCAGCTTCTCAATTATTTGCTCATCATACAGATTGAATTAAAAAAAAAAAAACAAAAAAAAAACAAAAAACCTCATTGCTGTCAAGTTGGATCTGACTCATAGCAACCCCTCCTTGGATTTCTGAGGTGGTACCACTATGGAAGTAGGTTGCCCAACCATCCTTCCGAGGAGTGGCTGATGGGTTTGAACTGCCAGCCTTCTGGTTAGCAGTCAAATACCTTAGGCACTATGCCACCAGAGCTCCCACATATTGAATAAGTATGGTGAAAGGATACAACCCTGATGCACTCCCTTCCTGATTTTAAACCATGCACTATTCCCTTGTTTTGTTTGAAGGACCTCCTCCTGGTCTATGTTCAGGTTCCTCATGAGCACAATTAAGTGTTCTGGAATGCCTTTTCTTCTCAATGTTATCCATAATTTGTTATAATCCACACAGTCAAATGCCTTTGCATAATCAATGAAACACAAGTAAACATATTTCTGGTATTCTTTGCTTTCAGCCAAGATCCATCTGACATCAGCAATGACATCCCTCATTCCATACCCTCTTCTGAATTCAGCTTGCATTTCTGGAAGTTCCCCATGAATATATTGCTGCAACCATTTTTGAATTATCTTCAGCAAAATTTTACTTGCATGTGATATCAAAGATGTTCAATAACTTCCACATTATATGGGATCACCTTTTTTGGAATGGGTGGTAGCTGTTTTCCAAATTTCTTGGCATAGACCAGTAAGTACTTCCAGCACAGGGTCCATTTGTTAAAACATCTCATGGGTATCCCACCAACTCCCGGAGGCTTGTTTTCTGCCAATTCCTTCAGTGCAGCTTTACTTCTTCCTTCAGTACCATCGGTTCTTGATCATATGCTACCTCCTGAAATGAATGAACATCAACCAATTCTTTTTGGTTCAGTGACTCTCTGTATTCCTTCCATCTTCTTTTAATGTTTCCCACATCATTCAGTATTTTGCCCATAGAATCTTTTAATATTGCAACTCGAGGGTTGATTTTTTTCTTCAGTTCTTTCAGCTTGACAAATGCTGAGTGTGTTCTTCCCTTTTGTTTTTCTAACTCCATGTCTTTGCACATCTCATGATAATAATTCACTTTGTCTTCCTGTGCTGCTCTTTGAAAATTTCTGTTCATTTCTTGTATCTTGTCATTTCTTCCATTTGCTTTAGCTACTCTCCATTCAATAGTAAGTTTCAGAGTCTCTTCTGACATCTGTTTTGGTCTTTTCTTCCTTTCCTGTCTTTTTAATGACCTTTTGCTTTCTTCTTGTATGATGTTCTTGATGTCATGTCACAATTCATCTGGTTTTTGGTCACTGGTGTTCAGTGCATCAAATCCATTCTTTTTAGATGGTCTCTAAATTCAGGTGGGATATAATCAAGGTCATATTTTGGCTCCTGTGGACTTGTTTGTCTTCAGCTTCAACTTGAACTTGCTTATGAGCAGTTGATGGTCTGTTCCAGGCAGCTCCTGACCTTGTTTAAGCTATAGGTATTGAGCTTCTCTATAGCCTCTTTGTACATGACTAGAAAATATCCTATTGAATTCAACTGGTATGCATTTAAGAGAAAGAGAGGAAGAAGAAAAGTTCTGAAAGTGAAGTCCTAGTTTTAATAGAACTTACGACATAAAGGAGGAGTGAAGTCACCAAGCAGGGTCAACCACCTCAAACCCCTAGAAATGGGTTAACGAAAAGAAAGGCATGCACAGGATCAGGGTACATGCTTTCTCTACTGGGGAATGCATGCCTGCACCCGCCAGAGCCAGCAATTCTCAAATTGCTGTCATAATTTTTTTTGCCATATTTGTATACTTCCTGTGACATTATATACCTAATATGTTTAAAGTGATTGATTTGTTAAAACTTAAATTTATTTTAAGGGTTTTTTTTGTTAAACAAAATAGAAGGTAATTATAAAAACAAATACAGCAGAATCAATATAATGTCATTGAAGCTAACAGGTATATTTTGTGAAAAAGACCTGTTCTTTATTTTTTAAAAAGGAGGTAAGTGTATGATGGAAAGCTTTTAAAGCTGTATCAGTTAAATAAAAAAAAAAAGAAAGAGATTTTTCTCTTGATGGAATCAGAAGAATCTGGAGAGAATTTTAAAAAAACAAAAAACTGTAATAGTTATGTAATTTTTAATGTCATGTCCTTTTGCCAAGTAAAATCACAATCTATCTTCACAGGTACACATTCCACCCTTACAAAATAGTGGCAAAATTCAAACCAAATAGCATGGGCAACATATACTTTATTATTATTATTATTATTAGGGTGAAAGTTTACAGAGCAAATTCATTTTCCATAAAACAGTTCATACACATTTTGTTTCATGACATTCATCGCAATCCCCATAATGTAACAGCTCTTTTCTCACTTCTTCCCTGTGATTACCTTTTTCCCTGTGTTCTTCTTTCCTATGCATTCTTGCCCTCTGAGCTACCTCCCTGTGCAAATACTGCCCTTCTGATCTCCCATGGTTGATTGCTCTAAGGAGCGTACCTACCTGGTATAAATGTTCACCCTGTATGCCTGTGTACTGCTTGGCTGGAAGCCACAGGACCAAGTTCAATTCCAGGTCTGAAGGGTGACTAGGGGCTAATAGTCTCAGGGATTTCACCAGACTCTATCAGACCAGTAAGCCTGCTCTTTTTAATGATTTTGAGTTTTGTTCCACATTTTTCTCCCACTCTATACAGCAGGCAACCTATACCTTAAAATTTATATTAAAAACTTATAAAAGGTTGGTTACATTTTGGTTTTAAGTTTCTGCTTATGTAAGTGAACAAGATATAAAGCATATTTAAGAAGCAGTAACCAACAATTAGAGCCATTATAAAAAAGGCCAATAAGGAAGCAGTATTCAATTCCTTGTAATCTGTGTTTGGAGGAATGGGTTTGCAGTTATAAAATGGCCTTTCCCAAAATGAATAACCTCTTCTAAGCTAGCTGGTTGGCATGCCTGTTTCCAAACACTACTTTTTATATGCTTCTGCAGGACCAGAACCGCTTTAAGGACAGAACCCCACTTCTGAACGCCCTGCCATCATTCAGCCCTGCAGAGAAAATCACAGTCATACCTGTTGCGTGGGCTGCTCCAATCATTCTTCCTCGAATCAATCCCTCACGCTTCTTATTCCTTACTACTTTAGTTTTTCCATGGAGGTATTTTTGGACATATTCATCTAGCTCTCCTTTCAAATCATCTGAAAATAAAGAGTCCTGAAATTACTCAAATCATATGTGAGATACACAAAGCCATTTTAGAGATACTCTGAAATTGCATTTGGTGCTTGCTAAAATCCATAACTAATTATTGACTAACTATTATAAAACTTTCTGCTTTATTTTGAAAGAATATTGTAGCTTATCCCGTCAGGACAAAAAAAGAAAAGAAATGAAGGGTGAGAGCTGAAATATCAGCAAAAAGAAAAAGTTATTTCTAAAGACTACAAAATATTGAATGGTTGAGGAGCCAACCTTAGTAATAAATTTGTTTTTATTTCAATAGCAACTAGAACAATGCTTTACATAGGTAAAGGCTGAAATAGAAATATCCTGAATGAACAATGGTCAACTGACTGCATTGAAGTCACATTTAAAACAAAATAAAATGTCTTTTGTTTAAAAGTAATTTATTAAATCTTACTCCATTTCAGAATTGTTAAGAAATAACTTCTATTGCCCCTACATAGAATTATATAATAACAGCAGTAAATATATCCTTTTATTCATTTAGTAACTTTCTTCTAAGAATGCTAAATATTTGATTAATTCTAGCTGATTTGTCTATAAATTTCATAATAGCTTTTAAAGATCATGTTAAGTTAAGAAAATTGTTTTTCATAGTGAGTATTTAAACTACTGTTTTATCATGAATTTTCCCTTTAAGATAAAAGAGCCACAAAACAAAAAACAAAATACAGGTTTATTTAAAAAAAAAAACCCACAAATTCTAGAATTTAGTATTTAGCCAATTTTCTACTTGATCTGAAGTCAAATATCCTTTTTTTAAAAATCTTTCAGTTTTGAGATTAAGTTGTTTTGGGGTTTATTTTGTCATTACAATTAAAAAAAATTTTTTTTTGTTGCTGTTGAGAATATACACTGCAAAATATACACCAACTCAACAGTTTTTACATGTACATTTCAGTGATACAGATTATATTCTTTGAGTTGTGCAACTACTCTCACTCTACTTTTCTGAGTCGTTCCTCCCCCATAAACATAAACTCACTGTCCCTTAAGGTTGCAATCTAATCTTTCTAGCTGCTATTGTCAGTTTGATCCCATATAGATAGTTCTTAAGGAGCCCTGCTGACACAGCAGTTAAGCACACAACTGCTAACCCAAAAGGTGAGCTGTTTGAACCCACCAGCTGCTCCACAGGAGAAGATGTAGAAAGATTTACAGCTTTAGAAATCCTAAAGGGTAATTCTACTTTGTCTGACAGGGTTGCTATGAGTCAGAATCAACTCAATACCAATGAGTTTGGCTTGGTTTTAGATATTTTTTAAAAGAGTTAACAATCAAGCTGCCTTAATTGTTGACCTCTTTTTTTTTTTTTTTTTTGCCTCCTATCAGTTAAACCAAACTGCTGTTTGGTTTTAAGAAGACTTCAGGGGCTATTTTTGATTTATTGTTTAAAGATTATCTCAGGGCAAGAGTTTCAGGCGCATCCAGCCTCCTTTGCTCTAGGAAGTCTGGAGTCCATGAGAATTTGAAATTCTGTTCTGAAAGTTTTGTTTTTAACTTTCCCTAGTTTTCCCACCAGCCACTCCTCAGAAGGAAGGTTGAGCAATCTACTTCCATAATGATAGAGCCTCAGAAACCCAAGGAGGGGTTGCTATGAGTCAGGCCTGACTCCACGGCACATAACAACAACAACAACAAGTTTTTCCCTGTGAGGTGTCAATATTCACCAGGGTCTGAGACCTCTGCTGACCTTAGGCTTGGTGTACATTCCCCATCACTTTGCATATTTAAGTATACTGGCGAGTACATGGACATACTGACTCTGTTATTGACTGAAGAAGCATTTAATCAATGTATTAAGGTATGTAATTGGCTTACAACTTATTGTTCTATCTCTGCAGCATGCTGCAATGAAAAGAGCAGGACACAAAGCCAGGTAGGCCAGTATCTAATTTCAACTCTACCACTGAATAGCTATGGGATCTTGAGCACATTACCTAATTTTCTTCTCTGTAGAATGGGACATGACTACCTTTGCAAAGTTGTTGAGAGCTGAAGGAGTAGTGTAAATAAAAACACATGACATTCTGCTGGGTGTGCATGAAATAGTTCTTAGAAGAGTCTATGTCAAATTAAAGAAAGGAGTATGAAAATATACTGAATCATAAAATATCAGCATTCATTTCTGAAATTGAAGTCTGAGGGAATTCAGAAATCATGTAAGTCAAATCTTTCAATTTATGTATAAGGAAGAAGCCTGATAGTATCTGCTAGAATTTTTATTATAATTACAATTACTATCCATGGCAGTTTGGAACAGCTAAGGGAGGCCAGGAAGCAAGCCGGTGGCAGTTTAGAACAGCTAAGGGAGACCTGCAAGCAAGCCAGTGGTGGTTTGGAACAGCTAAGGGAGATGAGGAAGTGGGCTGGTGGGGTTTGGAACAGCTAAAGGAGACCAGGAAGTGAGCACAGTGGTTTGGAACAACAAAGGGAGATGAACTTGTCTGTCAGTTTGTCATCCTGTGGTGTACTGAGTGTTGCTGTGACGCTGGAGGCTATGCCACTGGTGTGTCAAATGCCAGCAGGGTTGCCCATGGTAGACAGATTTCAGTGGAGCTTCCAGAATAAGACAGACTCAGGAGAAGGAAGGGGCCATCCACTTCTCAAAGAACTGGCCAATGAAAACTTTATGAACAGCAGTGAAACACTGATATACTACTTGAAAACTTTATGAATAGCCCTAAAACACTGTCTGATACAGTGCCAGAACATGAGCCCCTGAGGTCAGAGGACACTCAGATACAACTGGAGAAGAGCTGGCTCCTAAGAGTAGAGCCGACCTTAATGATGTGGATGGAGTAAAGCATTTGGGATCGCCATTGGCTGATGTGGCATGACTCAAAATGAGAAGAAACAGCTGCAAACATCCATTAATAATCAGAATATGGAATGTACGAAGTATGAATCTAGGAAAACTGGAAGTTGTCAGAAATGGAATGCATAAAGATCCATATCCTAGGTATTAGTGAACTAAAATGGACAGGTTTTGGCCATTTTGAATCAGACAACCATGTGATGTACTATGCCAGGAATGATAAATTGAAGAGGAATATGGCGTGGCATTTATCATCACAAAGAATGTTTCAAGATCTATCCCGAAGTATAAAGTTGTCAGTGATAGGATAATATCCATATGCCTACAAGGAAGACCAGTTATTCAAGTTTACACACCAACCAGCAAAGCCAAAGATG
This sequence comes from Orycteropus afer afer, assembly GCF_000298275.1. NCBI lineage: Eukaryota > Metazoa > Chordata > Mammalia > Tubulidentata > Orycteropodidae > Orycteropus > Orycteropus afer. The sequence goes on along the minus strand of NW_006921851.1, from coordinate 2,587,451 downwards.
AGGAAGTTGAAGATTTTAATCAACTTCTGCAGTCTGAAATTGACGAAACATGCAACCAAGATGTGATAATTATCACTGGTGGTGATTGGAATGCAAAAGTTGGGAATAAAGAAGAATCACTGGTAGCTGGAAAATATGGCTTTGGTGATAAAAATAATGCTGGAGATCACATATAGAATTTTGCAAGACCAATGACTTACTCATTGCAAATACCCTTTTTCAACAACACCAATGGCGACTATACACGTGAACTCTGCCAGATGGAGTACACAGGAATCAGACTGACTACATCTGTGGCAAGAGGCAATGGAGAAGCTTAATATCTTCAGCCAAAACTAGGCCAGGAGCTGACTGTGGAAAAGACCACCAACAGCTCATATGCAAGTTAAAGTTGAAGTTGAAGACAATTATAACAAGTCCACAAAAGCCAAAATATGTCCTTGATTATATCCCTCTTGAATTCAGAGACCATTTAAAGAACAGATTTGATCCACTGAACACCAATGACAGAAAACCAGAAGAACTGTGGATGACATCAAGAACATCATCCATGAAGAAAGCAAAAAGGTTATTAAGAAGACAGGAAAGACAGAAAAGACCAAAATGGATGTCACAAGAGATTGTGAAAATTGCCCTTGAATGGGGAGTAGCTAAAGCAAATGGAAGAAATGACAAGATAAAAGAGCTGAAAAGAAGATTTCAAAGAACAGCTCGGAAGACAAAGTCAATTATTATAATGAAATGTGCAAAGACTTGGACTTAAAAAATCAAAAGGGAAGAACACACTCAGCATTTGTCAAGCTGAAAGACCTGAGGAAAAAATTTAAGCCTTAAGTGGCAATAATGAAAAGACTCTATGGGCAAAAATTGAATGATGTGGGAGACATGAAAAGAAGATGAAAGGAATACAGAGTCACTGTACCCAAAAAAATTGGTCAATGTTCATCCATTTCAGGAGATGTCATATGATCAAGAACCAATGGAATTGAAGGAAGAAGTCGAAGCTTCACTGAAGGAACTGGTGAAAAACAAGGCTCTAGGAAATGACAGAATACCCAGTGAGATGTTTCAACAAACGGATACCATGTTGGAGACACTTGGCTATGCTAAGAGATTTGGAAGAAAACTACCAGGCCAAATGATTGGAAGAAATCCATATTTGTAACCATTCCAAAGAAAAGGTGATCTCACAGAATGTGGAAATTATCAAACAATGTCATTAATACCACAAGCAAGTAAAATCTTATTGAAGATAATTGAAAACTGGTTGTAGCAGTATATCAACAGAGAACTTCCAGAAATGCAAGGTGGATTCAGAAGAGAACGTGGAATGAGGGATATCATTGTTGATGTCAGGTGGATCTTAGCTGAAAGCAAAGAATACCAGAAAGATGTTTGTGTTTTATCGACTATGAAAAAGCATTCAATTGTGTGGATTATAGTAAATTATGGATAACACTGGGAGGAATGGGAATTCCAGAAACTTGATCGTACTCATGATAAACCTGTACATAGACCAGGAGGCTGTTGTTCAAACAGAACAAGGGGATACTGCATGGTTTAAAATCAGAAAGGGAGTGCATCAGGGTTGTTGTATCCTTTCATCATACTTATTCAATCTGTGTGCTGAACAAATAATCCAAGAAGGTGGACACTATCAAGAAGAACATGGCATCAGGATTGGAGGAAAGCTCATTAACAACCTGCGATACACAGATGACACAACTTGCTTGCTGAAAGTGAGAATGCTTGAAGCACTTACTGATGAAGATTGAAGAGTACAGTCTGCATAAGGATTCCACCTCAACATAAAGAAATAAAAAATCCTCACAACTGGACCAATAAGCAGCATCACGATAAATGGAAAAAAGTTTGAAGTTGTCAAAAGACTTCATATTACTTGGTTCTATAATCAACACCAACGGAAACACCAGTCAAGAGATTAGACAATGTATTGTATTGGGCAAATCTGCTGCAAAGACCTCTTTCAAGTGCTGAAGAGCAAAGATGTCTCCTTGAAGACTAAGGTGCGCCTAACCCAAGCCATGGTATTTTCAATCACTTCATATGCATACGAGAGCTTGCAAAAAGGACAAGGAGGCCACATATTCTGACCTCTTAGAACCCCACAAGAGGAAGGCAGAATCACCATCAATAGCCCAAGGCCTATTCCTGCGAGGCCAGAAATGCTGCCTCCCTCCAGCCCTTTCTCCAATCATTCCTCCCAAAGCATTCATCACCTCTCCTGGGTTTGATAATTCGCTGCAGTGGCCATGCACAACCCACAGATTATGGGGTTTATTAGGGAAGCACCAGGCTACAATTCAAGTTC
>NW_006921851.1:2582663-2584649 GCF_000298275.1 Orycteropus afer afer | reverse complement strand
TGATGCTTTTGAGTTGTGGTGCTGGTGAAGAATATTGAAAGTACCATGGAGTGCTAAAAGAACTGTCCTGGAAGAAGTGCAGCTGGAATGCTCCCTGGAAGCAAGAATCACCAGACTTGTCTCACCTACTTTGGTTATACTGTCAGAAGGCACTATTCCCTGGAGAAAGATATCATGCTTGGTAAAGTGGAGGGTCAATGAAAAACAGGAAGGCCCTCAACAAGATGGATTAACACAGTGGCTACAATGACGGGCTCAAGTATAGTAAGGATTGTAGGGCTGGCACAGGCAGTGTTTTGTTCTGGTGTACATAGTGTCATTATGAGTGGCAAACAACTCAATGGCACCTAACAATAACAACAACAACATAACTACCCTAACTGGCACATCCACAATGTTTAAATATTGATTATTCAGAAGGTGTCAATATTTTTAAAATTACAAAATACTTGGTCACTGAAAACAGTCAACAGTAAGACCGAAAAAAGGGATTAAAAAACCCATACAAAATATTTTCCATGCTTTTTTAAAAAAAACGAAAATAATTAACTCTAGTTGTTCTTCTAAATAATAAGTCAATCTTTAGAGGAAAGATTTTTTTAAGTATTAGTAAAACGCATCTACTGTAGAAATATTGACTTGATTATGTTAGGACAATCTCTAAAGCAATTCAATTTAGACAATCTAGAAAACTGAGTAGTATGGAAAAACCTACTTTATCAGTCACCTGGGAGCTCTGGTGGCATAGTGCCTAAGGCATTTGACTGCTAACCAGAAGGCTGGCAGCTCAAACCCATCAGCCACTCCTCGGAAGGAAGGTTGGGCAATTCACTTCCTAGTGTCTTGGAAATCCAAGGAGGGGTCCCTATGAGTCAGATCCAACTCGATGACAGTGAGTTTGGTTTTCTTTAATCAGTCACCATCATGCAGAGATAAACAAAATTATACTTGATTTGGCTGTTTTGTTTTCCCCTCCTACAATTTAAACAAAACTTAATCAGACCATTTTCTAATTCACTCAAGAATATTTACTGGGAGTTCTGTGATACAGAGCTACTCTCTGGCAATTTATAAACTAGTAAGTAAGTTAAAACATATAAATATGCATGTTAATGAAACAAACAATACGTATGGAGAACTTCAGAGGGCCTTCAGTCCGAGGTATTCAAAGATAATGTGCAAGAAAAGAGTATGGAAGGATAGCTAATACTTCTATAGGCAGAAGCTGAATGAGGGCCTTTTTTGTAGCATGAAGATATTAAAAAAAAAAAACCAAAAAACCCACGGCCATCATTGCTACTCATAGCGACCCTCATTGGGTTTCTGAGGCACTAAATCTTTATGAAAATATAATGCCCCCTCTTTCTTCTGCAGAGTGGCTGATAGGTTTAAACTGCCAACCTTCTGGTTAGCAGACAAATGCCTTAGGCATTGTGTCACCAGAGCTCCTTAGAAGAAAGGTATGTTGTTGTGGATTGACACAGTGGCTTCAACGATGAGCCCACTGTTGCAGCCACTGGGTCAATCCATCTTGGTGAGGGCCTTCTAATTTTTTGTTGACCCTAAACTTTACCAAGCATGATATCCTTCTCCAGGGAATGGAGAAGCATGATCAAAGTAGGTGAGATGAAGTCTGACAGCATGACCAAAGTAGGTGAGATGAAGTCTGGCCATTCTTGCTTCTAAGGAGCATTCTGGCTGCCCTTTGTACCCTTTTACAGTCCCACCAGCAGTGTATGAGAGTCCCAATCTCTCCATAACCTCGCCAGCGTTTGTTATTTTCTGTCTTGTTGAACTTTGCTACTACTGCTGGAGCAAGATGGTATTTCACTGTTGTTTTCATTTGCATCTCTCTAATAGCTAATGATCACAAGCATTTCTTCATGTTTGTTGGCTGCTTGAATATCCTTCTTGGTGAAGTGTCTATTCATGTCTTCTGCCCATTTTTTAATTGGATTGTTTGTCTTTTTGTTAATGAGGTGTTTG
>NW_006921851.1:2559319-2574670 GCF_000298275.1 Orycteropus afer afer | reverse complement strand
ACTCATAGCGACCTCTCCTTGGGTTTCCGAGGCAGTATCACTATGGAAGTAGGATTGTCCAACCTTCCTTCCGAGGAGTGGCTGGTTGGTTTGAACCGCCAGCCTTCTGGTTAAAAGTCAAGTGCCTTAGGCACTATGCTACCAGATTTAGTATAATTTCTAATTTTCACTTACTTTGTCATTTTGTTCTTGAATTTTCTTCCAAAATTCTTCTAAGGTTTTTTCTGTGTTTTCTTTGGTCTGTCTCTCAATCTTGAAGTCACCTAAAGATAATTCTTTTGAATTCCTTATCAGAGTTCCCATGCTGCTTCTTCCTCAGAGATGTGTTCTGGGTCTGTATCCTGCTCCCTTGTTTCTACAACTTTGTCCTGTTTCTTTTTGTGGACTGCGATGGTCTGTTGTCTCCAAGGCATCATGGCATTGTTGTATTTAGATCTCTGTTAACAGTTTGTGAAGAGCATCCAAGGGTGATTCAGGCTTTTCTTGGTAGCTTTTTATTGTTGGCCCATTGGTGGAGAAGGAGGTAGTGGCTCTCGCTCAGTAATTGAAGTTGCAGGAGGTATGGGTGTAGTTGTGTCTTATGGGGACTGTTGTTATCTCCCACTCAATTAGACACAAATTACAACTGAATAACCATCAAAAAACTTTTCAGTTTTGCGGGTCCGGAGTGTCCTTGGGGTTGCTGGAAAGCAGAACGTGTCTCAAGCCCCAGGAATCTGCCAGAGCGCTGTCTATTTAAATATCCAAAATAGTCAAGCCGTGTTTAATCCTTAAAATGGCAGCGTCCTCTGGACCAGCAAACGTCCACAGCTCAGCCCGCCTTTCTCTTCACCTTCTCCATTTATTCCCCAGCCACCATGCACAGTCCTCCTTGCAGTCCCTGGCTAGCAGGACTGATTTTTTTGGTTAATTCTTAGTTCCTACCACCACTCGGGAATGTCCAAGCTGTCTGTGCCATCAGGATTGCTGCCAGACCGCAGCTATGTCTCCTTTTTTTGGTATTTTCATGCTAATTCTTCTGTTAGTTGTGGTTTAGTCCACTTCTATATCCTTCCCTTCCATGCTCAAGGGTCCAGGATCATCTTATGTATCTGTGTTAATTGGTTTCCCTTTTCTTTGTTGAAGAGGGTCTGTGCAGTCTTTCTGCCTAGTCCACCATCTTGCCGGTGAATCTAATCTGTGCTTTTTGCTGGCAACTCCAGACATTGGTTCAACACTTCCTTAATTTAAAAGGTAATGGCTCAAAACATATAGCTACTGTATGGCCCAGCCATTTCACTATAAACGTGGATGAATCTCATGTCATGCTAAGTGAAGGAAACAGATTAAAAAAATAAAAGTACGCACTATATGCTTCCATGTATATAAAATTCTAGAAAATGTAAATTAATCAATACTAAAGTTGATCAGGATTTCCCAGATGAGGGGATGGCTAGTAGAGAAGTAGAGATCACATGAAGGAGGAGCCTGAGGAAATTTAGGGGGCTGATGGATACGTTCTTTACCTTGATTGTGTGATGGTTTCATGGGTATATTCACATGTCAAAACTTACTAAATTGTATGCTTTAAACCTCTGCAGTTCACTGTATGTCAGTTATACCTCAATAAAGCTGTTTGTAAAAAGATTCATCATACACCAATTCAACCATTTCTACAGGTACAATTCAGTGACATTGATTACATTCTTCGAGTTGTGCAACTATTCTCACCCTCCTTTTTGGAGTTGTTCCTTCCCCACTAACATAATCTCATTGATCCCTAAGTTTCCTATCTAATCTTTCTAGTTGCAGTTGTCACTTTGATCCCATATCGATTGTTGTTAAACTAATGCTTAAGGCAGACATTTTTTTTACTAGTTTATTCATTGCCGTTGAGTCAGATCTGAGTCATAATGACCCCTCCTTGGGTTTCCAAGGCAGTATCACTATGGAAGTAGATTACCCAACCTTCCTTCCAAGGAGTAGCTGGTGGGTTTGAACCACTAGCCTTCTGGTTAGCAGTCAAATGCCTTAGGCACTATGCTACCGAAGCTCTAAACTATATTTTGATTTTAAGAAGACTATAGGGAATATTTTTGGTTTAAGTTTTAAAGATTATCTCAGGGCAATAGTTTCAGGGATTCATCCAGCCCCCATGGCCCCTATGGCTCCAGAACATCTGGATTCCATGAGAATTTGAATTTCTGCTATGTATTTCCTCCCTTTTGATTTGCTGTGTATATTCTCAAAAACAACAAAATAAATTTTAAAAGATAATAAAGTATTAGGGAAGGAGTATAGCAGAGTGGGTAAAGCCTGGTCCTGGAGCCAGAGTACTTGGATTTGAATTCTGGTTCCATTCCCTTCCAAGGTGTGTGACCCTGAACACCTAATTTATCCTCTCTGCATCTCAGTCTACTTTCCTTGTATTGCTCATATATGGGCAGCACTCGGACAGTGCCTGGTACATATGAGTACAACATATATATATATATGGGGAGAGAGAGAGAGAGAGAGAGAGAGAGACAGAGTTTTTAAAAAAGGAAAGCCAAGGGAAAAATTTCTAGGACTAAATTTGAGTAGCATAACTTGTAAACAGATTATAAATGTAAGGCAGTTTCTTCAGAATTATAAAATATTCAAAGAATAAGCATTTATTTGTAGTTGCCTCAGGTACAACTGTATGCTTAAGAGTCATCTTTACTATGTATTTGAACAGTTTGCTTTCTGAATGTCTGTCAATACTATTATGAAAGATGAACCTAGATCTAGTATGGTCAGTTACAATGCTCCTTACCAAAATCACTATCATCATCCACCAGAATGATTTCATGAAGAAGGCGTGCTGGAGTCCGATCTATGACACTGTGCACTGTTCGGAGCAGGGCAGAAAACGCTTCATTGTAGAAACAGATAACAATACTAGCAACTGGAAGATCAGTTGGATAAGATTTTTCTTTACATCTGCAAAGATAAATATGAGAAAATTCTGACATTTAAAGAGGTTCAAATGTTTCATATCCAGCCTCTTCCTTTACATTAGGGATAAAATTTTTCTTTTAAAGCATTTAAGTAAACAACATAGTTTCTTATTCAAGTATTTTATATGTTGTTAATAATTTCTCCCTCATATACTTGCCATCCTGCTTATTTTGAAACTTAATTTGTTTTGTGTGTATTATTATTTTTGTAATATTTTTACTGAAATCACTACAGTTTTTAATGCAACACTTGTAGGCTGATGTCCAGCTTATCTCCAATGATGTCTCAAAAGAACAGAAATATAAAACTTTATATTTGAAAATTATAGTTTTTGCAAAATAATAGAACAAGATTTATGTAAACTATGATATATCAAGATTAAGGAAGAAGTGCTATATAAGCAACTTTTTGATAAAAAGATTTAGGTGGCTTTAAACAACAACAAAACCCATTAACAAAATCCAAAACCTGTGCCCTACCTACTTAACAGCCTCTTGCCATTTTCCCACTACTACAGCCAAAGTGAACTACATTTTGGTCACTTAAAAAAACCCCACAGTTTTATGCCGCAGTGTTGTTCAGGTGCTGTTCCATATACATGGAAAAGACTTCCCTGAATCACTGCTCTTCTGTGACACCTTCCCTAACCACTCTGTTTTTTGTGCTCTCATCTGACCAATTCCTATTACAGGTCTTATTCAGGTGATACTGCAATTACTTGTTGACTTACTTGCCTGCCCTGCTAACGTCAGCCTGATGAGCCCAGGGTCTATGTCTTATTGTGTTTCCTTGTAGGGTCTAACACAGGGTCTAGCAAACAGAAGGTGCCCAAGAAACATCTGTCTGTAGAATGACTAAATGAATGACTATAATAAAAGCCTTAGAAGGGAACAAAAAAATAATGGAAAAGAAATAATGAAAATAAGAATGGTGAGATTATGAGAACATTCCTCACTGACTTTCATTACTTTTTTGCCATGGATCCAATAAAAGAAAAATTAAAACAAACATAGGTCAGATTATTTACTTATATGCAATTAGCATCTCTGTCCTCTTTCTTTCATGATTTGAAATTTTAAAGGAGACACAGCAAGCTCTAGAACTTTGTTAGTACAATCTCAGACCAGTAAAATGAGTAGGAAATGAGAAGTATAATGAGAAGGAAATGAGAAGGAAATCAGTCTTATAGTTTCTAGCATGCTGAAGGATGAAGCATAACTGCAAATTACTAATACCACCCTTGGACTTGGTGTGAGTGGTATGAAAGGCAGGGTGTTATTAAAAAGTATGAACAGAAGCTAGTAAGGAACATACGCTGCATTCCTTGTATCTGGCACATCTCTATGGTAGCCCAGGCGGTTACTAATAAGCATATTAAAGGCATGTTTCTGATAGCCTAAGTCTCTCAATTCCTGATCACGTTCATTAAAAATCATACCTGTAAAAGAAAGAAGTTATGGTCAGTGCATTACATCTGCAAAAGATTATTATAATTATTGTTATCATATTATAATCTCAAGAAAATCTTGACTTTATCCTAGTATAACAGACAAAAGTCATGTTTCTTAAGTCGAGATTGTACCCTGAGGCCAGAAGAATTAGATGGTAACCAGCTACGACTGTCAACCATTTGGAAAGGGATCAGTGTAGGAGACCCTGGATAGAGTGGGACAAAACTGTGGAACAAAATTCAAAATCATAAAAAAGACCAGGATTACTGAACTGATAGACACTGGCCTATAGCCCCTAGCCACCCTTTGGCCCAGAACTGAACTCACTCCCATGGTTTCCTGCCAAACAATAGACAGGCATATAAGGTGAACATTTACACCTGGTAGTTACACTCCTTAGTACAATCAACCATGACAGAACAGAAGGGCAGCATTTTCACGGGGAGATAGCTCAGAGGACAGGAATGCATAGCCATAATCTTAAAAATATTACAGTCAAGAAAAGAAATGTACCTGTGACTAAGAAAATAAATAAATAAATGATGATGATTTTTCTATAAAAGAAATAGGCCACAATTACAGGCAAGGTTATGAATGAGCCATCCCCTAACAAAGACTACTTATAAACCTTCCATAACAATGACTTCTATAACCTTGCTGGTTCCAGACTTTAATCAGCCTCATAGTCAAGAAATTCCTCCACACATACAATTGAAACCACTCTAATTTAACATTCCTGTTCTAATATGCTGTTAGAAATCATACCTTTACACACCTTTGCTGCTCTTTCTCATATGAAACCTTTAGCTTTTCCTCAGAGCCACTCCCTTGTAATAGAATTTCCCAAAATCTATTCATGGAAAACTAATTTCACTGGATATTAACAGATGTTAAGAGAAAAAAAATGGATTTCATGGTCAAATAAATTAGGGGACTACTAGATTTTAAAAAGTCAAATAGGATATTTTTTATGGCAGGAGAACTCTGAGCCTTTAATACATTAAATGTTTTGGATATCCAGGTAGAAGGGTCAAGACACAGAATGCACTGTGTCCCCAATTTATCTGACCAGAGAACACTTGACTAGCGCTCACAGATTTACTTTGAGAAACACTACCTCTTAATGTGCTGTTTTGGTTCTCTAAAAACAAAACAAAACCAAACTCACTACTGTGGAATCAGATCCAACTCATAGCGACCCCTCCTTGGGTTTCCAAGGCAGTATCACTATGGAAGTAGATTGGCCAATCTTCCTTCCGAGGAGTGACTGGTGGGTTTGAACCACCAGCCTTCTGGTTAGCAGTTAAATGCCAGACATACCACAAGTGGAAGGCTTAACAAACAGGAATTTACTCTCTTACAGTTTAGGAGGCTAGAAGTACAAATTCAGAGTGCCAGCTCTACGGGCTGAGTGAAGGCCCCTCAACCTTGGGCTTCAGCTCTGCCACTTATTCCAGGCCTACTGGAGCTGGAGAGTCTCTGTAGCATAGTAAATTACATAGTATGGCTTTTCAAGCCATAGCCTTTTGTAAACTCTGTGGTGGAATTTGCTATGAGCAACTGAGTTATCCACCTGGGGTATTTCTGTTGAGAGTGGCAGGAAGCAATCTTCTGGGAAGTTTGTGCTCTCTTAGGTGTATAGGATTCTGATGCTGGGATTGGTTAGTTTGGCCACTCTGATAGGCTTAAAAGGAGCCCTCCTAGAAGCAGAAGGAGTCTTTCTGACTGCTGGCTGAGAGAGACACACGTGCTGAGAGAGAGACGCACTGCTGACAAAAAGGTGTTCTACTGAGAGAGATGGCTGGCTGCTGAGAGACAGCTGGCTAAGAGAGACTGAGCACATTCCTGAACTTGAATTGTAGCCTGCTGCTTCTCTAATGAACCCCTTAATCTGTGAGTTCTGTGTGGCCACTGCAGGGAATTATCGAACCCAGCAGAGAGGTGGTGCGTGCCGCAGGAGGAACAGTTGGTGTCAAGGTTAGTAAGAGGGCTGGAGGGTTGCGGCATGTCTTGCCTCATGGAAACAGGCCTCAGGCTGCTGATGGTGATTCTGTCATCCTCTTGTGTAGTTAGAGGAGGTCAGAAGTTGCTGCCTCCTTGCACCTTTGGCAGTCTCCTAACTCAGACAGCTGCTAGTTACTGAGGCTGACAAAACTAAGTCAGCAGGTAAAATGGTACAGTCCCAAGATTAACAGGTAACATGGCAGGCCACTAGTTCAAGTCCAGGAACAGTCTCAAGATCAGCAAGCAACACTGCAGGCTCCTGGTGACTGAGCCAAATGCAGAATCCATATATGCCCGAAAGCTAGATAATTTTCTCAAAGCTTCTCCTTATATACTAGAAGAAGGCCACACCGCCAAGATAACTACTTAGTTATTCACAGCAGATTCTACCATGCAGGTTGCAGTGTAGTAAATTACTTAGTGTGGCTTTTCTATCCATAAGTCTTTGTAAACTCCAAGGTGGGATTTTCTATGAGCAACTGAGGAGCTATCCACCTGGGTTATTTCTGTTGGGCGTGGCACAATACAATGTTCTGGGAGGTTCCCACTCTTTCTCACGTGCTTAGAGTTCTGATGCTGTGATTGGCTAGTTTGACCACCCTTCCGGGCTCAAAAGGAGGCCTCCTGGAGGCAGAACTCTCTCTGACTGCTGGTGGAGGAAGACATGCTGCCGAAAGAGTCATGCGCCCCTGAAAGAGACACGTGCTGCTGGGAAAGAGACATGCATTGCTGAGTGAGACACCGAGGGACCAGCACTGCTGGGAAAGAGACTGTGAGAGACTCTTGGCTGAGGGACGGTGGGCTGGGAGAGAGACTGAGCGTTCTTCCTGAACTTGAGTTGTAGCCTGGTGCTTCCCTAATAAATCCCATAATCCGTGAGTTCTGTGTGGCCACTGCAGCGAATTATTGAACCCAGGAGAGAGGTGGTGGGTGCTTTGGGAGGAACGGTTGGTGAAAGGGCTGGAGGGAGGCAGCATGTCTGGCCTTGCAGTAATAGGCCTTGGGTTACTGCTGGTAATCCTGTCTTCCTCTTGTGGGATTAGAGGAGGTCAGAACATGTGGCCTCCTTGCCGTTTTTGCAGAGGTGATTACAATATTGTAATTATGAGGAATGACTATATTTCAGCTGCCTAGGACTCAAAACCATGGACCAGCCAAGTTGACATACAACCTTAACTACCATATATGCTTTCTTTCTAGAACTACTTAAGCTGGAGACCATCGATTTTTAAATATGAAAAACAAAGCTCTGTGCAGCATTTTATAGAAAGATGGAAACTCCAGGAAAGCAGAGACTTTGGTTATGTTCAAAGCATTGGAGAAATAAAAACTGCTTGCTATCCAGTACCTAGATATTGCACAAAAATATATTCTCAGTAAATATTCACTGATTCAACAAATACTTAATAAAGGATGACCTGATACTTGCATACTGAAAGATTATCTAATATTGGCTTCTTGATGAAAAATTATTTCATATTAAAACATCCCTTTAGAAATGGAATGTGTGGCTACTTGCTTCCACGAACAACTCCCTCATTTGCCATGAGACCAGAAGAATTGGATGATGTCCAGCCACCATTACAGAACATTTTGATCAAAGATTCTATAGAAGATTAAAAGAGTGAAAATGCAGAACAGAATTTCAAATTCTCATAAAATCCAGATTTTCTAGAGCCATTGAGGCTAGATGAACCCATCAAACTACTGCCTTGAAATAGTCTTTAAACCTTAAGACAAATATATCTCCTGAAGTATTCTTTACAACAAACAATAGTCTAGCTTAACTAGTAAAGACTATCTGCCTTGAGCATTGTGCTCTTTTAAGATCTTTCTGTTTGGAATCAAATTGACAAGAGCAACTCAAAATATCAAAGAGAAAACTTTAGAATAGGAGGGCAAGAATGGCTACACAACTTAAAAGAATGTAATTAATGTCACTGAATTGTACATGTAGAAGTTGTTGAATTGGTGTAAATTCTGCTGCACATATTTCAAAAAATAAACTAAAAAGACTTTTTTTTTTTTTTTTAAAAAGCACACTTTCAGGAAATAACAGGCATCCACCAACATATGAATGGATAAACAAAATATGGTCTATTCATACAATAGAGTATTTATTACTCAGCCACAAAGAGAAATAACATCCTGATACATGGTGTTCTGGTTACCTAGTGAGCAAGAGGCAGAGCTGAAGCTCAAGGTTGAGGGGCTTTCACCCAGCCTCTAGAGCTTGGCACTTTGAACAAGGACTTCTAGCCTCCTGAACTGTAAGAGAAGTTAAGGCCATCCATTTGTGGTATATTCTTGTCAGAGTGGCACTAGGTAACTAGAACAGAATATGGTACCGAGAGAGTGGGGCGCTGCTCTGACAGATACCTAAAATGTGGAAACAGGAGTGGAGTACATCCTTGACCCGAGACCCTGGCAGAGAGACCCCAGCATGTGGCATTAGAGATGGCAGGAGCAGAGCTAAGAGATCAGCATGAGAGACAGCAGGAGCAGAGCCAAGAAAACCAGCATGAGAGATGGCAGCAGAGCCCAGAGACTGGCAGGAGACAGCAACAGCCTTAGCCGCCCATGGAGGAGAAAGCTGGATGCCATTGTGTAGGCTGCTTCCTGATGGAGTGGGTTGTCTTTTGGGCATTAATTGGTAGAAAAGATTGACATGAAGTGGAGTAGCAGGTTGGCCAGCCCACAGCGCAAGAGAGCTGAGAACTTTTGGGGCAGGAAGATTTCTTGCAGAGTGGATTGCCTTTGGCATTAATGGGCAGAAGTGGAGAGACTAAGGAAACAGGAAGCAGAGCTGCCTCAGCCTCAAAAGGAAGGACCATGGCCTTTGGGGGTGGAACCATCACAGCGCTCTAGGTTTCAAAGAGTTAGACCTTCATCAACTTGGTTCTGGAGTGTGGAGCTGCTTGCTCATGTGAGCTAGTGGGATGGAGCCATAGCTGCTGCCCAAGAGTGAGGGGGCAGGGCTACCATGCCCAAGAGGGAGAAGAATGGGACCACCAGGCCAAGGGGGTGAGGTCGCCACTTAGAGGAACTAGGGGACTGGAGTCACCTAGTGAGAGAGATCTGTACAGATGCCACCCAATGAAGATCTTTACAGATACCAAGTTGACAAGGGGTAGAATTGTGGTAGCTAAATTTGTATGTCAACTTGGCTGGTTGAGTGGCTGGGCAGCTGGTGGTAGTTATTCCCCATGATGAGACTGGCAATCAACTACATGGTGGGATCTATCACAAGCAGCTGGGTAGCTACCTTTGGGATGTGGTCTGCTTCCTGTATATAAGGAGAAGCCTTGGGGATAGTCTCTAGCTTATGGCACGCTTGGACCGTGCATGTAGCTGTGTCATTGTTCAGTAGCCTGCCATGCTCTGCTGACCCTGGGACTTAAAATAGACTTGAATTAATGGCCTCCCATGTGGTTTGGTAACATCAGGACTGTGCCTTTTTACTTGTTGATCTTGGGCTTGTTAGCCTCAGCAGCCAGTAGTTGCCTGAGTGAAGAGATGCCTCTAGCTTCAGTGGGCTGGAAGCAGGAAGCAGAGGTGAAACTCAAGGTTGAGGGGCTTTCACCCAGCCCCAAGAGTTTGGCACTTGGAACAAAGACTTCTAGCCTCCCGAACTATAAGAGAATAAACTCCTGTTTGTTAAGGCCATCCCATTTGTGGTATATTCTTGTCAGAGCAGCACTAGGTAACCAGAACACATGGTACAACATGGTTGAACCTTTAGAAGATTATGTTGAGTGAAGTAAGTCAGACATAAACAGGAATTTCATATGATCCCACTTATATGACATATCTAAAATAGGCAAATAAATGCACAGTGGTTATCACTGATAAATTGTGAGTTTTTGCTTAATGGGCACTGGGTTTTATTAAGAAGGATGAAAAAAATAAGGAAACATAATGGTTATGGTTGTACAACATGATGGATGTAATTTAATTTCACTGACTTGTACACATAAAAATTGTACATATATATATACATACCAAAACCAAACTCACTGCTGTCAAGTTGAATCTGACTCATAGAAACCCCTCCTTGGGTTTCTGAGGTGGTATCTCTACTGAAGTAGATTGCCCAACCTTCCTTCCGATGAGTGGCTACTGGGTTTGAACTGCTAGCCTTCTGGTTAGCAGTCAAATGCCTTAGGCACTATGCCACCAGAGCTCCTCCTTATATTTATATATGTAACTTAACTCATTGCTATCCAGTCAGATGCGATGGGCATACACACACACACACACACACTCACACAAGGGGTCGCTATGAGTAGGATCTGACTCGATGGCAGTGAGTGAGATATATATATATATATTTTACCATTAAAGAAACAAAAACAAAATCCCATTAACTTACCTTTCTTCTGCTGCTGCTCAAATAAAATTATAGGCAAATCTCAATTATTTAACATACCAGAATAGTTAGTTAAATTAACTTTGTAATTCTAGATTAAATCAGAAGCTCTATTTCAAAAAATACACTTTTTCACTGGTTCTTTTCCTTGATGCATTAATGATAATGTCTTATTCAGAAACCAGCATACTTTTATGTAAATTCCCTCTAAATTGTTTCCTTTGTATGAGGAATTTAGCTTTAAAAAAAAACGTAAAATTTGCCATTAGTGACATTTAGTACATCCACAACATTGTACAACTACCACCACTACCTAGTTTCAGAACATTTTCATCACCCTAAAAGGAAACCATGTACCTATAAGCAGTTATCACCACTCCTCCCTCCCCTAGTCCCTTGCAACCACTAATCTGCTTTTTGTCTAGACATTTCAAAAAATGGAATCATACATGTGACCTTTCATGTCTGACTTCTTTAGGTTAGCATAATTTTTCAAGGTTCATCCATGTTGTATGGTTAATCTTGAAAACATGAAAACAGCATGGATCAAAACTATATTCGTTTTTAATGGCTAAATAATACCACATTTAATGTATGTATCATGTTTTGTTTACCCAATTATCCGTTGATTGTTTCCACCTTTTGGCTGTTGTGATTAGTGTTGCTATGAATGACTCGACGGCACATAACAACAACAACAACAACAACATGAATATTCATATACAAATTTTTGTATGAACACTTGTTTTCAGCTCTTTTGGGTATATACCCAGGAGCAGAACTGCTGGGTTATATGGTAGCTCTATATTTAACTTTTTGAGGAACTGCTAAACTTTTCCACAGCAGCTGCACCATTTTATATTCTCACCAATAATTTACAAGGGCTCCAATTTCTCCACATCTTCACAACACTTGCTATTTTACTTATCTATTTATTTATTTATTTATTCATACATACATACATCATACATATATACATACACATACTGTAACGTGTAAGGCATTTGACTGCTAACCAGAAGGATGGCGGTTCAAACGTATCAGCCACTCCATGGAAGGAAGACTGGACAATCTGCTTCCATAAAGATTTACCGTCTCAGAAATCCAAATGGGGTCATCATGAGTTGGAATTGACATGATGACAGTGAGTTTGTTTGTTTGTTTGTTTTGGTTGTTATATTCATCATAGTGGGTGTGAAGTGATATCTCAAGTAGCTTTGATTTGACTAATGATGTTGAGCATCTGTCATGTGTTTGTTGGTCATCTGTGTATCCTCTTTGGAGAATGCCTATTCAATTGTTTTGTCAATTTTAAATTCGGTTGTTTGTCTTTTCGTTGTTGAGTTGTAAGAGTTTATGTATTTTGGATACTAGACTTATTAGATATATTATTTGAAAATATATTTTCCCATTCTGTCCATTATCATTTCACTTTCTTGATAGTATTGTCTGATCCCCAAATGCTTCTTATTTTGATGAAATCCAATTTGTCTATTCTTTTTCCTTGTTACTTACATTTTTCATGTCATATCTAAGAAACTACTGTTAAACCCAAGGTCCTGAAAATTTGTCCCTATGTTTTCTTTGAAAAGGATTCTGGTTTTAGTCCTTAAATTTAGGTGTTTGATCATTTTGGGCTAATTTTTGTATCCAGTGTGAGGTGTGGGTCCAACTTCATTCTGCATAAGGCAATCTACTTGTCCCAGTACCATTTGTTGAAAAGACTATTCTTTCCCCCATTACATGGTCTTGACACCCTTATCAAAAATCATTGATCATAGACATATGTATTTATTTCTGGACTCTCAATTCTATTCCATTGATCTATTTGACTATCCTTATACCAGTAACACACTACTTTGAAACATTTTGAAATTGACTGTTTTAACTACTCAAGGTCCCTTATAATTCCACACTAATTTTAGGATCAGCTTTTCTATCTTTGCCAAAAAAAAAAAAAAAGCTGTGGGGATTCTGATAGTGATTACACTGAACTGTAGATCACTCTGAGTAGTATTGCTATCTTTATATTAAGTTTTCCAATTCATGAACCCAGGATGTCTTTCCATTATATTTAGGTCTTTAATTTCTTTCCTGCACTTCCTTTGTTAAATTTACTCCTAAGCATTTTATTCTTTTCGATGCTACTATAAATGGGATTGTCTTCTCAGTTTCATTTTTGGACTGTTCATTGCTAGTGCTCTGCCGACCTTGGGACTTTCAATGGACTTGAATTAATGGCCTGCTGTTTGGTTTGGTAACATTGGGACTGTGCCATTTTATTTGTTGACCTTGGGCTTGTTAGCTTCAGCAGCCAGTAGCTACCTGAGTGAGGAGATGCCTCTAGCTTCAGTGGGCCAGGAGCAAGAGGTAGAGCTGAATGAAGCCCAAGGTTGAGGGGCTTTCACACATCCCCTAGAGTCTGGCAGGCTGCTGAACAATGACACGGCTACACGCAGGGTCCACGTGTGCCATAAGCTAAAGACCATTCCCCAAGGCTTCTGCTTATATACAGGAAGAAGACCACATTCCCTAAGGTAGCTACTCAGCTGCTCCCAGTAGATTTCACCATGGAGTTGATTACCAGCCTCATCATGGGGAATACTATATCCAGCTGCCCAGCCACTCAACCAGGCCCAGCCTATTTGACAAACAAACTGAACTACCACAATCCCTTAAAATAAAATCTGCTAAGTTTTATTACAAGTCTTTAGAATTGTAGTATTAAAAGACATACATAGTAGATTCTTGCTTCCAAATTGGACAGAATATAATTTTGAAAGAAACAAAAAAGTTTTTTATTATGATCAGATTAGATAAGCACCTCTGAGATATATATACATATATTCCGGGAGTTCTGGTAACATAGTGGCTAAGGCACTTGACTGCTAACCAGCCACTCCTTGGAAGGAAGATGGGGTAATCTACTTCCATAGTGATACTGCCTCGGAAACCCCAGGAGGGGTCGCTATGAATTGGGTCTGACTCGACGGCACATAACAACAAACAACAACAACATATATATATTCTGGGAACTCTGGTGGTGTAGTGCCTAAGGCATTTGACTGCTAACCAGAAGGCTGGCGCTTCAAACCCACCAGCCACTTCTCGGACAACCAATCTACTTTTGTAGTGATACTGCCTCAGAAACCCAAGGAGAGGTCACTATGAGTTGGGTCCGACCCCAGTGAGTTTGGTTTTTATATATATTCCAGTGTTTTCATAATTCTTCTAAGTGGAAATCTTATTAGATATAAATAGTTCCAGATAATTTCTAAACCCAACCTCTTGTGTCTGTTTTTATTAAATCTATCTTTAAAATAAGCTACCAGCATTCAAGTCACCTTTCAATCATGTATATTCCTCACGAAATAACCATAGCAATCAAAATTTCTCCCCATTTCTATTTTCATTCCCTCCTCTTCCTTAGACCGTGTTAGTTTTTTCCAATACAAAAATGAAGTTAGAATTGGACAAATTAGAATACAGCTTCACAAAGGTCTGCTAAAATCAAAGAACCTCAGTTCAAAGCCGAAATAAATCAGTGAAGGGGGGAAAAACGACACATTCCTAATCTCCTGAGCAACATATGACTAAAAGTATAATTACGCTTAACCTTCTAATGATTAAATACTTTGAAATGGTTCCTAGTGAAAATCAAACTCACTTACCCAATTCAGGGGAAAATTTCATGTTTCCTTTCTCTGGATCTTCAATATGATTATTTATCACGTCTTCCATCTTGTTTGCTCTGAACTGAGGCTCTAATGCTAGACTTGGACCTCGTGTGAAACGAGGGTAGAATTTTTTGGGAAATGGCCCATGGGGCCCAGACCCCTTGATGGGCACATTCTTAAGTGGCTGAGTCACCTCACTGAAGTTGAAATAAATAAAAAGCAGAGCTGTCCAGGTCACAGATGTGAAAAGGCATCCATAACAGAAATATCGAACTGTGACACTTCCCATTATAGACCTAGCATAGCTGAAAGGTCATTTTCAATTTTCTGAAAAAGAAAGAAAACTCTGTTAGAAAGCACAGTACATTTGTAAATCATCTACCAAATCATATTCACTGTTTTCCAAACCACCAAGTAGCACTTCTCAATTATTTACTTAAGACCCTATGCATGCCACTGACAAAAATTCAAATGTAAGCAAATATTTGGATAGCACTGAATAGAAAAATAAAACTGTTCAAAAATTAAAACCATAGGTAAAAGAGTTAGTGCTCAGAAAACCAATGGCAGCAAAAGAGCTGACGTATCCATTTGCTTCTGTTAATGAATACTTCAACTTTGTGCTGGATTATTTAAACCTGATTTTTTTTTTTCAGGTTTAACTTTTCATGAGGAAAATACAAAAGTTATGTGTATCATGATAGTAAATATGAGGTCCCTTCCAACTCTAAAATCAGAAGATTTTTTTCAAACTCAAGATATTAAAATCTGTTCTTAAAAATAAGCAGCTTTACATAACTTTGATACCAAAACCAGGTAAAGACATCACTCAAAAGGAAAACTACAGACCAATATCCCTCATGAATATAGATGCAAAAATCTTCAACAA
>NW_006921851.1:2546423-2555784 GCF_000298275.1 Orycteropus afer afer | reverse complement strand
GAGAACAATCATGGGAGAAAGAAGGGCTGCTTATGCACAGGGAGACAGCTCAGGGGGCAGGAGTGCATGGAGGGATGGACACAGGGAAGAGGTAACTGTCGGGAGGAAGTAGGAGGGGAGCTGTTGCCTTGTGGTTAATTGTGGTCAATGTCATGAGATAAAGTGTACGTGAACTGCTGTATGGAAAGTGAATTTGTTCTGTAAATTTTTACCCAAATCACAATAAAAAAAGAAAAAATAAATAAGCAGCTTTAAGAAAAAGAGTTCCATTTTCCAATCAAAGATTAAAGAGGCCCTAGCGCCTTCTCTAGATTCAACAGTTATATCTCAAATTTATAATAGAAAGTGTCAGATAACTGATTTCCCTTTCTTCATGATGCTCTGTAGAGCAAGGCAAGAAGCAGAAAGTATGGCATTATGTTTTCCTAAGAGTTCTGATATTAGGTCATGGAAACCTCATACAAGCTTCCTAAGGAATTCTTTCTAAAGAGCCTAACACATATATAAAACATACTTAATGAACTGATTTAGAGGAGTGAAACCCTATATAAGTAATGTATATATAGAAGAAATCTCCAGAGAGATGCTGCTGTTGTTGTTAGGTGCCATCAAGTTGGTTCTGACTCACAATGACCCTATGTACAACAGAATGAAACACTGCCTGGTCCTGCGCCATCCTCACAATTCTTCCTATGCTTGAGTGCATCCTTGCAGCTACTGTGTCAAATCCATCTCATTGAGGGTTAAGGATCTTCCCCTTTTCTGATGACTCTCTACTTAACGTAATATCCGTCTCCAGGGACTAGTCCCTTCTGACAACATGACCAAAGTACATCAAAGTCTGGGCCATTCTTGCTTCTAGGAAGCAGTCTTGCTGTACTTCCAAGACAGATTTGTTCGTTCTTCTGGCAATCCAATGTATTTTCAGTATTCTTCACCAACATCACGATTCAAAAGTACCAATACTTTGGTCTTCCTTATTCATTCCTTATTCACTGTGGCTTTCACATGCCTATGAGGCTATTGAGGAGCTATGGTAGCATAGTGCCTAAGGCATTTGACTGCTAACCAGAAGGCTAGTGGTTCAAACATACCAGCCACTCCTCGGAAGGAAGGTTGGGCAATCTACTGCTGTAGTGATACCGCCTCAGAAACCGAAGGAGAAGGAGGGGTCGCTATGAGTCGGGTCCGATTCGACGGCACATAACAACAACAACATGAGGCTATTGAAAATACCATGGTCAAGTGTACCTTAGTTTTCAAAGAGACATCTTTGCTCTTTAACACTTTAAAGAGGTCTTTTGCAGCAGATTTGCCCAGTGCAATATATTGCTTGATATCTTGTGTGTGTGTGTGTGTGTTTTATTTGTTTATTTTTTTAAATTGTGTTTTGTGTAAAAGTTTAGAGAGCAAATTATTCAACAGTTCTTACACACTTTGTTTCATGACATTGATTGCAATCCCTATAACATAACAGCTCTCTTACATTTGGGTTACGTTTTGGTTTTATGTTTACATTCTGGTTACGTTTTTTCTGTGTCCTTTCCTTTGCGTTCCTGCCCTCTGAGCTATTTCCCCGTGTAAATGCTGCCTTTCTGATCTCCCCCGGTTGATTGTTCTAAGGAGTGTGTACCTACCTGGTGTAAATGTTCACCTTATATGCCTGTCAACTGTTTGGTTGGAAGCTATTAGAGTGAGCCCAATTCCAGGCCCAAAGAATGACTAGTGGCCACAATCTCAGGGGTTTCCCAGTCCCTATCAGACTAGTAAGCCTGGTCTTTTTTATGACTTTGAGTTTTGTTCCATATTCTTCTCCCACTCTATCCATGATCTCCATTACTGATCCCATTTCAAGTGGTTGACAGTGGTAGGTGGGCACCATGTAGTTCTTCTGGTCTCAGGGTCACACAGGCTGAGGTTCACATGGTCTACTAGTCCCTTGGACTAATTGTTTCCATCTATATGTTTTTTATTTTCTCCATTCTTCTTTGTGTCAGACAAGGAAAGACCAATTATTATATCTTGAATGGCCACTCGCAAGCTTTTAAAACCACAGTAGGATATAGAACAATGTTATTGTACAGTATATTATGCCAACTGAGGTTGATGTCCCCCTCAATCATGGTTCCGAGCCCATGGGCCCACCAAGTGACTCCCTCAAGGTGTTTGCCTGTGGCTAAGAAGCCATCATAACTTTGCCCCTTGTTAGCTCTATTATATCTATGGAAATTCTTATAGCACATATAAATATGTATGTAGAAATATCATCTGCCAAAATTATATATGGTCATGGGTATATTCCCTTTTCCGTATCATACCTGATCAATCAGCCTGCCTACCTATGTGTCCACCCATAGAAGAATGTTTGTTATTACTGATAATGCAGTACTGTGTATGTGAAAGTTTACCTTTGTTGTCTGTACCTGCTGTGCACCTTTCTGTGTCTTCCTTTTCCTCAGTGTTATTGTGCTGGTCACTTGCTTTTGGTATACTCCCTTTCCCTTCACCCAAATTAGTACTTGTCTCTTACCTATCTAGCAATTTTCCTTCCCCTCTCCTTCCATCTCTGGTAACAACAAAGAAAGTTTTCTTCCATGTATAACTCTTTCCCTGACTTCTTACAATAGTAAACTCATATAATATTTTCATTGACTTATTTCACTCAGCAAAATGTCCTCCAAATTCATCCACATTATGAGGTGTTTCACAGCTTCTTTACTATTCTTTAGTGTTACATAGTATTCTATTGTGTGTATGTACCACAGTTTGGTTATCCATTCATCTGTTGATGGGCACTTAGGTTGTTTTAATCTCTTTGCTACTGTGAATAGTGTTGTAATGAACACAGGTGTGCACATATCTGTTCTTGTCCTGGCTCTCACTATTTTAGGATATATACCTACTAGTGGGTTTGCTGGGTCAAATGGTACTTCTATTTCCAACTTTTTAAGAAAGCACCATACTATTTCCCATAAGGGTTTTTATCATTTTACAGTCCTACCCAGCAGTGTATAAGAGTTCCAATCTCTCCCCATCTTCACTAGCATTTGTTATTTTCTATCTTGTTGAACTTTGCTATTTTCACTGGGGTGAGATGGTATCTCATTGTTATTTTGATTTGCATCTCTCTAATGGCTAATGATGGCAAGTATTTTTTCTTATGTTTGTTGGCCACCTAAATATCTTTTCTGGTGCGGTCTCATTTCCTAACTGCTGCTTCCATGGGTGTTGATTGTGGATCCAAGAAACATGAAATCCCTGACAATGTCAATCTTTTCTCCATTTATCATCATGTTGCTTACTGATCTAACTGTGAGGATTTTTGTTCTTTAATGTTGAAATGTAATCCATACTGAAGACTATCACCTTTGATTTTCATTAGTAAGTGCTTCAAATCATCTTCACTTTCAGTCAGCAAGGTTGTGGCATCTGCGTTGCGTAATGAGTCTTTCTCCAATCCTGATGTCATCTTCTTCTTCATACAGTCCAGCTTTGCAGATTATTTGCTTAGCATACAGACTGAATAAATACAGTGAAAGGATTCACCCCTGACACACACCCTTCCTGATTTCAAACCATTCAGTATCTCCCTGCTCTGTTCAAATGACTGCCTCTTGGTCTATGTACAGTTTCCTCATGAGCACAATTAAATTTTTGCGATGTTATCCATAACTTTTTATGATTCACACATAAAGTTGAATGCTTCTGCATAGTCAATAAAACATAGGCAATCATTTTTCTGGTATTCTTTGCTTTCAGCCAAGATCCGTCTGACATCAGCAAGATATCCCTTATTCCATGCCTCTTCTGGATCCAACTTGAATTTCTGGCAGTTCTATGTCAATGTGCTGCAATAATTTTTTAACTATCTTTAAAAAAAAATTACTTGAGTGTGGTATTAATGATACTATTCAATAATTTGCTCATCTGTTGGATTATCTTTCCTTGGAATGGACAAAAACATTGATCTCTCACAGTTGGTTGGCCAGGTAGCTGTTTTCCAAATTACTTGGGATAAACAAGTGGCCACTTCTAGTTGCATTCGTTTGCTGAAATATCTCAATGGGTACTGTCAATTACTGAAGCCTTGTTTTTCACCAGTGCCTTCAGTGGAGCTTGGACTTCTTCCTTCAATACCATTTGTCCGTGATCAAATGCTACCTCCTGAAATGGTTGAACGGTGAACAATTCTTTTTGGTACAGTGACTCTGTATATTTCTTCCATATTCTTTTGATGCGTCTTTCATCATTCAACATTTTCCCCACAAAATCTTTCAATATTGCAACTTGAGGCTTGAATTCTTATTTTTTTTTTTTTTTTTTTTTTCAGTTCTTTCAGCTTGAGGAATGTCAAGCATATTCTTTTCTTTTGGTTTTTTAATTCCAGGTCTTTGCACCACCATTTGTCTGTCAGCTTGTCATACTGTGGTGGCTTGTGTGTTGTTGTGAGGCTGGAAGCTGTGCCACTTGTATATCAAATACCAGCAGGGTCACCCATGGTGGACAGGTTTCAGTAGAGCCTGCAGACTAAGATAGACTGAGAAGTAGGATGAGGCCATTCACTTCTGAAAAAAATGTCTTTTGAAAATCTTATGAATAGCAGTGAAACACTGCCTGACATAGCACCAGAAGATAAGCCCCTCAGGATGGAAGGCACTCAAAATATGACTAGGGAAGAGCTACCTCCTCAAAGTAGTAGAGTCGACCATAATGACATAGATGGAGTTAAGCTATCTGGACCTTCATTTGCTAATGGGACAGGACTCCAAATGAGATGCAACAGCAGCAAACATCCATTAATAATCAGAATGAGAAGTTTAGTAAGTATGAATCTAGGAAAATCAGAAGTTGTCAGAAATGAAAGAGAATGCATAAAGATCACTATCCTAGGCATTAGGGAGCTGAAATGAATTGGTATCAGCCATTCTGAATCAGACAACCATATGGTGTACCATGCCAGGAATGAGAAATTGAAGAGGGAAGCTGTCACATTCATTATCAAAAAGAACATTTCAACAACTATCCTAAAGTATAGTGCTGTCAGTGATAGGATAATATCCATCTGCCTACAAGAAAGATCAGCTAATATCAGTATTATTCAAGTTCCAAAGAGATAGTATTTATAAATTACTTCATATTTCTATAGTATAATTTAAAATTAACATCATCACCAAATATCAGGACAAAGTAAATCAGCATGAAGCATCACTTTAAAAATTCAACTGTTATGTGAAAGGTTATACCACAAGTCTTGAAGGTAGTAAATAGCTCAATTTCTTGAATCTAGAACTAATAAGTACCTCACTCAATTAAAAAAATTTAAACAAATAACTGAACAAACAAAAACCCAGAACAACAACAAAATCCTACCAACCCAGAGATGGCTGAAAATGACTACAGAGCCAAAGGAAAGATATGCATCAATAAAAGGACTGTCATGTTCATTGCTAGCACTTTTTAAATTAAAGACTTGCTCATGTCTTTATAAATGAAATGATAAATGCTCATTTCTAGCGTGTTTGTGCTCAGAAAAGCACAAACACGCTAGAAATGAATGAAAAAAAAAAAAATTCTCAAAGGAAAATGAGGGCGTTCTGGTGGTGTAGTGCCTAAGGCATATGGCTGCTACCAGAAGGCTGGCATTTCAAACCTACCACCCATTCCTCAGAAGAAGCAGCTGGTGGGTTTTAACGACTGACCTTCTGGTTAGCAGGCAAATACCTTACCCATTACACCACTAGAGGTCCTCTACTACAGGTTAGGATTAGGGTTAGGATTTACAATACATAATTTTAGGGCACAGAATTCTATCCATAACAAGGTTCCAAACTGGATAGGGAAGAAAGTAAAACCAATAAGAGTTCAGTGGTTAAAACCCACCAGCTGCTCTGTGGCAGGAAGATAAGGCAATCTACTTCTGTAAAGATTTACAGCCTTGGAAACCCAGTTGGGGTTGTTATGAGTCAAAACTGACTCGCTGGCAGTGGGTTTGGTTTCATTTTTTAAAATATATCTGTAGCAAGGAGCCCTGGTGGCAGAGTGGCTATGTGTTCAGCTGTTAATCAAAAGGTTGGTAGTTTGAACCCACCAGTTATTCTGAAGGAGAAATATGTGACAATGTGCTTCTATAAAGACTAAAGCTTTAAAACCCTATGGGGCAGTTCTACCCTGTCCTATAGGGTAGCTACGAGTCAAAGTCGACTCCATGGCCATGGGTATACGTGTGGTTATAACCCCATTTGGTTATAACATTTGCATATTTCTATTAGCTTTTTAAAGTATTTCTTTAGATAAAGGAGCTCTGGTAGCATAGTGGCTAAAGCACTTGACTGCTAACCAGAAGGCTGGCGGTTCAAACCCACCAGCCACTCGTCGGAGGGAAGGTTAGGCAATCCTACTTCCATAGTGATACTGCCTCAGAAACCCAAGGAGGGGTTGCTATGAGTCGGGGCCGACTCGATGGCATGTAACAACAGGAACAACATTGTCTCTCATTTATTATCTTTCCTATTTTTTCTTTTTATTTCTTTCCGGTGACTGCTCCTTTTGTGTTTATGTGGTATGTTTTTTGTCCACTTGCTTTTACGTTTTTGATGGTTTTTCCATTGTTGTTTTTGTCTAACTGAGTGGGAGACAGCAGCCGTGCCCATACAATGCAACCACACCCACACCTTCTGCAGCTACACTTCCTTCTGAACCAACTGTCCAATGATAAATGACCAAGAAGAGCCTCACTCGCTCTTAACCACTCTTCACAAAAATTAACAGAGATCTGTGCAGCCATTCTCATTCTCTATCACAACCACCAGGAGACAGGTGGTGAGTGCATAAATGCTGCCAACTAATGAACTGGGGAGCACAGTATCCCACTTACATAGATAACATCCAAACATAACAAAGAAAACAAAATCATGGGCAAGTCACTCCAACATACAATCAGTAACTAAATATAAATACAACAATGTAACATATCTTGACACAACAGACCATCACAGTCCACACAAAGAAGCAAGATAGAGCGGTAGAAGCAAGGGAGCAGGATACAGACCCAGAACACATCCCTGATGAAGCAGCAGCACTGGAACTCCCTGATAAGAAATTCAAAAGAACTATACTTAGTACCTTCAAAGGCTTGAGAGACAGATCAAGGAAAACACAGACAAAAACCAAGAACAATTTCAGAAGAAAATACAACAACATGACAAAATAAACGAGAAATTAGAAATGATACAAAATCTACAGATAGAAATCCAGGAGATTCATACTAAATTTTCAGAAATAGATAACACATTGAAAGGGTAAAGGAGTAGAACTGAATCAATGGAAGACAGAATTAATGAGACTGAAGACAAATACATGAATACTTCTTTGGAAAGGGATCAATCAGAAAAAAGATCAAAACAAAATGAAGAAAGCCTAAGATTCATGTGCGATACCATCAAAAGGAATAATCTACATGTAATCAGAATTCCAGAACAGGAAAAGAACAAGAAAACCATTGAGAAAATTGTCCAAGATTTGTTGGAAGAGAACTTCCTTGGTATGATGAAAGATGAGAATATACCCATTCAAGAAGTAAAACATACTTCAAACAGAATACATACCAAAAGAAAATCACCAAGACATACCACCATCAAACTCATCAAGACCAAAGACAAAGAAAGAATTCTGAAAGCAGTACAGGAAAAAAGAAAAGTTACTTACAAAGGACAAACAGTAAGACTAACCTCTGATTAATCAGCAGAAACCAGGTAGGTGAGAAGGCAATGGGATGGTATATAAAAAACCCTGAAAGAAAAAAAAAAAAATCAACCAAGAATTATATACACAGCAAAACTGTCCCTCAAATTTGATGGTGAAATTAGATTTTCAGATAAGCAGAAATTAAGGAGATTTGTTAAAACCAGATCAACCTTACAAGAGATAGTAAAGGTAGTCCTTTGAAAAGAGGACAAATAATAGCAAACAACAAGCAACCATTAATACACCAGATGATATAACCCAGAAAGTAATACAGCTATGGAAGTATCCAAAGTTAAAATAAGCTTATAAGATTGTAAACACAGAACCAGAGACATCAATTGGCAAGTGAGGACAACTACAAACCAAAAAGAGGGAAAAAAATAATGTAGTTACAGAACTTTCAAATGACAAGAAAGTCAAGAGAGTTCCAAGATAAAATGGACTGTTCTAAACTTGGGGAGAAAATTATAAATCATAGGGTAACCTCAAAGAAAAATGATAAACCTTCACATCACAGTAAAAAAGAAGACAAGCACAAATATTTAGCAAATACTAAAACAACAGCAACAAAGGAAATAACACAATTCATAAACCATATAGCTCAGCACAGAAAATAATATGGAACAAAGAAATGAGTAACATAATGAAAAAAATACATAACAAAATGACATCAACAAATTCATACTTGTTAATAATTACACTCAATGTCAAAGGATTAAATGCATCACTCAAGAGATGGAGAGTTGCAGACTGGGTAAGAAAACATAGCCCATCAATATGTTGTCTACCAAGACACAAACCTTAGAGAGAAAGACAAAAACAGACTAAAAATCAAAGGTTGGAAAAAGATATATCAAGCTAATGGCAACCAAAAAACAGCAGGAGTGGCAATATAATTTCTGATAAAACTGACTTTAAGACAAAAACTACCATAAGAGACCAAGAAGGACATTATATAATGACTAAAAGATCAACTGAACAAGAAGATATAACCTTAATAAGTATCTATGGACCGAATGAAAGATCCCCAAAATACATATATCAGACTTTAACAGAATTGAAAACACAGATGACTCCACAGTCATAGTAGGAGACTTTAATACACCAAATTCAATCACCGATAGAACAACTGGAAAGAAACTCAAAAAGATACAGAAGAATTAAACAATACAATCCACCAACTTGACCTTATACACATCTACAGAGCATTTCACCCAACAAGAGCACAATATACATTCTTTGCCACTGTGCATGAAACATTCTCCAGGATAGACCGTATGTTATTAGGCCACAAAGAAAGCCTCAATAAATTTAAAAACATTGAAATACTGCAAAGTATCTTCTCAGATCACAATACTAACAAATTAGAAATCAGCAATAGGAAGAGCAATAGAAAAAGAACAAACATGTGGAAATGGAATAAAACCATCCTTAAGAACGGTAATAGAAGAAATAAAAAATTCCTTGACTCAAACAAGAATGAAAACACAACATACCAAAATCTTTGGAACACAGCAAAAGCAGGGATCATAGGCCAATTTATAGCAATAAATGCACACATCAAAAAAGAAGAAAGAGCCAAAATCAACACTTTAAACCAACATCTCCAACAATTAGA
>NW_006921851.1:2540302-2546323 GCF_000298275.1 Orycteropus afer afer | reverse complement strand
ATTTGAAAATTCCTTGAATCAAACGAGAATGAAAACACAACATACCAAAATCTTTGGGACAAAGCAAAAGCAGTGATCAGAGAACAATTTATAGCAATAAATGCACACATCAAAAAAGAAGAAAGAGCCAAAATCAACACTTTAAACCAACATCTCCAACAATTAGAAAAAGAACAGCAAGAGAAGTCTATAGTCACCAGAAGAAAGGTAATAATAAAGATTTGAGCACAAATCAATGAAACAGAATATAGAAAGATAATAGAAAAATTCAGTAAGACTACAAGTCAGTTTTTTGAAAAGATTAATAAAATTGACAAACCACTGGCAAATTTAACAAAGGAAAAGAGGGAGAGAATACAAATAACACAAAAGAGAAATAAAATGGGTGACATCACAACAGAACAAACTGAAACAAAAA
The DNA here is from genome assembly GCF_000298275.1 of Orycteropus afer afer. Lineage (NCBI taxonomy): Eukaryota > Metazoa > Chordata > Mammalia > Tubulidentata > Orycteropodidae > Orycteropus > Orycteropus afer. The sequence continues at coordinate 2,545,905 of NW_006921851.1, read as the reverse complement.
GGTTAATATCAGGATATTATGAAGAACTGTACTCCAATAAATTTGAAAATCTGGAAGAAATGGACAGATTTCTAGAAACATAATAGTTACCTAAACTAACACAGATGAGGTGGAAAAGTTGCACAGATCCATAACAAAAGAAGAAATTGAACAGGTCATAAAATAATAATCAACAAAAAAAAGTCCTGGCACAGATGGTTTCACTGGAGAATTCTACCAAACATTAAGAAAAGAACTGACATCAATCCTACTCAAACTATTCAAGAACACAGAAAAGGATTGAATCCTCCCAAATTCATTTTATAAAGCAAGAATAACCTTGATACCAAAACCAGGCAAAGACATCAATCAAAAGGAAAATTACAGACCAATATCCCTCATGAATACAGATGCAAATATCTTCAACAAAATCCTAGCCAATAGACTGACACAATATAGCAAAAACAATAATTTATGATGACCAAGTGGGGTTCATATCAGGTATGCAAGGATGGTTTAACATTAGAAAAACAATCAACATCATCCATCACATAATGAAAACAAAGGAAAAGAATCACATGATCATATCAATTGATGCAGAATAGGCATTTGATAAAATCTACCACCCATTCCTGATAAAAACTCTTAGCAAAATAGGAATCAAAGGGACATTCCTCAACATAATTAAGGCCATATATGCAAAACAAACAGCCAACATTATTCTCAATGGAGAGACTCTAAAACCATTCCCCTTGTGAACAGGAACCAGACAAGGATGCCCTCCTTTTTTATTCAACATTGTACTGAAAGTCCTAGCCAGGGCAATAAGGCAAGAAACGGAAATCAAAGGCATTCAAATTATAAGAAAGAAGTTAAACCACGCCTAAATGCTGAGGATATAATCCTATACCTAGAAAACCCAAGAGATCCAGTAAAAAGAAAAAACGATTGGAACTAAGTGAGAGATTAAGCATTGTGGCAGGATACAAGATCAACACACAAAAATCAGTTGGATTCCTCTACACCAGCAAAGAGATTGCTGAAAAAGAAATTAGGAAATCAATACCACTTACAATAGCTACCAAAAAAATAAAATACTTGGGAATAAATCTTACCAGGGACACAAAAAACCTATACAAAGGAAACTAGAAAAGACTATTTCACAAAACGATAAGAGAGCTACATAAATGGAAGAACATATCATGCTTGTGGATACGAAGATCGAACATTGTGAATACGTCCATTTTACCGAAAGCAATCTATACATTCAATGCAATACCAACCCAGATCCCATTACCATTCTTTAGGGATATGGAAAAACCAATAACTAACTTTATATGGTAAGGAAAGAGACCTCGGATAAGCAAAGTACTATTGGAGAAGAACAAAGTAGGGGGTCTCACACTCCCAGATTTTAAAACCTATTGTAGTGTGACAGTAGTCAAAACTGCCCAGTATTGGTAGAACAACAGACACATAGAACAATGGAATAGAATTGAGAACTGAGAAATAGATCCATTGACCTATGGCAACTGATCTTTGACAAAGGGCCAAAATCCATTAAATGGGGAAGAGATTGTCTGTTTAATGAATGGTACTGGCAAAACTGGATATCCATTTGCAGAAAAATGAAACAAGATCTGTACCTCACACCATACACAAAAACAAACTCCAGACGGATCAAAGACTTAAAATGTGAAACCTAAAACTATACAGTTTCTTAAGGAAAAACTAGGAGCAAATTCAGAAGTCCTAATTTATGGCATAAATGGACTGTAAAGCATAACCCAAAATGCACAAGCAGCTGAAGATAAACTAGATGAATGAGACTTTCTAAAAATTAAATTTTTATGTGCTTCCAAAGACTTCTCCAAAAGAATCAAAAGAGAACCTAGAAACTGGGGAAAAAAATATTCTGCAATGACATACCTGACAAGAGACTCATCTCTAGAATGTATAGAAAACTCCAACACTTCAACAACAAAGAGACAAATAATCCAATTAATAAATGGGCAGAAGACATCGATAGACACTTCACCAAAGAGAACATTCAGGCGACCAACAAACATAATGAAGAAATGCTCACAATCATTACCCATCAGAGAGAAGAAAATCCAAACAACAAGATATCCTCTTGCTCCAGCACTAGTAGCAAAGTTCAACAAGACAGAAAATAACAAATGCTGGTGAGGATGTGGAGAGATTAGGACTCTCATTCACTACTGGTGGGACTGTAAAATGATGCAACCACTGTGGAAAACAGTATGGTGATTTCTTAAAAAGTTGGAATTAGAAATACCATTTGACCTGGCAATTCCATTCCGAGGTATATATCCTAAAGAAGTAACAGCCAGGACAAGAGCAGATATATGCACAGCCATGTTCATCCCAGCACTGTTTACAATAGCAAAAAGATAGAAACAACCTAGGTACCCATCAAAAGAAGAATGGATAACCAAACTATGGGACTTGCAAACAATGGAATACTACAACCCTGAAAAAGAATTGACAAAACACTGCATAACATGGATGAAATTGGAGGACATTATGCTGAGTGAAATAAGCCAATCACAAAAGGGCAAATATTGTATAAGTCTGTTACTGTAAAAAGTCAAGTAAAGGTTTATAAATGGAAGGAAATTTTCTTTGTTGGTTACCAGGGATGGGAGGGGAGAGCAGGGAACAAATACTGATTTGGGTGAAAAGAAGGGCAATGAACCAAATGTGAGTGATCAACACAGTGGCTTTGAGGAAGAGGAAGACAGAGAGAGGTGTGTGGGAGGTACAGACAACAAAGGTGAACCCTTTTGCATATACAGTACTTTGTTGTCAGTGAAGGCAAATATTAATCTACAGGTGGATAGATGGGTGGTCAGGCTGAACTATTAGGTATGTCTATACAAGGGGGAGTGTGCCCATGATCATTCATAAGGTTGTCAGACAATGTTTCTCCAAGTGTATTTGTATGTTCTGTAAGAATTCCCAGGTATATAGTAGAGCTGACAAGGGACAAGGTTGTAGTCCCTTCTTGACCACATGCAGCTACCAGATGGAGTGAGCAGTTAGATCTGTGGTCTCAGGATCATGGTAATAGGGGACATTAAGCTCAATTGGCATAACATACTACACAAAAACGTTGTTCCATATCCTACTTTGGTGAATAGCAACTGGGATCCTGAAAGCTTGCAAGCAGCCATCTAGATGCAATGATCAGTCTCTCCTTGTCCAGAGCAAAGAACAATGAAGAAAACCAAAGACGCATGGAAACAATTAGTCCAAGCCATTGGTACACCATGTAATTCTCAGTCTATACAACTATGAGACCAGAAGAACTAGATGGTGCCCAGCTACCACTGTCAACCGCACAGAGGGAGATCTATGTAGGAGATCATGGATAGAGTGGGAGAACAATGTGGAACAAAACTCAAAATCATTAAAAAAAAGAAAAAGGGACCAAGTTTGCTGGTCAGATAGAGCCTGTTGGAACCACTGAAATTATGGCCCTTAGCTGCCTTTCAGGTCTGGAACTGAACACACTCCTGGGCTTCCAACCAAACAAAAGACAGGCATATGAGCTGAACATTTACATTAGGTAGATAAACTCCTTGCAGAGATCAATCATGGGAGAATAGAAGAGCTGTTAATGCACAAGGGAGACAACTCAGGAGGCAAGAGTGCATGAGAAGGAAAGACACAGGGATGCGGTAACTATGGGGAGGAAGTGGGAGGGAAGCTGTTGCATTGTGGGAAACTGCAATCAATGTCATGAGACAAAGTGTATGTGAGCTGCTGTATGAAAAATGAATTTGCTCTGTAAAATTTCACACAAACCACAATATAAATAAATAAACAAATAGATGTACATGGCATAGTGCCTAAGGCATCTGACTGGTAACCAAAAGGCTGGTGATTCAAATCCACTCAGTCACTCCTTGGAAGAAAGACTGCATAATCTGTCCCTAGAGATACTGCTTCGGAAACCAAAGGAGGGGCCGCTGTGAGTTGAATCAACTTGACTACAGTGAGTTTGTTTTTCTTTTTTTTGCTTTGTTTTGTTTTAAATCTTTGACACACTGGGGTAAAAAGAGCTTTCTTAGACAAAAAAGCACAAACCAAAAAGGAAAAGACTGATAAGTTTGAGGGGAATAACAATTGAAATCTTCTGTTCATGAAAAGACATCATATAGTAAAAGACTTATCTATTTGCAAAATACATAAACCAGCTCAATTTAAAAAATGAATAAAAGACAAACACAGGTGTTTTACAGAAGAGGAACATGAATGGCCAGTGTCAAATCAAAAATCAAACCAGGTGCTGTGAAGTTAATTCTAACTCATGGCGACCCTACATGTGAAGAACAGAACCATGCTCCGTGTTGTTGTTGTCAGGTGCCATCGAGTCATCTCTGACTCATAGCAAGCCTACACAGAATGAAACACTACCCGGTCCTGTGCCAGCCTCACGATCCTTGCTATACCTGAGCCCATCTTTGCAACCACTGTGTCAATGCATCTCTTTGAGGGCCCTCCCCTTCATTGACCCTCCACTTTACCAAGCATGATATCCTTCTCTGGGGAATGGTTCCTTCTGACAACATGACCAAAGTAGGTGAGACGAAGTCTGGCTATTCTTGTTTCCAAGGAGCATTTCGGCTGCACTTCTTCCAGGACAGATTTGTTAGTCCTGTTAGCGGACTATTGTACTCTTAGCATTCTTCTCCAAAACTACAACTCAAAAGCATCAACTCTTCTTTGGTATTCCTTATTCAATGTCCAGCTTTCAACATGCATAAGAGGTGACTGAAAATACCGCGGCTTGGGTTAGGTGCATCTTAATCTTCAAGGAGACATCTTTGTTCTTCATCCCTTGAAGAGGTCTTTTGCAGATTTGCCCAATGCAATACAATGTCTGATGTCTTGACTGCTGCTTCCATTGATGCTGACTGTAGAACCAAATAATACGAAGTCCTTGACAACTTCAATCTTTCCTCCATTCATCATAAAGCTGTTTATTGGACCAGTTGTGAGGATTTTTGTTTTCGTTATACTGAGGTGTAATCCATACTGCACACTGTAGTCTCTAATCCTCATCAGTAAGTGCTTCAAGTAATCCTCACTTTGAGCAAGCAAAGTTGTGTCATTTCTGTATTGCAGGTTGTTAATGAGTCTTCTCCAATCCTGATGCCACACTCTTCTTCATATAATCCAGTTTCTCTGATTATATTGTTCAGCATACAGATTGACTGATTATGGTGAAAGGATACAACCTTGATGCATTCTCTTCCTGATTTTAAACCATGCAGTATCCCCTTGTTCTGTTCGAACGATAGCCTCCTGATCTCTGTACAGATTTGTCATGAGTACAATCAAGTGTTCTGGAAGTCCCATTTTTTTCAATGTTATCTGTAATTTGTTATGATCCACATTGACTATGCTTTAGTATAGTCAATAAAACATAAGTAAACATCTTTCTGGTTGCAAAAACGACAAGGAGGCCACATGTTCTGACCTCCTCTAACCCTACAAGGGGAAGGCAGGATTACCAGCAGTAACCCAAGGCCTATTACTGCAAGGCCAGACATGCTGCCTCCCTCCAGCCCTTTCACCAACCGTTCCTCCCAAAG
>NW_006921851.1:2537604-2539927 GCF_000298275.1 Orycteropus afer afer | reverse complement strand
AACCTCCCAGAACATTGTATTGTGCCACGCCCAACAGAAATAACCCAGGTGGGTGACTTTAAAATCAGGATCTCCTCAGTTGCTAATAGCAATTCCCACCTTGGAGTTTACAAAGACTTATGGGTAGAAAAGCCACACTAAGTAATTTACTACACCGCACTGGTATTGTTTGCTTTCAGCTAATATTCATTTGACATCAGCAATGATATCCCTCATTCTGCATCCTCTTTGAATACAGCTTGCATTTCTGGAAGTTCTCTATCAATGTACTGCTGCAACTGTCTTTGAATTATCTTCAGCAAGATTTTACTTGCATGTGATATTAATGATACTGTTCAATAATTTTCACATTCTGTGGGATCACCTTTCTTTGGAACAGGTACAAATATGGGATCTCTTCCAGTCAGTTGGCCAGGTGGCTGTCTTCCAAATCTCTTGGCGTAACTGAGTGAGTGCCTCCAATGGGGCATCCATCTGTTGAAATATCTCAGTGGGTATTCCATCAATTCCCAGAGCCTTGTTCTTTGCCAATTCCTTCATTGCAGCTTCAACTTCCTCCTTCAATACCACTGGTTCTAGATCATATGCCACCTCCTGAAATGGATGAAGATCGACCAGTCTTTTTGGTACAATGACTCTGTGCATTCCATTTTATTTTTGACAACTTCAATTTTCCCAGATTCATACTTTGTACATTCCATGTTCCAATTATTAATGGATGTATGCATCTGCTTCTACTCATGTTGAGCAATGCTTAATTAGGCAATGGAGATCCTGAAAGCTTTACTTTATCCGTACCGTTAAGGTCATCTCTACTCCAAGGAGTCAGCTCTTCCCCAAATTTTGAGTGTCTTCTGACTTGATGGGCTCATCTTCTGGCACTATTTCAGACTTTTCTAGGCTACTCATAAAGTTTTCTGGTAATGTATCAGACAGTGTTTCACTGCTATTCATAAGCTTTTCACTGGCCAATTGTTTGAGATGTGGATGGCCTCTTCCTTCTTCTGAGTCTGTCTTAGCCTGGAAGCTCCGCTAAAACCTGTCCACCACTGGTAACCCTGCTGGCATTTTCCAACACTGGTGGCACAGCTTGCAGCCTCACAGCAACACGGAAGCCAACACAGGATGATGAACTGACAGACAAGTTTGTCTCCCTCAGTTGTTCCTAACCCCTCTGCATCTACCTACCTTGGGCCCTAGCCTTAAAACAGAGCTGCCCCAAAGCGTAAACCAGACCCTGAGCCCTGCACCCACCTACCTCAGGCCTTGGTCTTAAAATAGAGCCACCCCCAAACAAAAAGCAGGCCCCAGCCCTGCACCCACCTACTTCAAGCCCCAGCCTTAAAACAGAGCCATCTCCAAGTGAAAGACAGCCCCCAAGCCCTGCACCCCATAATTGTGCTCCATAGGGTTTTCAAAACTGAACTTTCAAATGCAGATCACAACAGGCTTGTCTCGGAGGCAATTTGGGGAGTTCAAACCACCAACCTTTCAGATAACAGTCACGTGCTTAACTGTTTAGGCTTCCCAGACTCCTGAATATCCAATAAAACCACTGCCATCTATTCCAACTCACAGTGACCCTATAGGACAGGGGAGAACAGCCCCACAGTGTTTCCAACGCTGTAAATTTTTATGGAAGCAGACTGCCACGTTTTTCCCATGGAGTGGCTGGTGGGTTTGAACCACTAACCTTTTGGTTAGTAGCTGAGTGCTTTAATCATTGAGGAACTAGTGCTCCCTGAATGCCCAATAGACATAAAAATACTAACATCTTTATTAGTAATTATAAAATCTTGTTTATAGATATATATGCGCTGAATATTTCTGTACTCTGCTGCCAGGTAAAATATATATTTCTCATGGAGGGGCTCAGTCCAAAGTTTGAAAGCTACTGTTTTAGGATGATTATCTAGGAGTGAAGCTACGAGAAGCTGTGGTCCCAGGACCTGGGATGCAGCTGTGGGTGCCAGAAGTGGGGGTGATCCCTAAGCAAGAGACTCTAACTATACCCCCCTGGACCTAGAATTCTCCAGCAAATGCCCTTTGGCCCACTCAGTGTTTCAGAAGATCTGGTATGTTTTCTCCTTTGAGGGAGAAGTGGGACAAGGTTTGATTTCTATAATAAGTGTGTAAATGTAAAAATATCCTGCCTTATAGATAACCTCGAGTCAGCCACAGGGACCCAGGTGGGGCTGATACGAGAGGTCTCCAACAGCAGGACAAACTTGTCTGTCGGTTTGTCCTACTGTGGTGACATGTAGATGTGAGTTTTGAGGCTGAGCCTCTGGTGTTTAAAACCCAGCGAGATGCACCTGGTGCA
>NW_006921851.1:2528158-2534800 GCF_000298275.1 Orycteropus afer afer | reverse complement strand
TGGAGGGTTGACGAAAGAGGGGGAGGCCTTCAACGAGATGGATTGATACGGTGGCTGCAATGATGGGCTCAAGTATAGCAGGGATTGTGGGGCTGGCACGGGATCGGGCAGTGTTTCGTTCTGCTGTGCATGGGGTTGCTATGAGTCGGAAACGACTCGGCGGCACTTAACAACAACAACAACATCTAGGAGTGAAACTGCTGGGTTGTGGACATGTGCATTCTAAAACTTTTACTTACAAGGAGAGTATTAAAAGTAAATGCATGTTAAACCACATAGAATTTTTTAGCTGTAAAGAGGAACGAAGTTCTGATACATGCTATGACATAGATGAACCTCGAAAACACATTGAGTGAAATAAGTCCAACACGAAAGGGCAGATACTGCGTGATCTCACTTATAGGAAATATCTAGGCAAGTTCATACAGATAGAAAGTAGATTAGTAGTTACCAGGGGCTGGTCCCTCCACTTTGCCAAGCATGATAGTAATATATTATTACAATAAAACATGCTGTATCATTAAAATAAGATAAGAAATGGAGTAAAACAACACCACTGATCTATCAGTTTGTCATACTGTGGTGCCTGATGTTTTGCTGTGATGCTAGAAGCTATGCCACTAGTATTTCAAATACCAGCAGGGTCACTCATAGTGGACAGGTTTCAGTGGAGCTTCCAGACTAAGACACACTAGGAAAAAGAGCCTGGTGACATACTTCTAAAAAATTTGGTCAGTGAAAATCTTATGAATAGCAACAGAACACTGTCTGATATAGTGCTGGAAGATGAGCTCCTCAGGTTGGAAGGCACTCAAAATATGCCTGGGGAAGAGCTGCCTCCTCACAATAGAGTAGACCTTAATGATGTGGTTGGAGTATAGTTTTCAGGACCTTCACTTGCTGATGTGCCATGACCCAAAATGAGAACAGGTGCATTAATAATTGGAATGTAGTGTGGAAGTTACGGTTGTGTCAACTTGATTGGACCTGGTTGAGTGGCTGGACAGCTGGTGGTAGTTATTCACCATGATAAGACTGGCAATCAACTCGATGGTGGGATCTACCACAAACAGCTGAGTAGCTACTTTAGGGATGTGGTCTGCTTCCTGTATATAAGCAGCAGCTTTGGGAATGGTCTCTAGTTTTATGGTATGCTTGAACCCTGCATGTATCCAAGTCATTGTTCAGCAGCCTGCCATGCTCTGATGATCTTGGGACTTTCAATGCACTTGAATTAGTGGTCTGCCATGTTTGGTAACACTGGTACTGTGCCTTTCTACTTATCATCCTTGGGTTTGTCAGCCTCAGCAGCCAGCAGCTGTCTGAATGAAAAAAAGCCTTCAGCTTCAGTGGGCTGGGAGCAGGAGGCAAAGTGAAGCCCAAGGTTGAGGGGCTTTCACCCAGCCCCTAGAGCCTAGCACTTTGGACTCAAATTTAAAGCCTCCAAAGTGTAAAATAATAAACTCCTGTTTGTTAAAGCCATCTCATTTATGGTATATTCTTGTCAGAGCAGCACTAAGTAACCAGAACATGTAGAATGTATGAAGTATGAATCTAGGAAGATTAGAACTTGTCAAAAATGAAATGGAACACATAAAGATCAATATTCGAGGCATTAGTGAGCTGAAATGGACTCGTATTAGTCGTTTTCAATCAATCATATGGTCTACTATGCTGGGAATGAGAAAATGAAGAGGAATGGTGTCACATTAATCATCAAAAATAACATTTCAAGAGCTATCCTAAAGTACAGAATAAAGCACAATGATTTGCACTAGACCAACAGAATCCCCACAAGGACTACGGTTGTTTATTTGTTGTTTTTTTCTTTTGTCGCTGTCATTAGTTTTGTCCACTGCATGATCTCTGGTTCCTTCTTGGTTACCAGCACCTAAAAGCAAAATGAACAGGTTTTCTCTCCTCAAAGATTTCACCTTTAGGATTTGATCAACTTTGTCTAGTTCCTTCACAGAATACCTCTCACCCATATCACCTGCAATAGCTCAGTATTCTGGTTACATAGTGCCACTCTGACAAGAATATACTACAAATGGGATGGTCTTAATAAACAGGAGTTTATTCTCTTACAGTTTGGAAGCTAGAAGTCCAAATTCAAAGTGCCAGGCTCCAGGGGCTGTGTGAAAGCCCTGGACCTTGGGCTTCAGCTCTGCCTCTTGCCCAGCCCACTGAAGCTAGAGGCATCTCTTCACTGGCTGCTGAGGCTAACAAGCCCAAGGTCGACAAATAAAATGGCACAGTTCCGATGTTACCAAACCACACAGCAGGCCAATAAATCAAGTCCATTGTAAGTCCCAATGTCAGCAGAGCATGGCAGGCTGCTGAACAATAACACAGCTACAAGCAGGGTCGAAGTGTGCCATAAGCTAGAGACCATTCCCCAGGCTTCTCTTTATATACAGGAAGCAAACCACATCCCTAGGGCAGCTACTCAGCTTCTCACAGTAGATTCCACCATAGAGTTGATTACTGGTCTCATCATAGGGAATACTACATCCATGTACCCAGCCACTTAACCAGGCCCAGCCAAGTTGACACACAAAATGGAACTACCACAATTCTACCCCTTATCAACTTGGCACCTGTACAGATCTTCATTGGGTGGCATCTGTACAGATCTCCTTCACTGAGGTGGCTCTAAACCCCTAGTTCCTGAGTGGTGACCTCACCCCCTTGGCCTGGCAGGCCCCGTTCCTCTAACCTCTTGGGCATGGTAGGCCTGCCCCCTCTCTCTTGGGCAGCGGCTATGGCTCCATCCCACTGGCCCATATGAATGAGCAGCCACACACTCCAGAACCAAGTTGGTAATGTTCTAGCTCTTTGAAACCTAGGGGGCTATGGTGGTTTCACCCCCACAGGCCATAGTCCTACTCTTTGAGGCTGAGGCAGCTCTGCTTCCCATTTCTTTGGTCTCTCCGCTTTTGCTGATTAATGCCCAAAGGCAACCCCCTTCACCAGAAATTTTCCTGCCCCAAAACCACTCAGCTTTCTTGCTCCATGGGCCAGTGTGATAGCTGGAGCTGCGTGTCAACTTGGCTGGACCACAATTCTGTGTGGTTTGAGCTGCTGTGGTGTGGTTGTTCCCATGATGGGATTAGATGACTATGTTTTGAGTGGCCAATCTGTTGAAAGGGAGTTTCCCTAGGGGTGTGGCCTGCTTCCAGTATATGGAAGGACATCCTGGGAAGAGAGACATTCTTCTGTAGATTGGGATTCTGCTGTGCTGCCTAGAACTGTCCATGAGTGAACAGTCCACCATTCGGCCTGGAGATCTTGGATTCGTCATTTGTTGGCATCAACAGCCGGTGTACTGCCTGCCAGCCTTGAGCTCCTCAGTCCCCGCGGTTGTAAGAACCAAGAAAAGCTTGACGTTTGATCCAGGAACTTTGGACTTGCCAGCTTCTATAAGTGTGTGAGCCATTGTCCTAAGATAAATTACTCTGTATATATATACATATATATAAGCTTTACTGATTTTTGTTTCTCTAGAGAACCCAGTCTAACACAGCCGGCCAACTCCATTTCATGCTGGTCTTTTCTACCAATTAAAGGCTGAAGGCAACCCACTCCACCAGGAAGCCACCTACCCGATGGCACCGGCTTTCTCCTCCATGAGCTGGTAAGCCTGTTGCTGTTTAATGCTGATCTCTGGGCTCTGCTACTGCCGTCTCTCATGCTGGTCTGTTGGCTCTGCTCCTGCTGTCTCTCATGCCGTATGCCAGGTCTCTCTGCCAGGGTCTCAAGTCAAGGATGCACTCCACTCTTGCTTCCATATTTTAGGTATCTGTCAGAGCAGCACTCCACTCTCAGTACCATATTCTGTTCTGGTTACCTAGTGCTGCTTTGACAAGAATATACCACAAATGGGATAGGAGTTTAGTCTCTTACAGTTTGGGAAGCTAGAAATCCAAATTCGAAGTGCCAGGCTCTAAGGGCTGTGTGAAAGCCCCTCAACCTTGGGCTTCAGCTCTGCCTCTTGCTCCTGGCCCACTGAAGCTAGAGACATCTCTTCACTCAGGCAGCTACTGGCTGCTGAGGCTAACAAGCCCAAGGTTGACAAATAAAATGGCACAATCTTGATGTTGCCAAACCACATGGCAGGCCATTAATTCAAGTCCACTGTAAGTCCCAAGGTCGGCAGAGAATGGCTGGCTGCTGAACAACGACATGGCTACATGCAGGGTCCAAGCATGCCATAAGCTAGAGGCCATTCCCTAAGGTTTCTCCTTATATACAGGAAGCAAACCACATCTCTAGGGCAGCTACTCAGCTGCTCACAGTAGATTCCACCATGGAGTTGATTACTGGTATCAACATGGGGAATACTACATTCACCTGCCCAGCCACTCAACCAGGCCAAGCCAAGTTGACACACAAATGTAACTAACACACTCAGTATAAGGATTCCTTGGTCCCTACTGTATAAACTCTCAACAACCTTAGCAAGTAGATATTATTATTTTTCAAAATCCAATGCCACTGAGTCAATTCCAACTCATAACAAAAGAGTAAAACTGTGCCAAGGGTGTCCAAGGCTGTAAATCTTAACGGAAGCACACTGTCTCATCTTTCTCCTCTAGAGCCTAGGTGGTGGGTTTGAAGCTCCAAATTTTTGGTTAGCAGCTGACTGCTTTAACCACTATGGCACCAGAGCTTCTTTATTATAATTCTTTAGATAACATTCTTCATATAGTGAATCATGCTAAATTAAGAAGCTCTCAGAGAAATTTTTAAAATCAGGTTAATTTCATTCATCTAATTAACCACAATAGTCAGTCTTCAGAAGCAACAAAGACAGAATCTCTTTGTAGACAGGTGAAGAAGTTACCATTCAAATATGAAGGAATTACAAAGCAAAAAGACATCTGTTATTTAAGAAAATAACAACAACAACAAAAAAAAAAACCCTCACTGCTGTCAAGTCAGATCCAACTCACAGCGACCCCTCCTTGGGTTCCTGAGGTAGTATCACTATGGAAGTACAGAAAGCTGAAATTTCAATCTATACTATCAATCAAATAATGAATCCAAAAATTGCACAATAAAGTCTTTTTGCTTCATGCTGTTTGCTATTCCCTCCACAGGCAAGTAACCCTGGCTTCCACATCCATGCCTGAAAGCATTTAAAAGGAAGGTCAAAACAAACTTTTAAGATTAGTTAATACACAGAGTTTGGGTACGATGGCAGAATAGGCAGAAAGACTTCACAGACTCTCTTCAACAAAGAAAAGGGGAACCAATTAACACAGACACAGAAGATAATTCTGGACCCCTCAGTCCTGAAGGGAAGGATATAAAAGTGGGCTAAACTCCACCTAGCAGAACACTTGCATTAAAATACCAAAAAAGGAGACATATGGAGCTGCAGTCTGGCAGTGATCCTGACAGCACAGACAGCTTGGAGATTCCCGAGTAGTGGTAGGACCTAAGAATTAACCTAAAAATCAGCCATGCTAGCCAAGGAAGACACAGAGGACTGCTCTGGTGGCTGGGGAATAAAAGAAGAGGCAGCGAAGAGGACAACGGGCTGAGCTGTGGACTTTTGTCTGTTCAGTGGGCGCAACCATTTTGAATGTTTACAAGCGGCTTCACCATTTTAGATATTTAAAGGGACAGCATTCTCCCAGATTCCAGGGGCTTAAGAACAGGCTCCACTTGCCGGTAACCCCAAGGACATTTCAGACCTAGACATTTGGAAAGATGGTTATTCAATTACAATTTTTGTCTGAGTGGGAGACAGCAAAAGTCCCCATATGACACTACTACACCCATACCTCCTGCAACTTCACTTACTGAGTGAGAGATACCACACCTTTCTCCACCAACAGGCCAATGATAAAAAACCACCAAGAAGAGCCTGAATCACCCTTGGGTACTCTTCACAAATAGGTAACAGAGATCTAACTAAAACAATATCACGATGTCTCAGATACAACAGACCATCACACTGCACACAAAGAAGCAAGATAAAGTGGTAAAAACAAGGGAGCAAGACACAGACCCAGAACACATCCCTGAGGAAGAAGCAGCATTGGAACTCTCTGAAAAAAAATTCAAAAGAATTATATTTAGGTGTCGTCAAAGGACTGAGAGACAAACAAAGGAAAACATATTAAAAAAAAAAAAAAACCCTAGAAGAATTCTGGGAGAAAATATAAGAACAAAATGACAAAATTAAATATTAGAAATGATTCTAAATCTACAGATTGAAATCCAGAAGATTAATAATAAATTGTTAGAAATAGATAACACATTGAAAGGGCAAAGGAGTAGGATTGATGCAATGGAAGACAGAATTAATGGCATTGAAGACAAATACCTGAATACTTCTTTGGAAAGGGATCAATCAGAAAAAAAATCAAAACAAAATGAAGAAAGCCTAAGGTTCATGTGGGATACCATCAAAAGGAATAACTTGCGTATCATTGGAATTCCAAAACAGGAAGAGAAAAATAAAACCACTGAGAAAATTGCCCAAGATTTGTTGGAGGAGAACTTCCCTGATATGATGAAAGATGAGAATATTTCCATTCAGGAAGTCCAACAAACCCCAAACAGGATAGACCCCAAAATAAAATCACCAACACATATCATTATCAAACTCATCGAAACCAAAGACAAAGA
>NW_006921851.1:2508836-2525376 GCF_000298275.1 Orycteropus afer afer | reverse complement strand
CTATAAAAAACTACTTCAAGAAACCATAAGAGATCAACATAAAAGGAAGAACATCCCATGCTCATGGATAGGAAGACTGAATATTGTGAAAATGTCAGTTCTACCCAAAGCAATCTATACATTCAATGCAATCCCAATCCAGATCCCATCAACATTCTCTAAGGACATGTAAACACCAATCACTAACTTCACATGGAAAGGAAAGAGACCTCGGATAAGTAAAGCACTATTGAAGAAGAAAAACAAAGTAGGAGGTCTCACACTGCTGGATCTCAAAACCTACTATATAACCACAGTAGTCAAAACTGCCTAGTATTGGTTTAATGACATACAGTTAGACCAATGGAATAGAATTGAGTACCCAGAAATAGATCCATCAACCTATGGTAAGCTGATCTTTGACAAAGGGCCAAAATCCATTAAATAGGGAAGAGAATGTTTAATAAATGGTGCTGGCAAAACTGGAGATCCATCTGCAGAAAAATGAAACAAGATCTGTACCTCACACTATACACAAAAACGAAATCCAGATGGATCAAAGACTTTTAAATGTGAAACCTAAAATTTTAGAGTTCCTTAAAAAAAAAAAAAACTAGGGGCAAATTTAGGGGCCCTAATATATGGCATAAATAGACTATCAAGCATAACCAAAAATGTAGAAACAGCAGAAGAGAAATCAGATGATTTGAACCTTCTAAAAATCAACTTTTTATGTGCTTCCAAAGATTTCTCCAAAAGAGTCAAAAGAGAACCTACAGATCGGGAAAAAATATTTGGCAATGACGTATCTGACAAGGGACTTATCTCTAGAATCTATAGAAAACTCAACCTCAATAACAAAAAGACAAACAATCCAATTTAAAATTGGGTAGAAGACATGAATAGACACTTCACCAAGGAGGATATTCAAGCGCCCAACAAACATATGAAGAAATGCTTATGATCATTAGCTATTAGAGAGATGCAAATCAAAACAACAATGAGATATCATCTTGCTCCAGCACTACTAGCAAAGTTCAACACGACAGAAAATAACAAATGCTGGTAAGGATGTGGAGTGATTGGGACTCTCATACACTGCTGGTGGGACTGTAAAATGTTACAACCACTGTGGTAAGTAGTATGTCATTTCCTTAAAAAGTTGGAATTACAAATACCATTTGAACCAGCCATCCCATTACTAGGTATACATGCTAAGTAAGTAAGAGCCATGACAGACATATGCACACCCATGTTCATCGCAGCACTATTTACAATAGCCAAAAGATGGAAACAACCTACGTGTCCATCAACCGAGGAATGGATAACCAAACTATGGTACATACACACAATGGAATACTATGCAGTCCTAAAGAATAATGTAGAATCTGCAAAACACTGCATAACATGGATGAGCTTGGAGGACATTATGCTGAGTGAAGTGAGTCAATCACAAAAGGACAAAAATTATATTAGTCCCTTATTGTAAAAGTCAAGGAAATGTTTATCTATGGAAAGAAATTTTCTTTGTTGGCTACCGGGGGTGGGAGCAGAGGGTAGGGAACACTGTTAGATAGGTAGAGATAGTTATTTGGGTGAAGAGAAGGACAATGTACCAAATGTGAGTGATCAACATGGTGGCATTGAGGAACAGAAAGACATAGAAAGGAACATACGAGGTACAGACAACAAAGATGAACCCTTCTGCGCATACAGTACTACATTGTCAGTGAAGGCAAACATGGGTATATGGGTGGATAGATGGGTGGACAGGCTGAACTAGTAGGAATGTGTATGAAGTGGGGAGTGTACCCAAGACCATTTATAGGGTTGGCAAAGAGGGTCCTATAAGTCTATTTGTATGATCTGAATTCTGAGGTGTATAGTAGAGCTGACAAGGGGCAAGTTTGTAATCACTTCTTGGTCACAGCCAGCTACCCAGAGGGACCAAGTAGTTGAACCTGTGGGCTTGGGACCAGAGTTGAAGGGGACATCAAACTCAACTGGCATAACATACTACACAAAACATTGTTACACCTCCTACTTTGGCGAGTAGCAACTGGGTTCTTAAAAGCTAGCAAGCTGCCATCTATGTGCAACAATGGGTCTCTCCTCGTCCAGAACAAAGAAAGAATAAAGAAAACCAAATATTCATGGAAACAATTAGTCCTCGAGACTGGTACACCATGCAATCCTCAGCCTATATAACTATGAGACCAGAAAAACTAAATGCTGCCCTCCTACCACTGTCAACCACTCATTGGGGGATATATGTAGTAGATCCTGGATAGAGAGGGAGAACAATGTGGAACAAAACTCAAACTCATTTGGTGAAAAAAATAAGGGGGGGACCAGGTTTGCTGGTCTGATAGAGCCTGGTGGAACCACTGAGACTGTGGCCCCTAGCTGCCCATCAGGTCTGGAATTGAACCCACACCTGTGGTTTCCAGCCAAACAAAAGACAGGCATATGAGTTGAACATTTACCTAAGGTAGATACACTCCTTGGAGAGAACAATCATGAGAAAAAGAAGGCCTGTTTATGCACAGGGAGACAGCTCAGGGGGCAGGAGTGCATGGAGGGATGGACACAGGGAAGAGGTTAACTGTCGGGAGGAAGTGGGAGGGGAGGTGTTGCACTGTGGTAAATTGTAGTCAATGTCATGAGATAAAGTGTATGTGAACTGCTGTATGGAAAGTGAATTTGCTCTGGAAATTTTCACCCAAATCACAATAAAAATAGAAAGAAAGAAACTTTCATACAGCAAACTCAAAGATAAAAAAAATGAAAGATTAGTTAATACAAAACAACCAGTGAACAAATCCTTTCAATCATAAACTTGAATGGTTAATACAGCCAAAACTTCAACAGTTAGTTATATATCAATGTAATATATTTTTCAAAAGTTAAATGAGCAAAAGGCTAACCAGTTGTGCACATGAATTTTAACTGAGACTGGACAGTATGGTTCCATGATCTCCAGTCATGTCCTAGTAGATGTTCAGGGCAAACACTTGCAAGCTGAGAGGTGGATTTTGCTGGAGAGGTACAGAAGAAGAATGGGGCAAAAGAATTGAATCTGTATGCAGTGTGATGACTATAATGATCAGCCATCACTTTAAGTTAGGTAAGAAGAAATGTGAGCATATGAAAGAATGAAGCAGTAAGGAAAAATGTGGATAAGACACCAGAGGTCTTGGTGGGATTGAATAATTGTTGCACTAGATAGTGACCTGGAAAGACTTAATGAATGTATTGGTTGGAAAAGGAGATAGCTAGCATTGAGATTATGGAGAGGAATAGTTAATGATAGTACAAGATAGTATAAGTATCTGTATTCTTTACAGATACATGAACTGGAGCTGTCATGATAAACAATTTGCCTATATTGTTAGCATTGCTATACTCATTGTGAGCAAACCTCTTAAGGGAAGGAATCACATAACCCCATGAGTCTAGTACAGTACCCATTATTAACAATTAGTAAATATTTGTTTATATGGTTAATAAGAGGGGCTCTGGTAGCACAGTGCCTAAGGCACTTGACTGCTAACCAGAAGGCTGGCGGTTCAAACCCACCAGCCACTCCTCGGAAGGAAGGTTGGGCAATCCTACTTCCGTAGTGATACTGCCCCGGAAACCCAAGGAGGGGTTGCTATGAGTCGGGGCCGACTCGACGGCAAATAACAACAACAACATGGTTAAAAAGTGTATATCTAGCCCAGAAGAGGTCAAGGAACATTGTTCAGATTCTGTGCACTGTGAAATATGAAGGGAATGTATGAATGTGAGCAGAGTACATCCTGGGGAATAAACATTTACAGTATCTGAAAAAAGATATTTACATAGAGCATAAATGAATAATTTCTTTTAGAAGGATCAGCACAAAGTCAATTCCTATGAGGCAGAGATTAAAAACGTCTTCCTGAATGTCCAACTTTTCCAAACTGCTCTAACATCAACTACTCCCCCACCCCTCAGTACTCTCTCTCCAGTCTCTGGGCTCCATTATTCACTGCAACATCTCACAGAACTCACAAACTGTACTTAACAGTTAAGTGGTTCACAAGCAGTCTTCAGGTTACAAAAGTCCAATGTATATACAACTCATAGTTATAATCCAACCCTTGTAAAACCTATTATATTAAAAATTCAAGGTACAGACAATGCTTAGAAATAACAGATGGGTGCTACTTTGCAACACACAACAAAACGTTGTTGTTGTTGTTGTTGTTGTTAGGTGCCGTCGAGTTGGACCCGACTCAGAGCGAGCCCTCCTTGGGTTTCTGAGGCGGTATCACTACGGAAGTAGATTGCCCAATCTTCCTTCCGAGGAGTGGCTGGTGGGTTTGAACTACCAGCTTCTAGTTAGCAGTCAAGTGCCTTAGGCACTACGCTGCCAGAGCTCTCATCAAAACATTATTGTATTATTATGTTAAAGTGTTTAGTGTATCTGGAAGTGTTTCTTTAATGTTTTTAATGCAGAGAAAGGTATACTATATACTAAGACAAACATCTGATTAACTGATGTTAGATACAAACTGTACCTAATTGTTCCAACTTATGTAAAAATTCAACTTAAAGACAGACTTTGGAATGGAATTCATTTGTAATCCGGGTACTGGCTGTGTTAGGGAAGTAAGATACAACGCGGGTTTGGGAACAACTCAGGATACAGTTCTTGATCAGAACACCTTCTTCTCACTCTCTGCTGACAGGCTCTGCTCTGGGCATTCTGCCACCAGGACGGTTCAGGGCCTTCAGCCACTGGGCCCTGCTGGGGCTTCTTGAGCAAGTGCTGTATAGCTTTTACCTCTGTGGGGCTTTTACCTCTGTGGGTCAGCAAGCCCCACTGCAGACATCCTGTACCAGTCTCCTGGTTCCTGCTGTCTCACACCACTATCACTTACTACTGCTGTGCTGCCATCTCTCCTTCCTCTCTCTCTCCACGTCTCCCTTTAAGCCTAGTGGGATGGCAAAACTGACCAATACCCTTCTTGTTGTTGTTGTTGTTGTTATGTGCCGTCAAGTCGGCCCCGACTCATAGCGACCCCTCCTTGGGTTTCCGAGGCAGTATTACTACGGAAGTAGGATTGCCCAACCTTCCTTCCGAGGAGTGGCTGGTGGGTTTGAACCGCCAGCCGTCTGGTTAGCAGGCAAGTGTCTTAGCCACTATGCTACCAGAGCATACCCTTCTTAGGGTTCCATATATCTTTTAGATATATGGTCCCATCCCACAAGGGCCCTATGTACTTTATTTGCATTAGCAGCAAGCTGTCCACAAGAAACTTATTTGCATAGTCTCCCCCAACCACTGTGTGGGAATCACTAGGCCATGCATGGCTAGAAGGGTCATATTAAGTATACTTAACTTGGGAGCTCTGGTGGCACAGTGCCTACTTACTGACATGGTTAGGTTCCAAAGACTGGATCATTATGTAAAAATCAGCAGCACGGCACCCCCTCACCTGCACTATGAACATCCCCCTGGGCCCCTGCTGAAGTCACCTGCTACTGCCACCTCCCTCATGTCATCTCAGGAGAGTTTGGCCCCCACTGTCACCTGGAGGGGAGGGACTCTCAGTCTTCCTGAGCCAGAGTGCCCCATGCACCAGCCTCCTCTCCATCCCCAGGGTCCCTTCCCTCTCCTGCCTTCACTGTATTTTAAGGTTGGATGGCCCAGGCTCATCCCCTCAACTAATCCAAAACATCTCTGGTAGCTTTGTAGCTTTGTCAGGGGCCGGGGGCTACCTGTCCATGGGTAGGAGGGCCTGAGTGCTGCAGGGGAGGTGCATGATGCCTGCTAGGTCCCCCAACTGGCCTCTTACTCAAGCAACTCCTACTCTGACTGGGCTGCACTGCCCCCTGCTGCCCCCATGTCTCCATGAAAATCAACAATCTAGAGCATCCTCTGAGGTGGTAATGACCAGAATCGGCCTTTGTCCTTGGCCTTAAACTCTAGCTGCCACTGGTCTCTCACTCACTGAACCCCTCCCTGTCCAACTAGCCTGCCCTACCCTCACCTGTGCTTGCCCAGTAAGGGGCATCAAGTAAGCATAAGGAGCTGCACAGGTGCTGGTCAGCCGACATGAAGTCTCACAGGCCCTGGACATACAAGTGTCCCATCTCACGGCTCATTCTAACCATGGCCGTGCCTGTTGCCTTTCATGACTGTGAGCTGGGGCCAGAACCCTGAGTCCCACTTCCTCCCTGAGGGTGGGCCACCTTCAGGACATCAATTGCCATTACTCCAACCTCAGCCCTCTGTGGGCACCCAGGACTCACTGGGCAGTGTCCCAGCAGCCTCACTCCAGAACCTACTCTGCTCTACACGGCAATCTGGCAGCTCAGGGAGACCATGCCCCCTTTCTCTTCCGGGGCAGTGAAATACTATGCAATATGAACTCCCTTTCTACCTGCACACTGGTTCAATCAGTCAGATACCCCATCAGGGACCTCAGCATTTGTTACTGCCAGGCATGTATCATTAATGTGCAAAACAGATAGATATTTTTACTACTGTAGTAAGTGTAGGAGCTCTGGTGGCATAGTGCCTAAGGCATTTGACTGCTAATCAGAAGGCTGGCGGTTC
Organism: Orycteropus afer afer; assembly: GCF_000298275.1. Taxonomy (NCBI): domain Eukaryota; kingdom Metazoa; phylum Chordata; class Mammalia; order Tubulidentata; family Orycteropodidae; genus Orycteropus; species Orycteropus afer. The sequence goes on along the minus strand of NW_006921851.1, from coordinate 2,518,805 downwards.
AAACCCACCAGTCACTTCCCGGAAGGAAGGTTGGGCAATCTACTTCCATAGTGATACCACCTCAGAAACCCAAGGGGGGGTCACTATGAGTCAGATTCAACTTGATAGCAGTGTGTTTTTATAAGACAGTTCATAAGTGAGGAGCAGATGTAATTCACTGCACTGTAGAGTTTCATTAAATATTTTGTAATATTAAGCAAAATATTTGGCATGCCAGAAAAAGTCCAAAGTCTTCCTCTTTCAAGCTATGATTTCTTAATAATAAATTTGAAAACAGTGCAAGAGAAAATGTTAAAATTTAAGATAACTTTGTTCAATTTTATACAAATTGAACAGAAGAAATAAGTAACTCTTTAGGAAAATACAGCTTCCCTAAATTGATCCCAGTCCAGAGAGAACTCAAACTGATCAAAGATTTTTTAGAAAAGGGGTAGAGAGGATGTCCAAATTTGCTTATCAAAGTAAGAACAACACTGATTTCAAAACCTGACAAAGCACACAACATGAATGAATCTTGAAATCATCATGCTGAGTGAAATAAAAACCAAAAAAAAAAAACCAAACTCACTGCCACTGAGTCAATTACAACTCATAGCGAACCCTCCTTCAGTTTCCGAAACGTTCTCTCAATGGAAGTTAGACTGCCCAGTCTTCCTTCCAAGGAGTGGCTAGTAAGTTAGTTGCAAAATGAGAAATATTTATAATCTCACCTACATGAAATATATAGGAATCAAAGCTTATTATTGGCTAGCAGGAGTGGAAGAGAGGGGGAAGAGGGGTTTTTGCTTAAGAGGCATTGACGTTATGGTAGAGGAATGATTTGGAAAAAAATAGCAAGATGGTTTGCATAATTAAAGAATAATGTAGAATCTGTGAAACATTGCTAACATGGATGAACTTGGAGGATATTATGCTGAGTGAAATGAGTCAATCACAGAAGGGCAACTATTGTATTAGTTCACTATTTAAAAAAGTCAAGGAAAGGTTTATAAGAAGGAAACTTTGTTGGTTACCAGGGATGGGAGTGGAGAGGAGGTGTTCTGGTTACCTAGTGCCGCTCTGACAAGAATATACCACAAATGGGATAGCCTTAACAAACAGGAGTTTATTCTTACAATTTGGAGGCTTTAAGTCCAAGTTCAAAGTGCCAGGCTCTAGGGTGTGGGTGAAAGCCACTCAACCTTGGGGTCCAGCTCTGCCTCCTGCTCCCAGCCCACTGGAGCTAGAGGCATTTCTTCATTCAAACAGCTGCTGGCTGCTGAGTCTGGAAGCCCCAAGGTTGACAAGGAAAAAGGCACAGTCCTGATGTTACCAGACCACATGACAGGCCAGTAACTTAAGTCCATTGTAAGTTCCAAGGTTGGCAGAGCATAACTGGCTACTGAGCAATGACACAGCTACATGCAGGGTCCAAGCGTGCTGTAGGCTAGAGACCATACCCAAAGGCTTCTCCTTATATACAGGAAACAGGTCACATACCCAAAGGCAGCTATCCAGCTGCTTGTGGTAGATCCCACCACGGAGTTGATTGTCAGTCTCCTCATGGGAATTAACTACCACCAGCTGCCCAGCCACTCAACCAGGCCCAGCCAAGTTGACACACAAACAGAACTACCACAGGAGGGAACACTACTACATAGGTAGAGACAAGTATTGATTTGGGTGCAGGAAAGGAATGTACCAAAAGTAAGTGATCAACATGGTGGCACGGAGGAAGAAGACACAGAGAGGTACACAGGATATACAGACAACAAAGATGAACCCTTTTGCATGTACAGTACTGGGTTGTCAGTGATGGCAAGCATTGATAGATGGGTGGATAGATAGGCAGACAGACTGAATGATCAGGTATGTCTAGGCAGCGGGGAATGTGCCCATGACAATGTTTCTACGTGTGTTATTTGTATGTGCTGTTAAGAATGTCTGGGTGTATAGTAGGGCTGACAAGGAGCAAGGTTCTTGTGGCTTCTTGGCCACAGCCAGCCACCCTGAGGGAGCAAGTAGTAGACCTGTAGGCTCAGGACCATGGTCCCAGAGGACATCAAGCTCAACTGGCATAACATACTACACAAAAACATTCTTCTACATCCTACTTTGGTGAGTAGCAACTGTTGTTGTTGCTAGCTGCTGTTGAGTTGGCTTTGACTCATAGCGACCCCATGCACAACAGAATGAAACACTGCCTGGTCCTGTGCCAGCCTCACAATATTTGCTATAACTGAGCCACTGTGTCAATCCATCTTGTTAAGGCCCTTCCTCTTTTTTGCTGACCTTCCATTTTACCAAGCATGATATCCTTCTCCAGGGAATGAACGGTCCTTTCTGACAACATGGCCAAAGTAGGTCAAAAGAAGTCTGGCCATTCTCATTTCCAAGGAGCACTCTGGGTGCACTTCTTCCAGGACAGATTTATTAGTTCTTTTGGCAGTTCATGGTACTTTCAGTATTCTTCGCCAACATCACAACTCAAAAGCATCAACTCTTCTTTGGTCTTCCTTATTCATTGCCCAGCTCTCCCATGCATATGAGGCATGGGTTAGGCATACCTCAGTCTTCAGAGAGACATCTTCGCTCTTCAGCACTTTTAAGAGGTCTTCTACAGCAGATCTGCCCAGTGAATTATGTCATCTGATGTCATGACTGCTGCTTGCACTGGTGCTGATTGTGGAACCAAGTAATATGAAATCTTTGACAAGTTTAATCTTTTCTCCATTTATTGTAATATTCCTTATTGGCCCAGTTGTAAGGATTTTCATTTTCTTTATGTTGAGATGTAATCCATACAGCAGATTGTAGTTTTTAATCTTTATCAGCAAGTGCTTCAAGTCAACCTCACTTTCAGCAAGCAAAGATGTGTCATCTGCATACCGCAATCCTGATGCCATGCTCTTCTTCATATAGTCCAGCTTCTTGGATTATACTCCAATCCTGATGCCATGCTCTTCTTCATATAGTCCAGCTTCTTGGATTATCTGCTCATCACACAGATTGAATAAGTCTGGTGAGAAGATATAACCCTGATGCATTCCTTTCCTGATTTTAAACCATGCAGTATCCTGTTGTCCTGTTCGAATGACAGCCTCCTGGTCTATGTACAGGTTCCTCGTGAGTACAATGAAGTGTTCTGGAATTCCCAGTTTTCTCAATGTTATCCATAATTTGTTATGATCCACACAATCAAATGTTTTGCACAGTAAAAAAAAAACACAAGTAGACATCTTTCTGGTATTCTTCACTTTCAGCCAAGATCTATCTGACATCAGCAATAATATCTCTTTTCTACGTCTTCTTCTGAATCCAGCTTGCATTTCTGTAAGTTCTCTGTCAATATACTGCTGCAACTGTTTTTGAATTATCTTCAGCAAGATTTTACTTGTATGTGATATTAATGATATTGTTTGATAATTTCCATATTCTGTGGGATCACCTTTCTTTGGAATGGGTACAAATATGGATCTCTTCCAGTCAGTTGGCCAGACAGCTGTCTTCCAAATCTCTTGGCATAACTGAGTGAGTGCCTCCAGTGTGGCATCTGTTTGTTGAAATATCTCAATGGGTATTCCATCAATTCCTGGAGCCTTGTTCTTCACCAATTCCTTCAGTGCAGCTTTGACTTCTTCCTTCAATACCATTGGTTCTTGATCACATGTCACCTCCTGAAAGGACAAACATCAAACAATTCTTTTTGGTATAGTGCCTCTGTGTATTCCTTCCATGTTCTTTTGATACTTCTTGCATCATTCAATATTTTTCCCATAGAATCTTTCAATATTGCAACTTGAGGCTTGAATTTTTCTCTCAGCTCTCTCAGCTGGAGAAATGCTGAGCATGTTCTTCCTCTTTGGTTTTCTAACTCTAGGTCTTTGCACATTTCATCATAATAATTGACTCTGTCTTACTGAGCTGCTTTTTCAAATCTTCTGCTCAGCTTTTTTATTTTGTGGACTCTTCCATTTACTTTAGCTACTCTCTGCTCAAGGGCAAGTTTCAGAGTCTCTCCTGACATCCATTTTTGTCTTTTCTTCCTTTCCTGTCTTTTTAATGACCTTTTGTTTTCTTCACAGATGATATTCTTGATGTCATCCCACAGTTCCTCTGGTTTTCAGTCATTGGTGTTCAATGCATCAAATCTATTCTTTAAATGGTCTCTAAACCCAGGAGGGATATAATCAAGGTCATACTTTGGCTCTTGTAAAATTGTTTTAATTGTCTTCAAGTTCAACTTCAACTTGTATATAAGCAACTGACAATCTGTTCCACAGTTAGCTCCTGGCCTTGTTTTAGCTGAAGATACTGATGTAGTCAATCTGATTCTTGTGTACTCTCTCTGGTGAAGTCCACTTGTACAGCTGCCATTTATGTTGTTGAAAAAAGGTATTTGCAATGAGTAACTCATTGGTCTTGCAAAATTCTATCACGCAATCTCCAGTGCTATTTCTATTACCAAGGTCATATTTTCCAACTACCAGTGATCCTTTTTGATTTCCAACTTTTGCATTCCAATCACCAGTGATAATCAACACATCTTGATTGCAAGTTTGGTCAATTTCAGACTGCAGAAGTTGGTAAAAATCTTCAATTTCCTCATCTTTGGCTTTGGTGATTGGTGTATAAATTTAAATAATAGTAGTATTAACTGGTCTTCCTTGTAGGTGGATGGAGATTATCCTATCACTGGCAGCATTGTACTTCAGGATAGACCTTGAAACATTCTTCGTGACAATGAATACCACACCATTCCTCTTCAATTTTTCACTCTCAGCGTAGTTGTTCATATGGTTGTCTGACTCAAAATGGCCAAAACCAGCCCATTTCAGCTCACTAATGCCTAGCATATTGGTCTTTATGAGTTTTATTTCATTTTTGGCAACTTCCAATTTTCCTAGATTCATCCTTCTTACATTTCATGTTCCAATTATTAATGGATGTTTGCAGCTGTTTCTTCTCATTTTGAGTCATGCCACATCAGCAAATGGAGATCCCAAAAGCTTTACTCTGTCCACCTCATTAAGGCTGGTTTTACTCTGAGGAGGCAGCTCTTCCCCAGTGTTATTCTGAGTGCCTTCCATCCTGAGGGGCTCATCTTCTGCCACTACCTCAGACAAAGTTTCAGGACTATTGATAAAGTTTTCCAGTAATATATCAGATAGTGTTTCACTGCTATTCATAAGGTTTTCACTGGCCAATTCTTTGAGAAGTGGACGGCTTCTTCCTTCTTCTGAGTCTGTCTTATTCTGGAAGCTCTGCTGAAACCTGTCCACCATGGGTAACCCTGCTGATATCTGCAACACTGGTGGCATACCCTCCAGCCTCACAGCAACACACAAGCCACCACAGAACAATAAAGTAACAGACGAGTGTAGAACTAACTGACTGGAGTCTTAAAAGCTTGCAAGCAGCCATTTAGATGCAACGAATGGTCTCTTCTTATCCAGAGCAAGAAGAATGATGAAAACTAAAGATGCATGGAAACAATTAGTTCAAGGGACTAGTAGACCATGCGATCCTCAGCCTACAAGACTGTGAGAATGGAAGAACTAGATGGCGCCAGCTACCACTGTCAACTACTTGGAAAGGAATCAGTGCAGGAGATTCTGGGTAGAGTGGGAGAATAATGTAGAACAAAAGATACAATCATAAAAAAAGACCAGGTTTACTGGCCTGATGGAGCCTGGTAAGACCCTGAGACTATGGCCCCTAGTTACCCTTTAAGTCTGGAACTGAACTCATTCCTGTGGTTTCTAGCCAAACAACAGACATGCATATGGGATGAATATTTACATCAAGTAGATACATTCATCAATAGTAAGAGAACAGAAAGGCAGTGTTTGCACAGGGAGATAGCTGGGGGCTGGGGGAGTGCATGGGAGGGAAGGGCATAGGGAAGAGGTAACTACCAGGAAGAACTGAGAAGAGAACCATTACACTGCAGGGAATTACCATCAGGGTCATGAAACAAAATGTGCGTCAAATGCTGTATGGAAAATGAATTTGCTCTGTAAACTTTCACCCAAACCACAATAAAAATTAAAAAAAAAAAAAAGATTGGTTGCATAATTTAGAAGGATATAATCAAGGTTAATGAACTGTACATGTAGAAATTGTTGAGATTACATTTTGTTGTGTTTATTTTCACAATTAAAACACACACACAACACACAAAACCTGACAAAGATTAAACTCCACCAAAAGAACAGATCTAATTTATGACTATCAACACAAAAATCTTAAAGTAAAATAAAATACTAAGTGAAAACAGTAAGAAATGTCCAAAACTTATATGAAGATAACCGTGAAACACCAAAAGCACCAAAGCTCCAAAAGCAAACTTGAACAAATGGAAAGATGTACCATATTCTTGGATAGGAAGACTCAAAATCATAAATATGTCAGATCCCTGTAAGTTAACTTAGAAATATTACAGTCATAACAGAAATACTGTCAGTTCTTGCCCACCCCCACCCCCCGGAGGTAGAAAAGTTGATTTAAAGTTCATTTGGAAAAAAATAAACAACCAAGGAATAACCAGTCAAATCCTGAAAAGAAGAGCAAGGAGAGAGGCTAGTCCCACAGGGTAACAACCAAACCACAGAGCTTTGATAGCTAAAACAGTGTGGTATATATACATAACACATGTATAGAATGAGAAACCAATGGGAGAGGGAGAGAAAAATTGATAGATCCAATTACATACAGAACTTAGTATAAATAAAGATAATAGCATTAATCAGTGAGAAATGAATTGCTGGGACAACTGTTTAGTCATAATGGAAAAACATGAAATAGGATCCATTCTTTACAGTATAACATATAATTTCTTCACAGTATATAGCTGCTATATATAACTTATATGAATTGGATGTTTAAATATGAAAGTTGAAAACATAGAAGTACTAAGAAGAAAACATGGGTAAATACCTCTATTATCTGAGAGTGAACAAAACTACTGTAGCATGACTGAAAACTTGGAAACAATGCAAGAAAAGATAGAAAAAATCTGTATTGTATACAAACAAAGAACTCTGGATAGTAAAAGACATTATAAGAAAGTAAAAACACAAACATACTTGTAACTTATATCACAGACAACAGGGTGTACCTCTGAATTAGTTTTCTATATAACAATTACCACAAACTCAGTGGTTTAACACAACACACATTATTTCAGTTTCTGTGGGCAGGTCCTCTGCTCAGGGTCTTGAAAGGCTTCAGTCAAGGTGTCAGCCAAACTGCAATTGCATCTGAAAGCCTGACCAGGAAAGAATCTCATTCAAACCTTGTGGTTGTAAAATTGAAGGGCCCAGGATTTTTACTGTTAGCTGGAGGCTACCCTCAGGCACTCAACCAAAACCAAACTCACTGCTGTGGAGCTGGATCCGACTTGTCGCACCACTCCTTGGGTTTCCAAGGTGGTATCACTACAGAAGTAGATTGCCCCATCTTCCTTCTGAGGAGTGGCCGGTGGGTTTAAACAGCCAGGCTTCTGGTTAGCAGTCAGATGCCTTAGGCCACCAGAGCTCCTAATCACTAGAAAAGGACACTACATTTGGTAGTTTTTGCCAACAAAAATGAAGGAAACTCTCAATAAGATGGCTTGACAATAGCTGCAACAATGAACTCAGACATAGAAATGATCACGAAGATGGTACAAAACTGAGCAACATTTCATTTTATTGTAGAAAAAGTCATGAGTTGTAGTCAATGCAATGGCAACTAACAACAGTCAAGGGATTGATATGCTATCACCTTTGCCATACTCTACTGCCTAAAAACCAGTCACAGGTCTTCCCTCCACTTGAGGGGAGGGGATTACATAGTGTGGCACCAGGTAGTGGGAAATTACTGGAAGTCAACATAGAGTCTGTCAGCCACAAGCTTGAATAAAGAGATTCTAAAAGCAAAGAAAAAGACAAACAACCCACAGACAGTCCCAGAAGAGAAATGCAAATAGTTCTTAGCCATTTGAGAAGAAATGCTAAATTTTGCTCATAATAAGGGAAAAGCTAACTTGCTATACTGAGATACCACTTATCGCTTACACAATTGGCAAAAATCCAAAAGACTGACAACCTATTCTGATGGTGAGCCTGTAAGGAAACTTTCATACATGGCATAGTTTCTACGCAGGTTGTGTTAGGCTGGGTTCTCTAAAGAAACAAAACCAGCAAAGCTTACAAAGGGAGAGAAATTTATCTTAGGAAAATGGCTCACACAGTTATAGAAGCTGTCAAGTCCCAAGTTCTTGGATCAAATGTCAAAGTGGAGCCTTTTCCTGACTCACGCAGCTGCAGGGGCTGACAAGCTCAAGTATACTGGCTGTTGACTTCAGTGGATGATGAATCCAAGATCACCAAGGAGAATGGTGGATTGTTCGCTCAGAAGACAGTTGTAGGCAGCACAACAGATCTACAGAAGGTTATCTCTTTTTGCCAGGAGACATATATATATATATATATAAATCAGGCCATAGCCTTAGAGAAACTCCCTTTCAGTTGATTGGCTGCTCAAAGCACATACATCCAGTCTCATCGTGAGAATAACCACATCACAACTGCATAAACCACTCAGAATCATGGTCCAGCCAAGTTAACACACAACCCTATCACAGTCCACCTTTTGTCAACTTGGCAGTTGTACACATCTCCTTAACCAAATATAATCTCTAAATAAGGATAATTATAAAGTCATATTTGCGCCTAACATGATACACTAACATGCATATAACGAAAAATCCATTAACTCTGTTTACATTTTATACTTCATAACTGAAGAAAACAAAAATATTTGATGCACACATACAATGAACAAATATAACAATCACAATCCTCATTTCTGCAACTGGTCAGTCACATGGTCATACCCAATATTCAGAACTACCTTCTTCTACCACCCATTCTGTATTTCCCTTGCCATCGGCAACCACCTCAGCCAGCCAGTCATGGTTCTTTGCCTAGTTTGGGGTGACCTAAACCTTCATTCCTGAAGGGTCTGGGCCATTAGTAGTCATATCAGAATTGGGTAGCTATAGCTTTCCATTGACTTTGATCACAGGGCATGGTAGTACTAAGAGAAGTCCTAAAGAATCTCCTGTATTGCAGACATATTCTTTATTATTATTATTATTATTATTAATTGTGATTTGGGTGAAGATTTACAGAGCAAATTCATTTTCCATACAGCAGTTTACATATATTTTGTCTCATGACATTGACCACAGTTTACCACAATGCAACAGCTCCCCTCCCACTTCCTCTCCATAGTTACCTCTTTCCTGTGTCCATCCCTCCATGGACTCCTGCCCCCTGAGCTGTCTCCCTGTGCATAAGCAGCCCTTCTTTCTCCCATGATTGTTCCCTCCAAGGAGAGTATCTACTTGAGGTAAATGTTAACTCATATGCCTGTCTTTTGTTTGGCTAGAGACCACAGGTGTGGGTTCAATGCCAGACCTGAAGGGCAGTTAGGGGCCATCTTGGTGGTTCTACCAGGCTCTATCAGACCAGCAAACCTGCCCGCCCCCCTTTTTTTCCCTCCAAATGATTTTGAGTTTTGTTCCACATTGTTCTCCCTTTCAAGTGGATGACAGTAGTAGCCAGGCACCATCTAGTTCTTCTGGTCTCACAGTCATATAGGCTGCAGATCAGATGGTGTACCAGTCGCTAGGACTAACTGTTTCCATGAATTTGGGTTTTATTCATTCTTCTTTGCTCTGGACGAGGAGAGACACATCGTTGCATCTAGATGACAGCTTGCTAGCTTTTAGGATCCCAGTCGCTACTCGCCAAAATAGGAGATGGAACAATCTTTTGTATAGTATGTTATGCCAATTGAGCTTGATGTCCCCTGAGACTATGGTCCCAAGCCCGCAGGTTCAACTACTTGGTCTCTCTGGGAAGCTGGCTGTGACCAAGCAGTGATCACAACCTTGCCCCTTGTCAACTCTACTATACACCTGGGAATTCTGATCATTCA
>NW_006921851.1:2504409-2508736 GCF_000298275.1 Orycteropus afer afer | reverse complement strand
TTGTCCCTTGTCAACTCTACTATACACCTGGGAATTCTGATCATTCACATAAACTTATAGGACCATTGTCTGCCAACCCTATATATGTTCTTGGATATACTCCCTATTTCACAGACATACCTTATCGTTCAGCCCAGACATATTCTTCTTTACCTCCATTATGTAATATCAATCCAATTTCCCCTTAGTAATCAGGGTCTATCACACCAGACAGTACAGTACTTCCTTCTTTGTATATTGATCCAGGGCCATCAGGAAGCCAAAATGGCCAGGTGGCATTCTTAACTTCCAGTTCAATGCAATCAGTATTGTGTCTCTAGGGGGAGTGTTCCTCCTTTGGGCCTAAGACCTCCAGGCCCTCAGAGCATAGGGTGGCAGGGACAAGAAGCAAAAATTTTTTGAGTCGGTCACCAGGGGTAATAGTGAGTGGTACCACTCCTGTTTCCAGCCTTTGGTTCCTTGATCCATGAATCCTGGCTATGGGAGAAACAGCACCATATATTGGATGCTAGTTTAGACCATATACAGCCTCTGGAGGACATTGCTCCAACCCTTCAAGGTATTGTCACCTAGTTGGTGCTATAATTGTGTTTTCAGTAGCCAATTTCATCGTTCTATCAAGCCAGCTGCTTCAGGATGATAGGGAACATGGTAAGCCCAGTGAATTCCATGAGCATAGGCTCATTGCCACACTTTATTTGCTGTGAAGTGAATCTCTTGGTCCAAAGCAACGCTGTGTGGGATATTGTGACAGTAGATAAGGCATTCTGTAAGTCCACAGATGTAGTTTGGGTAGAAGCATTGTATTCAGGGAAGGCAAATACATATCCAGAATAAGTATCTATTTCAGTAAGAACAAAATGCCATCCTTTCCATGATGGAAGTGGTTCAATGTAATCAACTTGCCACTAGGTTACTGGCTGATCACCCTGAGGAATGGTTCCATATCATGGACTTAGTATTGGTCTGCTGCTGGCAGACTGGGCACTCAGCAGTGGCAGTAGCCAAGTCAGCCTTGGTAAGTGGAAGTCCATGTTGCTAAGCATATTCCATGTTTCTAAGCATATGCAAAACCTCCATTCCTGCCACCATAAGCCCATTGGACAATGACAAGAGTAGTTGGGGGAAAAGGATGACTGGTTTCCGCAGAACATGTCATCCTATCCATTTCATTGTTCATCACTTTCTCTTCTGCCGAGGACACCTTTTGGTAGGCATTCACAAGAGACACAAATATCTTTACTCCTTTGGCCCATTCAGAGAGATCTATCCACATACCTCTTCCCCATACATCCTCATCACCAATTCTCCAACCATGATCCTTCCAAGTCCCAGATTATCCAGCCAACCCATTCACCACAGCCCATTTCCTGTTACATGCAGTGAACTGCCAGATTCACAGCTCAAAGTTCTGCCCATTGGGAGGATTTCCCTTCACCACTGTCCTTCAGGAAAGTCCCAGAAAGGGTCTGCAGTCCTGCTGCTGTCCACTTACAAGTTGGTGCCTGCATATTGTGCAGAACCACCTGTAAACCAGGCACGAGTTTTCTCTTCCTCAGTCAACTGATCATAAGGAACTCTCCTTGAGTCCATAGGTGCAGACTGGCAGAGGGAAAGTAATGTGACTGAAGTGGAGATCATAGGCATTTGGGCCACCTCCTCATGCAACTTACTTGTGCCCTCAGTTCCTCCTTGAGCCTGACCTCTGATATACCACTTCCATTTAACGATGGAGTGCTGCTGTGCATGTCCAACTTTATGACTCTGTGGGTCAGACAACACCCAGTTCATATGGGTAGCTCAGGCCTCATGGTGACTTGGTGGCCCATGGTTAGGAGTTCAGTCTCTACTAAAGCACAGTAACAAGCCAAAAGCTGTTTCTCAAAAGGAGAGTAGTTATCTGCAGAGGATAGCAGGGCTTTGCTCCAAAATCCTAAGGGTTTGCACTACGATTCACCAATAGGGACCTGCCAAAGACTTCAAACATCATCTCTATCTGCCACAGACACTTCAAACACCACTGGATCAGTCAGATCATATGGCCCAAGCGACAGAGCAGCTTGGACAGCACCCTGAACCTGTTGCAGAACCTTCTGTTGTTCTGGGCCCCACTCAAAACTAGCAGCTTTTCAAGTTACTTGATAAATAGGCTGAAGCAACATACCCAAATGAGAGATATGTTGCCTAAAATTCAAAGAGGCCCACCAGATGTTGCACCTCCTTTTTAGCTGTGGGGGAAGCCAGGAACATTAACTTATCCTTCACTTTCGTAGGAATATCTCAATATGGCCCATACCACTGAACCCTTAGAATTTGACTGAGGTGGAAGGTGCCTGAATTTTTGTTAGATAATTTCCCACCCTCTAGCTGGCAGATTTCTCACCAATAAGTCTAGAGCCATCAATAATTCTTCCTTACAAGGTCCAATCAGCATAATGTTATCAATATAATGGACCAGTGTGATGTCTTGTGGAAGGGAAAGGAGATCAAGATCCCTATGAACTAAATTATGACATAGGCTTGGGAAGTTGATACACCTCCGAGGAAGCACTGGGCCTTGTCATCTGAAGGCAAGCCGCTTCTGACGATCCTCTGAAATTGATATTGAGAAAAATGCACAGGCCAGATCAATAGATGCATACTAAGTACCAGGAGATGTATTAATTTGTTCAAGCAATGAAGCCACATCAAGAACAGCAGCTGCGGAGTTCCAGAAAGATGGTGGAACAGGCAGAAAGACTGCACAGACCCTCTTCAACAAAGAAAAGGGGAACAAATTAACACAGACACAGAAGATAATCCTGGACCCCTAAGCCTTGAAGGGAAGGATATACAAGTGGACTAAACTCCAACTAGCAGAACAATTTGCATGAAAATACCAAAAAAGGAGACATGTCGAGCTGTGGTCTGGCATCGATCCTGAGTGATCCTGATGGCACAGACAACTTGGGGTTTGCCAAGTCTGGTAAGACCTAAGAATTAACCTAAAAAAAAAAAGTCCCTAGCCAGGGACTGCACGGAGGACTGCTCTGGTGGCTGGAGAATAAAAGGTGAAGCAGCAGTGAAGAGGAAGGCGGACTGAGCTGTGGACTTTTGCCTGTCCAAAGGGGGCAGGCATTTTGGTGTTCAAATGGTTTGAGCATTTCAGACATTCAAAGAGACAGCGCTCTCACAGATTCCAGGGGCTTAAGAACAGGTTGTGCTTGCCAGTAACCCAAAGGACATTCCGGATCTGGATGAGTGAAAAGGTGCGACACTCCCCTTGTTACTCTTACACCCCACATCTGCTTGGTGAACGGAGGTGCGGCCATCCCCTACTCCCACCCATCTTTTGGACCCACAGGAATTCCATCCCAGTCTGTGTGCTCAGATGGAGCCTCGGTGCCCTGCCCTGCCCTCCCCTGATTTTTTTCTCTTTCTTTCTTTTTCCTAGTTTTTAGTTTGCTTGTATTTGTCTGTTTGAAAAGTATTACTATTATTAATAATTTTGTCCTTTTTACTATTATTCTTTATTCTTCCCCACCCAGGTCCTAATTTTCAGCTTGTTTTCTTCTTTTCCCTGTTTCTGGTTGAAAAAAAAAAAAATTTTTAATTTTTCCCCCCTTTTATATCGTGGTTAACCCCTTCCTGTTTGTCTTTTTGCATTTTTCCCATTTATTTCTTAGTTATTCTCCTTCTCTACATTTTTCTCTTAGTGCCCTATCCCCAGATATTGCAGGAATTCTTGTTTTTTCTTCTTCTTTTTCCCTTTTTTCTTTTTTTGGTTACTGTTCCTGAGTGATGACATGGTGTATTTTTTCTCAATGTGCTTTTATTTTTTGATGATTACTCAACTGTAATTTTTGTCTGAGTAGCAGACAGCAACAGTCCCCCATAAGACACAACTACACCCACACTCCTGCAACTTCACTTACTGAGCAAGAGCCACCACCTCTTCTCCAACGGGTCAATGATAAAAAACCACCAAGAAGAGCCTGACTCACCCTTGGTTGCTCTTTACAAACAGTTAACAGAGATCTAAATACAACACCACGATATCTCGGAGACAACAAACCATCACAGTCCACACAAAGAAGCAAGATAAAGTGGTAAAATCAAGGGAGCAGGACACAGACCCAGAACACATCCCTGAGGAAGAAGCAGCATTGGAACTCTCTGATAAAAAATTCAAAAGAAGAGAGGCGGGGCAAGATGGCGGACTAGGCAGAAGGATTGCACAGACCCTCTTCAACAAAGAAAAGGGAAACCAGTTAACACAGACAAAGAAGATAATCTTAGACCCCTGAGCCTTGAAGGAAAGGATGCAGATTTGGACTAAACCCCAACT
>NW_006921851.1:2464866-2484079 GCF_000298275.1 Orycteropus afer afer | reverse complement strand
AATGTGGATGAACTTGGAGGACCTTATGCTGAGTGAAATAAGTCGATCACAAAAGGACAAATATTGTATTAGTCCGTTATTGTAAAAGTCAAGGAAATGTTTATCTATGGAAGGAAATTTTCTTTGTTGGTTACCATGGGTAGGAGGGGAAGGGAGAGAACACTGTTAGATAGATAGAGATAAGTATTGATTTGCTTAAAGAGAAGGGCAATATACCAAATGTGAGTGATCAATGTGTGGCATTGAGGAAGAGAAAGACATAGAAAGGTACATGGGAGGTACAGATAACAAAGATGAACCCTTTTGCACATACAGTACCGTGTTGTCAGCGAAGGCAAACACGGGTATATGGATGGATAGATGGGTGGACAGGCTGAACTATTAGGTATGCCTATGAAGCGGGGAGTGTACCCAAGAACATGAATAGGGTTGGCAGACAATGGTCCTATAAGTTTATGTATATGATATGAATTCCCAGGTATATAGTAGAGCTGACAAGGGGCAAGGTTGTAGTCACTTCTTGGTCACAACCCAGAGGGACCAAGTAGTTGAATCTGTGGGCTCGGGACCATAGTCACGGGGGACCATCAAGGTCAACCGGCATAACATACTACATGAAACATTGTTCCATCTCCTACTTTGGCGAGTAGCAACTGGGATCTTAAAAGCTAGCTAGCTGCCATCTAGATGCAACGATAGGTCTCTCCTTGTCCAGAACAAAGAAGAATGAAGAAAACCAAAAATTCATGGAAACAATGAATCTTAGCGACTAGTACACCATCCGATCTGCAGCCTAAACGAATATGAGACCAGAAGAACTAGATAGATGGTGCCTGGCTAGCTCTGTCAACCACTTGGAAGATGATCCATGTAGGAGATCCTGGATAGTGAGGGAGAACAATGTGGAACAAAACTCAAAATCATTTGCAGAAAATAAAAGGGGGGGGGGCAGCAGCTGCAACTGAAGTCACTACCTGATTAAGTCTACGATAATTCACTGTCATTCTCCAAGATCCATCTATTTCTTGCACAGGCCAAATAGGTGAATTAAACAGAGATATGGTGGGAATCATCACCCCTGCATCCTTCAAGTCCTTCATGGTGGCAGTAATCTCTGCAATCCCTCCAGGGATGCGTTATTGCTTTTGGTGTACTATTTTTCTAGGTAGAGGCAGTTCTAGTGGTTTCCACTTGGCTTTTTCTACCATAATAGCCCTTACTCCATGTGTCAGAGACCCAATATGAGAATTTTGCCAATTGCAGAATCAATCTATTCTAATTATGCATTCTGGAAATGGGGAAATCACTATAGAATTGGTTTAGGGACCCACTCGACCCACTGTGAGAGGCACCTGAGTAACTCCATCAGTAAGTTGACCTCATATGCCCCAACTCTGACTGGTGGGCCACAGTGATGCTGTGGGTCTCCTGGAATTAGTGTCACTTCAGAGCCAGTGTCCAGTAATCCCAAAAAAGTCTGATTATTTCCTTTTCCCCAATGAACAGTCACTCTTGTAAAAGGCCTCAGATCCCTTTGGGGAAGGTTGGGAGTAAGATGGACAGTATACATTTTTGGAAATGTAGTGGGATCCTTCCTCAAGGGGACCTGGCCTCCCTTTCTTTCAAGGGGTTGTGGGTCTGTAAACAGACTCAAGTCTGGGAATTAATTGAGGGGCCATGACTCTGTATTCTAGTGATTCAATCCAGACTGCTGTTCATGTGACCTAGAATTCCTCTGTCAGGATAGATCAAGCAAAATATTAAGTAGGTTTCCCATATATTTCACTCCTAGGAGCACCACGCCTAAGTAGCCAATGCCATAATTCCATATGAGTCAGGGTATTCTGGTTACTGTTTTGACTCTGTTGTCCATTATGGCAAAAGCTCTGCTAGAATAGTGTCTAAGGCAGTTGACTGCTAACCAGAAGGTTAGAAGTTCAAACTCACCAGCCACTCCTCGGAAGGAAGATTGGGCAATCTACTTCTATAGTGATATTGCCTTGGAAACCCAAGGAGGGGGTCGCAATGAGTTGGATTAGACTTGGCAGTGAGTTTGGTTTGGTCCATTATGGTAACCACATCCACCTTGTCTTTGTCAATTAACTGCTGCCACTTGGCTCCTACAACAACGGGGTCCAAACAGCTGCATTGTAGTACTGTTAAATCTGGCTTACATAAAATAGCAATCACAGCAGTCTCCAAGGACACTGGAGCTCCCTTCACAAATTTGTTTCTCATCATAATGGTAAAAGGTGTGTCCTCTGTGCTCTCCATTTCTGGGTCTAGGGGTCTAATCTGATAAATCCATTCTAACATGCCAATTTCCCTAAATCTCTGGATACCTTCTTCTACATTATACCAAGGCAGGTCTGGTACTTCAACTTGACTTAAGGTAGGCCACCGCATAATCCATGCTTCAGTAAGCCAACCAAATAAACAAATCCTTTCCTAACCTCTTCAGCTGAAACGCTGAATGAAGAATCTGTACTTAGTGGGCCTAAGTCAATAAACTCAGACTGATCCAATGTGACATTCCTTGCACCATTATCCCACACCCTCAGTAGCCATTCCCAAACATATTTACAGGTTTCTGTCTGTACATGTTAGCAAAATCAAGTAGGTCTTTTCGGGTGTAGCGTACCACTTCCTCAGTCACACTTTGTATTTCACCTTTTGGGGCTCGCTTGGACTTAAGTTTAGTTATAGGTCTAGCAGCAACATCGGTGGTTGGGGCAGTTCCTGAGAACATTCAGCAATGTCATCCACAGCATCTCCCTCAGGCATTGACCCAGCAGCAACGTTGGGTTAATCCCATTAAATGGAAGTGGAAGGGATAATGGTTTTTACCATAATCGCTTCAGATGGGAAGGATGGTACTGTTGGTAGGAGGGATTCAACAGAATTTACAGGCTCCATAGCCTCATCTTCTTGTCTGCCCATGTGTCCCCATCCCAGGTTTCAAGATCCCATTTTGTCTCAATCAACGCCACCACTTTAATTTCTGACATCATTCAAGGTTGGCAATTCAAGTGGTATTGTATCTTATGATAAGACTCTGGGTTTGGTTTCCGGCAATATTGGCTCCATTATTAGAAGAAATAAAGCTTTCTTTCAGGGCACAGCTGGAAACATTGAGGTCATTTATGCGGTGCTTAAGCTTCGACTCAGCAGCCCTGATTTCATCTTACTCTTTCACCACTTTGTCTAGAGTAAATAGGACCAACCAACCAGCTTCCTTATACTCATGCTGACAAAACTGCAGAAAAGTGAAAAACATACATTTTGATACTCACTTCTCAAAAATACTTGATCTATTGGTGGTGCTATTTTGCATATTAATGTTGCCACCTCTCACCATGGATTAGCAGGGCCCTCTTTACTAAAGGAGGCAGAGTCACCAATGCCTTTATAATTAACCAAATTGGAGAACCAAAACAGAATCAGTGAGAACCAATTCAGGAAACCCATTCTTATGATTTTGTCTCTCCAGAACCACTGCCAGTACCAAATGTGTTATTCTGGGTTCTCTAGAGAAACAAAACCAGTAAAGCTTACAGAGAGAGAAATTTATCTTAGGAAAATGTTTCACACTGTTATAGAAGTTTAAAGTCCTAAGTTCCTGGGTTATTTGAGAAATTTTAGGCAGAAAGGCTGGGCTGGGGAGCCGGCCAAAGGGCAGGCCTGAAAGGAGGAGAAAAGGGAGCAAAGTAGAATATTTAAAAAGGTTAATAAGTTAACATCTATAAATCTCTGGCCTGGGAGATTTAGTCAATTAAAGTTAAGCAGGACAACCACAGACCTTGGGATATTTAAGGACGAGGATGAGCTAACATCTGCAACGGACCACTTGAAATATTTAGCCAATTAATCAGAGTCCTGTCACTCAAGAGGCCCAGCCCCGCCTTAAGAATGCCTCTTTCATTAAGTATAAAAACCAGCAAGTTAGGCAGTTGGTCATCTTTCTATTCCTTGGGAAAGACCAGTCTCCACTCTCTTTGGAGATGCCTATTCCATTCCTTTTAATGGCCCTTGCCACTCATGAAGAGAGGTCCATTTCTCCTATGGAAATATACTCTAGCTTTCAGTAAAGGCTTGGATGCTTGTATGATTGATGCCTTGTTAGTTTGTCAAACCTCCACTTTGGAACACCACTCCTTGCTAACGAATCGCCTAGGGCTGCTTGCTCATGGATTGCTCCGTGGATTCTTCCCAAGAGTACAGCAAGGCCAGGGAAAAAGGGGTTTCTTCCCCTCGGATAACAACCGAATCAAACATCAAACTGGAGCCCTTTCCCGACTCATGCAGCTGCAGGGGCTGACAAACTCAAGGTTGGCAGGCAGTATACCGGCTGTTAACTTGGGCAGATGACGAATCCAAGATCACCAAGACTGGTGGATTGTTTGCTCACAAGACAGTTCTGGCACCACAACAGGATCCAGATCCACATAAGATTCTCTCTTTTTCCCAGGATCTCCATATATATATTGGAAGCAAGCTACACCCCTAGGGAAACTCCCTTTCAACTGATTAGCTGCTCAAAGCATATATATCTGATCTCATCATGGGAATAACCACATCACAACTGCCTAAACCATGCAGAATCATGGTCCAGCCAAGTTGACCCCAACCACAACTATCACATAGGTTAATTTGGCAACAGTTAGAAAATTACCCATGCATTTTATTTACTACACATTCAATATGCATTGGCCCAGCAATACCACTTCTAGAAATCTATCATACAGATGATAACATACGAAACCATATATGCATGGGCTATTTGCTACAGAATTATTAATAGCAAAAGGCTACAATCAGTCCAACTGCCCATTAATAAAGGACTGGTTAATAAACTAAGAAACAGCCACACAACTGAGTAATATGCAGCTGTTAAAAGGAAAAGGAAATATCTTAACATATTACTATGGACAATCTCTAAGATATGTTGTTAACTAAAAAAATAAGATGGATGGGAGTGTACAGAGACTGTTACATACAAATACATACATTATAAAACAAAATATGGATAAAAAGCACAATACGGAGATGCTTTCTAGAGTTCCACATATACTATACACAAAAAGTTGATACCAATGAGGAGAGGGAGGAAACAGACTGGGTAAGGGAGCCATAGGGCTAGACCCTGTCAGTAAAGAGTAGCACTATACTACTATGCAAGCCAGAAAACCAGAAAAGTGCCTACAGGGGTTTGCAAATAACAATTTATCTGCTCAAAAAGCAGATTAATCTGCTCAAAAAGCAACTATTGTTAGCCTCTACTCTTGTTACATTAAGAATGCTTTGTGGCAAACCATTTGGGTCACAAAGGTCTAAAATCTCAATTCAGATTCCAGCATCATTATCAAACCAGAGATTAGCATAACACTTTGAGCTGAGAAGATCCATTTTCAAATGCTTTTCAAAGTCATCCTCTATTAATGAAGGACACATTAAAACAGCTTCCAAATTATACTCCATAAAGTAGTTAATATTATGTACAGTTCAGTAAGATGATGCCTATTATGCAACGTCATTTTATAGATTAAAGTTTAAATAATTCCACTAATCTCCCAGTCATGGCCTATTTATATACTACACAATCCAATATTCTTCCAAAAATCCTAAAGAAAAGGTTAAACTGGGAACACAATAGCAGCTCCAGGCTCCATTCACGGTGCTGAGGATTAATAAATTAACTTCTGCTACTATGCTGAAAAGGAGCTCTGGTAGCGTAGTGCCTAAGGCACCTGACTGCTAACTAGAAGGCTGGCGGTTCAAACCCACCAGACACTCCTCGGAAGGAAGATGGAGCAATCTACTTCTGTAGTGATACTGCCTTAGAAACCCAAGGGAGGGACTACGAGTCGGGTCCGACTCGATGGCACATAACAACAACAACACTATGCTGAAAAAAATTAGAAAATACAGACAAGCAATGAGAAAAAATATTTTGAAACCACCTGAAATTTCGCTACTATAAATGTTTTGCTATATATTCTACTAAACTAAAACTAAACTCACTGCCATCGAGTCAATTCAACTCAGAGAGACCCCTCCTTGGGTTTCCAAGGTGGTATCTCTACTACCTGTTTTTAATTTCTCTACAGCAGCTAAAAAAAGGTTATACTGCTATTGTTATATGCCGGTGAGTCGGACCCTACTCATAGCGACCCCTCCTTGGGTTTCCAAGGCAGTATCTCTACAGAAGCAGATTGCTCAGTCTTCCTTCCGAGGAGTGGTTGGTAGCTTTGAACCCACCAGCCTCTGGTTAGCAGTCAAATGCCTTAGGCACTACGCCACCAGAGCTCATACTCGGCATCACAGTTAACACACAAGTCACAAAAATCAAATGGCTTCAGAAGCCAAGCAGATAAATGTGTGAGTCAGCCACAGAAAGGAAACACAGGAACGATGGGAAGTCCGCGAAGCACGGATACCTCACCTAAAGAAACTGACATTCAGAATTCTTTTTAAAAAATACATTCTACTGAAATATAATTTATGTACAGTGAAACTATACAAAACTGAAATGACATGGGTCGATGCATTTTTTTCCCCTCCCCTCCCACCCCTGGACATTCAGAAATTTTTAAAACACTATTCAATTAAAAATGTCAGCTCCATATTGCAACTGTACAGAAAAATGAACAACACATAACCACTCACAATCTATGAAAACTATTAGTTGTTTCCCTACTGCTCATAAAAGGGCAGACTAAACCCAATGTACACAAGATGAAGAAGGCATAAATGAGCAAGAGAAAAAACTGTTGCTAGAAATAAGTGATATGACATATTCAAATAACAGCAACTAAAATCTACTTCCGTAGTGATACTGCCTTGGAAACCCAAGGAGGGGTCGCTGTAAGTCGGGTACGACTTGACGGCACATAACAACAACAACAAAATGGTTTGTGGCACAGTTAATATAAATCACTTTGTTGACCATCAATGGTCAACAAAGTCTTCTATAGCCAGCTTGGTGCTAAAGCCCAAAGACAGACCAGCTGAGTACTGTCCTACAACCATTGCTATTGGGTGTTTTATTCTGAAAACTCAGGTACATTAGTCAAGTATGCAAACCAAGACTAACTGAAAAAGAACAAAATACTAATCCAGGCTGTAAACAAATGGGGGGGGGGGCAGGCTTCTTATCTTTTTTTTCCTCTTACGCTTAGAGAAATTAAGTATCTTGCTTTAAGGACGCCAGGAAGGGGAGAAACTGAAATTTGAGCTCAGGTTACCTGGCATCAGAACCCATGTCCTTCATCACTTTGTTATATCACTGGTGGGGAACAGACCAGATTTACTGTATATCATTCTTTAAAGAATGTAAGTTATCTAGCTATTCTTTAGCATAGGTTTCTGTTTCCCACAAGACTAAAGATATGGGTAACTTTCCTCAGGGTTACATACAATGACCATATGTCCAGATCTGCATAATTAGTATGCATAAATATTACATAATAGTTGCCCCCTCTCCCTTTAAAAAGGATCCTTACATGTACCCTACACATAAGACTTTTATGAGTAAAGATGTTGTTCACTGTGAGGATTTCTGGGAGGCTTTTTCCAAGGAGACAGTATAGATACTGCCTATGAACCATGACTGAGGAGTGCTAGTGACGGGCTCTGCCCCAAAAGTGTGTATCCTGCCAGAAATTCCTACATTATTGTGATGCAGTGAATTACCTGGTATGGCTCTTCTAATCTTGGTCTTTTGTGACTTCCACCAGATGTCTGGGTGGGACTAAGCAAATGTAAGGTGCTATGGCTACCAAGGGGACTGGATAGCTTGCTAAGAGAGTACATGGCACTCTGTGTGGGTGGGACCATGGAAGGTATATGGAACCCTAACGTGGGGACTGGTCAGTTTTGCCATTTGCTAGGTTTAAAATGAACCATCTTTGTGGCGGAAAAGGAGGATCTCACTACCATCAAGATAGAGGAAGAACCAGGAGTAGAGCATGTCCTTGGACCCGAGATTCATGTGCTGGACCTCCTTGGCAGAGACGGTAGCACAGGGAACAGAACCAAGAGAGCAGCACAAGTCAGGGCAGCACATTTTGGGCTCAGGGAGAAAGCTGAGTGCTCTTAGGGAGAAGGCTTGCTGGTCGAGTCCGGTGTCTCTTTTTGTACCTATCAGTAAAGCTAAACAAACCTTTTAATACTGGCCTGAGCAGGGCAGAGGTGGTGGCCAGACAGCAGCATGCCTGCAGCATGAGCTGTTCTAACTGAACAACTGTATCCTGAGTTATCTGATTCTGATTGTAAACTCATTTCTTCCCTAATAAGCCCCATGATCATGAATATTGTCTGAGTTCTATGTGGCCACTGAGTCGAGTTACTGCACAAGCAGAGAAATAGAGTGCCATGGGAAGAACGGTTGGCGTCAGAATTGGTAAAAAAAGATTACAGGGTAGTAGCATGTCTGACCTCCGTTTCACAGAAATCAACCTTGGGCTGCTGATGGTGATTCTCACCACCACCATCCCCTGCCCTTGAAGTTAGAGGAGGTTACAGAACACAGCTGCCACCACGCCCTTTTTACAATTACAGAATCATTCCTTAAGGTCCAAGGCTTATCTCGTCTTTAGATTTTCTTATCTTACAGGAGCTCTGGTAGCTCTGTAGTGATACCACCGTCTTTAGATTTTCTTATCTTACAGGAGCTCTGGTAGCTCCACAGTGATACCACCCGGGAAACCCAACTCAAAGTCCAACTCAAAGGCACATAACAACAAGAACAACGATTTCAATCCAAATAGTTGTAACCTTTTTCCCAATCAAAGTCTTTGGAATTCTAGCACATAAATTGTTGTTATGTGCCATCGAATCAGACTGACTCAAGGCAACCCCTCCTTGGATTTCCGAGGTGGTATCACTACAAGGTGGTATCGCCCAATCTTCCTTTCGAGGAGTGGCTGGTAGGTTTGAACATCAGCCTTTTGGTTAGCAATCAAGTGCCTTAGGCACTACACTACCAGAGCTCCCCATAAATTATGTAAATGTGATAAAACACAGTAAAACTCTTCCTCTGTTATGGTCAGCAGAATACCTGAAAACCACTGCTAAAATTAGGAAGGAGTGAAGGAGGGACAGACAAACGCATATACTGTAAGGAAAATGAGTCATAGATTATTACTTAGGGTGGAAAACTATTTTTTAATTACTTTATCCTGCTCAGGAGCTCTGGTGATGCAGTGGTTAAAGCATTCAGCTCCTAACTAACAGGTTGGCAGCTGGAAGCCACCAGCTGCTTTGTGGAAGTAAGATGAGGCAGTCTGCTTCCACAAAGCTTTATAGCCTTGGAAACCCTATGAGGCAGTTCTATTCTGTCCTATACGGCTGCTATGAGTCATGAGTCAGAATCAACTCAATGGCACTGGGTAAGGTGTGGTTTTTTTTTTGGTTTATTTTGCTTGGGCTCTATCAATCTGTAAATTGTTATCTTCCATCAGTTTTCAAAATTCTCAGCCATCATCTCTTCAAATGTTGCTTCTACTCCATTCTCTCTCTCTTCCTTCTGGGATTTTATATATATATAAATAAATATAAAATTTTCTCACTGTATTCTCTATAATGCTTACCCATCAGGGTTTTCCATCCGTTTTCTGCCTCACACTTCATTCGGGGAAGTTTCTTCTGATCTTTCAGTTTATTAATTTTCTCTTATCTGCTGTTAATCCACTGAATGTTTAATTTCTTGATTATTATATTTTTTAGACCTAGTATTTAATTGGTTCTTTTTCAAATCTGCTATACCTCATTTTATAATGTTCAGTTCCTTCCTGAAATGTTCAAGTTTAGCTTTTATTTCCATGAACACAGTACACATACCTTTTTAATAGTCTGTCTAATAATTCCGTTACTAAAACAAGTGTTTTGGTCTGTTATTTGTTGGCTCTTGTTCAGGTTGTCTCTTTGTAATGCTTGGTCACATCTGACTGTATGCTGATTTGATTGTGTGCTGGACACTGTATCTGAAAAATCATTTCAGAAACACTTTTAGGCCAGAATGATATTGTCCTCCTCCTGGGAAAACTCATTTGTTTCTGTGAGGTGGCCAGGGTCACTAGAAATCTGAGATTGCCTTAATTGAATTTCACATCTGAGATTGACTGAACCACCAGGATGACTAGAGCTAGGCTTCTTCTGTCCATGCAAAGACTGGCACATGTCCATGTCACTGACAGCAGTCTTTCAAGGTCCCAACCTGAATCACAACAGGTTTACCAACATTCTCATACATTCAAGTCTTGTTGTTGTTATGTGCCATTGAGTCGGACCCAACTCATAGTGACCCCTTCTTGGGTTTCTGAGGTGGTATCACTGCGGAAGTAGATTGCCCAACCTTTCTTCCAAGGAGTGGCTGGTGGGTTTGAACTGCCAGCCTTCTGGTTAGCAGACAAGTGCCCTAGGCACTATGCTACCAGAGTTCCCATTCAAGTCACAGTCTCTAATTTTTGTTCCCCCAGCCCTGCATGTCTGTCAACCACACTGCTCAGCCTCTTCCCTGCCTCTTCCAGAATAGCAAATGCCCTGGGAAAAAGCAGCCCCCAAGTGAAAGGCTCTCCTCTTTGGGTTTCTATCGCCCAGTTCTTGGCTCAGTAATTCTTTACTATCTTGTAAGCTCTTTGATGCTTTCCAGGAGAGCTAAAAATATTTTATCCGTATTATTTAGCTACCCTAGCTGGAGGGTTGTACTAGATAACCTACTCTGCCATTACCTGAAGAACAAACCTGTATTATTTTCTGAACTGTTGCTTTTGCCTCTTAAAATGAAAATGGCAGACTAGAAATTCCTTAAAAAATAAAAACCTCAGTAGTATTACAGAACCTTGAAGCTTTTCAGAAAACTCATACCTGAATATAAAGATAGGTACCAGGGCGTCACACCCACAACTTTGTGGAGGAGTCAGGACTGCAACCTAAATGAGAGACATCTAGTAGAACTAAGTCTTCTGAGGGTGGGAGTGTTATGGAAAAAAATCCAAGTCTTCATCTTTGGAAACAAACCAAGTTCATCTCTACCACCCCATCTCAGTGCTTACTGACCCTATGTTCCCTGGCCAGGGGGCCTGAGGAACAGAGGTCGGCAGGAAAACTCATTTCTGAATTAAGCTACCACCTAAACAGATTTAGAAAGCTAACTAAACTGAACCAATGTGGCAAATGGCCAATTTCTATCCTGGCTGATGCTGTTAAAGCTTCAGTAAATCACTACAGAAAACAACGTTGTCTGCGTTATCTTCTTGAGCCTTACTATCTTAATGTATAATGGTCTAACTTCAATTGCCAGCACCTGCATCTCTGGCAGTTGGAGCTACTTAGGAATAAATCTAATCAAAGACACAAAAGACTTATATAAAGACTTATATACACAAATGGAAAACATGCCACGCTCGTGGATAGGAAGACACAGCATTGTGAAAATGTCAATACTACCCAAAGCAATCTATAGATATAATTTAATGTAATTCCAATTCAGATTCCATCAGCATTCTATATGGAGATGGAAAAGCCAATCACTAACTTTATATGGAAAGGAAAGTGACCTCAGACAAGGAAAGCACTACTGAAGAACAACAACATAGGAAGTTTCACACTCCCCAGATCTCAAAACCTACTATACAGCCACGGTAGTTAAAACAGGCTGGTACTGGTACAACAACAGACACACAGACCAGTGGAACAGGACTGAGAACCCAGTAATAGATCCATCCACTTCTGGTCAGCTGATCTTTGACAAAGGGCCAAAATCCATTAAATGGGGGAAGAGAGACTCTTTTCAACAAATGGTGCTGGCAAAACTGGGTATCTATTTGAAGAGAAATGAAACAAGATCCATACTTCACACCATATACACAAACACTAACTCAAGATGGATCAAAGCCCTAAATGTAAAACCTACAACTATAAAGACTGTCAAAGAAAAAACAGGGACAAATGTAAGGGCTCTAATTTATGGCATAGACTATCAAAGATAACCAAAAATGCAGCTGATAATGACTGGGACTTTCTAAATATTAAATTTTTATGCACATCAAAAGATTTCTCCAAAAGTGTAAAAAGATGACCTACAGATTGGGGGAAATATTTGGCAATGACATATCCAACAAGGGACTAATCTCTAAAATGTTCAGAAAACTTCAACACCTCAACAACAACAACAACAAAAAAATCCAATTAAAAAACAGGAAGAGGATATGAACAGATACTTCAGCAAAGAAGACATTTAGGTGGTCAACAAATGCATGAAGAAATGCTCATGACTTTTAGCCAAAAGAGAGATCCACATTAAAACAACGAGATAACACATCACCCCATGAATAACTGCAAACTTCCATAAGACAGAAAAGAAAAAATGCTGGTGAGAGGATGGAGATGTTGCAACTCTCATACACTGCTGGTGAGACTGTAAATTGATACAACTACTACGGAAAACAGTATGGTACTTCCTTAAAAAGTTGGAAATAGAACTGCCATTTGATCCACCAATCCCACTCCTAGGTATATTTCCTAAAGAAACAAGCACCAGGACACGAATAGATATATGCACAGCCATGTTCAACACAGCATTACTGACAATAGCTAAGAGATAGAAACCACCTAAGTGCCCATCAACAGATGAATAGATAACCAAACTGTGGTACATATACACAATGGAATAATACACAACACTAAAGAATAACAGGAGCTCTGGTAGCATAGTGGCTAAAGCACTTGACTGCTAACCAGAAGGCTGGTGGTTTAAACCCACCAGCCACTCCTCGGAAGGAAGGTTGGGCAATCCTACTTCCGTAGTGACACTGCCTCGGAAACCCAAGGAAGGGGCGCTATGAGTCGGGGCCGACTCGACAGCACATAACAACAACAACAAAGAATAATGAAAAATCAGTGAAACACTTCATAATACGGATGAACTTGGAGGACATTATACTGAGCAAAATTAATCACAGAAGGACAGATACTGTATGAGTCCACTATTGTAGTAAGTCAAGGAAAGGTTTACATATGAAAGAAACTTTCTTTTTTGGTTACTAGGGATGGGAGGAGAGGGCAGGGGAAAAATAGCTGGACAGATAAGACAGAAATGTTGATTTGAATGAAGGGAAAGAGAATATACCAAAAGCAAATGACCAACAGAATAACACTAAGAATAGGAAAATGTGGAGAGGTGTATAAGAGGTATAGAAAACATAGGTAAACACTTTTACATACACAATACTGCATTATCAGTAATAACAGACATTAATCTATGGGTGGATACACACAGGTAAACAAACTTAAAGATCAGGTATGGCTAGGCAAAAGGGAATATGCCCCATGAATATATAAATGTTTGGCACATGGTATTTCTGCATACATCTTTGTAAGTGCTATAAGAATGTCCCTGGTAGCATAGTGCCTAAGGCACTTGACTGCTAACCAGGAGGCTGGTGGTTGGTTCAAACCCAACAGCCACTTCTCGGAAGGAAGATGGGGCAATCTCCTTCCGTAGTGATACTGCCTCAGAAACCTAAGGAGGAGTCGCTATGAGTCAGGTCCAACTCAACGGCACATAACAACAACAATATACAATAAAGCTAATAGATGACAAAGTTATAGCTTCTTAGCCACAGACAAACACTTTGAGGGAGTTGTGGGGCTCATGGGCTTGAGACCATGGTCTCAGGGGACATCAAGTTCAGTTGGCATAACATACTACACAAAAACATTGTTCTACATCCCATTTTGTTGAGTAGCAACTGGGGTCTTAAAAGCTTCTGAGCTGTCATCTACTATGCACAAATTAGCCTCTCCTCATCCGGAACAAAGAAGAATGGAGAAAATCAAATACACATGGAAACTATTAGTCCAAGGCACTAGTAGAGCACATGAACCTCAGCCTATGTGATCCTGAGACCAAAAGAACTAAATGGTGCCGAGCTATCATTGTTAACCACTCAGAAAGGGATCAGAATAGGAGATCCTGATAAGAGTGGGAGAAAATATGGAACAAAACTCAAAATCATAAAAAAAAAAAAAAAAAAAGAAAGAAAGAAATGAGACTTCCTTATCTGATAGAGACTGGTGAAACCCCTGAGACTATGGCCCCTACTCACTCTTCAGATCTGGAATTGAACTCATTCCCATGGTTTCTAGCCAAACAAGACAAGTCTACAAGGTGAACATTTACCCCAGTAGGTACACCCCTTAGAACAATCAATCAACCAAGGGAGATCAGGAAGACAGTATTTTCATAGGAGACAGCTCTGAGGGCAGGAATGCTTAGGAAAGAAGGACACAGAGAAAAGATAACCAAAGGGAGGAAGTGGGAATATTATAGGAATTGCAATCAATGTCACGAAACAAAATGTGTATGAACTGTTGAATGAAAAACGAATTTCCTCTATCCCATTGTTGTTGTTGTTGTTATGTGCCGTCGAGTCGGCCCCGATTCATAGCGACCCCTCCTTGGGTTTCCAAGGCAGTATCACTACGGAAGTAGGATTGCCCAACCTTCCTTCCGAGGAGTGGCTGGTGGGTTTGAACCGCCAGCCGTCTGGTTAGCAGGCAAGTGTCTTAGCCATTATGCAACCAGAGCTCCCATTACTAGGCATATATCCTAAAGGAGTGAAAGCCAGGACAAGAATAGATACATGCACACCCATGTTCAAAGCAGCACTATTCACAATAGTAAAGAGATGGAAACAACCCAAGTGACCATCAACCAAGGAATGGATAACCAAACTATGGTACATACACACAACGGAATACTATGAAACTCTAAAGAAAAATGTAGAATCTGCAAAACACTGTATAATGTGGATGAACTTGGAGGACATTATGCTAAGTGAAATAAGTCAATCACAGAAGGACAAATATTGTATTAGCCCACTGTTGTAAAAAGTCAAGGAAAGATTTATAAACAGAAAGAAACTTTCTTGGTTCGTTATCAGGAATGGGAGGGGAGGGAAGGAGAGGGAAAATTCCCAGATAGGCTGAAAAAAATATATGGAGAGAAACCAAAGATTATTAGTGGTTACCAGGGACAGCAGGGAGGGGGAAATGGAAAGCTTTTGTTTACAGGGCATTAAGTTTATGCTAATAGTGGTGAAGTATTTTAGAAAAAGACATCAATAATGGTGGCACAACATGAAGGATGTCATCAATGTTCTTGAGCTGTAAAAGCAGAAGGTGTTAGGCTGGTGAATGTCCCAGTGAACATGCTTTCACCACAATAAAAGTAAAAAGAAAAGACTTTGCTCTCTAAACTTTCACCCAAATCACAATTTTAGAAAAGAAAGTTTTACAAATGAAAAGAAACATCCTAGTAGGGATGGGAAAAGGAAAGTAAAAATCACTAACTGGATAAAAGAATAAGCTGTTGTTCCTGTTAGGTACCATCAAGTCAGGTGCGACTCATATGGACCTTATGTAAAGAGAACAAGGCACTGCCCGGACCTGCACCATCCTCACACTCCTTGCTGTGTTTGAGCCCAACCTTGCAGCCACTGTGTCAATCCATCTCGTTAAGGGTTTTCCTCTTTCTCGCTGACCTTCTACTTTACAAAGCATAACATTCTTCTACAGAGACTGATCCCCTCTAAAAACATGACCAAAGTAGGCGAAAAAAATTCTGGCCATTCTCACTTCTAAGAAGCATTCTGGCTGCACTTCTTTCAGGACAGATTTATTTATTCTTCTAGCAGTCTAACGCATTTTTAGTATTCTTCACCAACACCACAATTCAAATGCATCAACTCTTCTTCAGTCTTCCTTGTTCATTGTCCAGCTTGCACATGCATATGACTCACTGCCATCAAGTTGTCAAGTCATTTTGACTCATAACGACCCCTCCTTGGGTTTTCAGGGCAGTACCTCTATGGAAGTAGATTGCTCAATCTGAGGCAACTGAAAATACAGTGGCTTGGGTTTGGTGCATCTTAGTCTTCAAAGTGACATCATTGGTTCTTAACATTTTAAAAAAGGTTTGCCCAGTGCAATATTTAGTCTGATTACTTGACTACTGCTTCAGTGGGAGTTAACTGTAAATTCAAATAAAATTAATTCAATCTTTTCTCCATTTATTGTTATGTTGCTTATTGGTCCAGTTGTAAGGATTTTTGTTTTCTTTATGTAGGGGCGTAATTCACACTAAAGGCTAGAGTTTGATTTTCATCAGTAAGTGCTTCAAGTCATCTTCTCTTTCAGCAAGCAAGGCTGTGTCTTTGGTATATTGCAGGTTAATGATTCTCCCTCCAGTCCTGATGCTGGTTTCTTCTTCATACAGTCCAGTTTCTCAGATTATTTGCTCAGCATACGGATTGAATATGTATGGTGAAAGGACACAACCCTGACACACACCCTTCCTGATTTTAAACCGTGCAGTATTCCCTTGTTCTGTTTGAACAACAGTCTCTTGGTCTATGTACAGTTTCCTCATGAGCACAATTAAGTCTCTGGAATTCCCATTCTTTGCAATGTTATCCCTAATTTGTTTGATACACACAGTTGAATGCCCTTGCATAGGCAATAAAACACAAGTAAACGTATCTTTCTAATGTTCTTTACTTTTAGCCAACATCAATCTGACAACAGCAATGATATCCCTCATTCCACGCCCTCGTCTGAACCCTGATTGAATTTCAGAAAGTTCCCTGTCAATATACTGCTGCAACCATTTCTGAATTATGTTCAGCGAAATTTTACTTTCGTGTGATATTAATGATATTGTTCGATAACTTCCACATTCAATTGGATCACCTTTCCTTGTAATGGGCACAAATATGATTCTCTTCCACTCGCTTGACCAGGTAGCTGTCTTTCAAATTTCTTAGCAAAGACAAGTTAAGTGCCTCCAACCCTCCAAATGCTTGCTGAAACATCTCAATGGGTATTCCGTGAATTCCTGGAGCCTTGTTTTTCACCAATTTCTTCAGTGCAGCTTTGACTTCTTCCTTCAGAAGAAGTCTTCAACAACTCCCAGAAATCACAAAAAGTATACTATATTTATGGCTACAAATTTATTATAGCCAAAAAGGAGACAAATGAAGAGACATATAAGGCAAGGTCTGAGAGAGTTCCATGTCCTAAATGGAAGCACTTATGCCTTTAAGAGCAGATGTTCTCACAAACCAGGAAGCTCTCTGAGCCTCTGTGGTCAGGGCTTTTATTGGTCAGTCCTGAATGACAGGCTAAATCATGCCTTCCTGAATCTACTTGATATTGGCCTTGCAGGTGAATCTTTTCTAGTCTGGCCAGCCACACTTGCCAACACACATTTTCAGGTGTGGCCTGGAAATCCCAGACCAAGGCATCTCAACTACTCCTAGGATTATTTCTCCAGAGCCAAGGACAAAGTCCACCTTACTTAGGGTAAAACTAGGTCCTTTACCCCATAAAGTCAACAGGTCTTTGACAACAGCACATGAGTCTGGACACAGGCCTTGCAGCTTTCATAAAATTGACTCAAAATGGATCACAGGCCTAAATGTGAAATGTACAACTATAAAAATTCTAGAAATAGACTAGAAAAAAAAAATCTATGTGACCTTAGGTTTGGAGATTTTCTATATACAACACCAAAAGCATGATCCACAAAAGAAAAAACTGCTGAGTTCAATTTTTAAAAAATTAAAAACTACTCCAATTAAAGCTATTGTTAAGAAAATGAAAACACAAGCCCCAGACTGAAGAAAAAATATTTGGAAAACACTTATCTGATAAATGACTGGTATCAAAATTATACTAAGATCTCTTAAAACCCAACAATAAGAAAGTACACTCAGCTAAAAAATGGGCAAAAGATATGGATAGCTTACCAAAGAAGATATATATAGCAAATAAGTACATGAAAAGATCAACCTCATTTGTCATTAGGAAAATGCAAATGATGACAACAATGTTGTTGTTGTTATTTGCCGTTGAATTGGATCCAACTCATAGCAACCCCTTCTTGGGTTTCCGAGGCAGTATCATTACGGAAGTAGATTGCCCAACCTTCCTTCCGAGGAGTGGCTGGTGGGTTTGAACCACCAGCCTTCTGGTTAGCAGTCAAGTGCTTTAGGCACTACACTACCAAGCTCCTGAGCACAACAATAAGATGTTGTTAGGTTAGGTGCCAAGGATTCATTTCTGACTCATAGTGACCCCATGCATAGCAGAACGGAACACCACCCGATCCTGCACCAGCTCTATGATCCTTGCTATACTTGAGCCCATTGTCGCAGCCACTGTGTCAACCCATCTTGTTGAAGGCCTTCCCCTCTTTCGTCAACCCTCCACCTTACCAAGCACGACATTTTTAGTACTTCTAATAGGTATATAATATCTTATTGTTGGAGGAGTCAGCTGCAGGGATCCAAGTGAGGAGAGGGAACCCAGGCCATGCCCCACAAGCGGCAAGGCAGGAGAGCGGGGAAAGGACAGAAAAGGCAAAGGGGACCAGAACGGATCAAGGAGTCAGCCAGTGATGCAGATGAGGAGAGGGAACCCAGGCCATGCCCCACAAGTGGCCAGGTGAGAGAGCAGGGAAAGGACAGAAAAGGTCAAGGGGACCGGGTCAGAGCAAAGAGTCAGCTGCAGGGATCCAGGTGAGGAGAGGGAAACCAGGCCCCACAAGCGGCAAGGTGGGAAAGCAGGGAAAGGACAGAAAAGGACAAGGGGACCGGGTCAGAGGGAGGAGTCAGCTGCAGGGATCCAGGTAAGGGTGGTTGGAGAGGTTTCCAACAGCTAAAGGAGACAAACTTGTCTGCTGGTTTGTCCTACTGTGGTGACGTGTTGCTCTGAGTCTTGAGGCTGTGCCACTGGTGTTTCAAACCCAGTGGGGTGCACATGGTGCACAGGTATCAGCCCAGCTGCAGACTGAGACAGACTTGGAAGAAGGAAGAGGCCATCTACTTCTCAAAGAATTGGCCAGGGAATAACTTATGAATAGCAGAGAAACACTGTCTGATACATTACTGCACAACTTTATGAATAATCCAGAAATATTGTCCAATACAGAGGAGGAAGATGAGTCACTTAGGTTAGAAAGCTCTCAAAATAGAACTAGGCAAGAGCTGCATTATCAGAGGAAATTACTCATATGGATAAGGTATAGCTTTCGAGACCTCCATTTGCTGATGTGCCACCACTCAAATTGAGGAGAAACAGCGGCAAACATCCATTAATAATTGGAACATGGAATGTATGAAGTATGAATCTAGGAAAATTGGAAGTTGTC
>NW_006921851.1:2423440-2446186 GCF_000298275.1 Orycteropus afer afer | reverse complement strand
TGGCAAAGAATGCTGAAAGTACCATGGACTGCTAAAAGAACTAACAGATCTGTCCTGGAGGAAGTGCAGCTGAAATGCTCCTTGGAAGTGAGAATGGCTAGACTTTGTCTCACCTACTTTGGTTATGTTGTCAGAAGGGACCATTCCCTTAAGATATTGGTAATATCTTAACAATAAGATATTATATACCTATTACAAGTGCTAAAAATTGTTTACAAAAATTGAAAATATCAATTGCTAGCTTGGATGCTCTGTAAGCTATATACCATCTGATTCCAATTATATGATATTCTGGAAAAAGCAACACAATGGAAATGATAAATCAGTGGTTGTCTTGGGTTCAGTGGGTAATGGGAAAGAGAGGGTAATAGGTGAAGCACAAGGGATTTTTTAGGGCACTGAAACTATTCTAGTATGACACTGTAATGGTGGAGACATAACACTGTCCACTTGCCAAAATCCCATTGAACTATATAGAAAAAAAAGAGTGAACCTTAATGCTTGCAAACAAATAAATAAAGCATTTAGGAGCTTGAGGATTCATATCCTAGAATGAAGTGTAAAATACAAGAACAAGAAAACTAACTGTATTACAAATGTATGAAACAATCTCATTGAAAGGACTGGGGACAAAACTGTTGACTATGGTCCCAAGCCCACAGGTCCAACTACTCGCTCCCTCTGGGTAGCTGGCTATGGCCAGCTACAATCTTGTCCCTTGTCAGCTCTACTATACACCTGGGAATTCTTACAGAACATAGAAATACACTTGTAGAAACATTGTCTGCCAAACCCGTACATGGTCTTGGGCATACTCCCCCCTGCATAGACATACCTAGTAGCTCAGCCTATCCACCCATCTATCCACCCATATATCCATATTTGCCTTCATTGACAACACAGTACTGTATGTGCAAAAAGGTTCATCTTTGTTGTCTGTATCTCCCATGTACCTCTCTGTCTTCCTCTTCCTCAGTGCTACCGTGTTCACTCACATTTGGTACATTGTCCTTCTCTTCACCGAAATCAACACTTGTCTCTACCTAGCTAACAGTGTTCCCTTCCCTCCCCTCCCACCCCTGGTAAGCAACAAAGAAAATATCCTTCCATATATAAACCTTTCCTCAACTTTTTACAATGGACTAATACAATATTTATTCCTCTGTGATTGACATATTTCACTCAGCATAATGTCCACCAAGTTCATCCACATTATGCAGTGTTTTGCAGATTCTATGTTATTCTTTACGATTGCCTAGTATGATATTGTGCATATGTGCCATAGTTTGGTTATCCATTCTTCAGTTGATGGACACCAACATAGGTTTTTAGAGGGGAGGGGAAGAAGAGCCTAGAACAGAGCACTCTGGACCCGGGACTCCTACATGAGGAATCTCCTAAGAGAGCTGTTATACAGGTCAAGGACTATTAACACTGAAGATGGCAAGAGGCCTGGAAGGGGGCCTAGCAGAAAAGCTGGTGGCTGAGAGGCACTAAAGTGACTTGATGGCAGAGCCAGGATAGGGCCTACTGGCAAAGGAGCCTACACAGCTGAGTAGGCTGCTACACTGGCTATGAGCTGAGCAAGTTACCAGCAGAGAAGCCAATGCCAGGGAGGCTGACAGTGGAGAGGCCTGATAGCAGAAAATAGTTAACAGAGCCGAGCAGGCTGCTACACTGGACATGAGCTAGGCCAGTTAGTAATGGAGACGCCTGACAGCAGAAAGCACCTAAGAGAGCTGTCTTAGTTGGAAACTGTCCACCAGAAGAGAGGGATGTGCTCTCCATTTTGGGGGAGACTTCCAGACCTTGCCTATCTGCTTCCTGATGCTCAGTTGTTCCTGTTATTTTCCAAATTGATCCCAATCCCAAGTTACTTCCTTAATAAATCACATAGCTGTGAGTATGGTCTGTGAGTCCTGTGTGGCCATTACAACAAACTATCAAGACCAGTACAGGATAGTGTGCCATGGTAGGATAGCTATTGTCAGAAATGCTGAAGAAGCTGGAATGGAGGTATGTCTGACCTCTACCTCTCAGGAATCAGTTCTGTGCTGATCCTGATTCTTACCCCTCATGGATTTAGACAGTTCATTATGCCTCAGCAATGGTACCCTAGCAACAAAAAGTATACTTAGCGCCCAGTTATGGTTTCTAATACCATTCCCTCAAAATAAATAAATAAAATAAAACAGGGCTCCTTGAAAAAATGACTGGTCCTAGGATTGGGACAAAATACATAAACAAGAGCCTGAGACATCTTATAGTACCAAAAAGGAAGTCCTCCAAAAAAAGAACAAGGGGGAACTAAAAACCACAATGTGAGGGCATTCAAAAGGACACAGGAGTCAACTGAAAGAGCTCCCAATGGCCAATGCTGGAACAATGAAAGCAATAAATAAAGTAGCATAGCATTATAAATCCAAGTATAAAATAAATATCCATGAGTCCAAACAGATACAAATAAATGATTAAATAAATGAATAGTGGAGTAGAAAAGACAAATTTCCTGTGCAGAATTCCAAATAATTTATATAATTCCTTCACCCTCAAGAAGTGTGGGCTGTACATAGAGACTTCCTTTCAAAGAGTACAGTAGCAAAAGGATGCTGGGGGAATAACAACTTTATAATGTAGAAACCTGACAAACACAGCCTTAAAAAAGGAATTAAGATTAACATCAACAGTGGTAAATCATTTTGATAATATCTACTCTACATAAGATGTGAGGAGAATGACATTTATCTCTATGATCTTCCTCCCAAAAATCCATATTACAAATCTAATCATGAAATGCATCAGATTTATCCCAGCTTAAGGACACTCTACAACTACCCAGAGGGAGTGAGTAGTTGAACCTGTGGGCTTGGGACCATAGTCACAGGGGACATCAAGCTCAATTGGCGTAACATACTACACAAAACATTGTTCCACCTCCTACTTTGGCAAGTAGCGACTGGGATTTTAAAAGGTTGCAAGCAGCCATCTAGATGCAATGATGGGTCTCTCCTCATCCAGAGCAAAGAAGAATGAGGAAAACCAAAGATTTATGGAAACAATTAATCCAAGCAACTAGCACACCATGTGATCCTCAGGCTATATGACTATGAGACCAGAAGAACTAGATGGTACCCAGCTACCACTGTCAACCACTCAGCAGGGGATCTATGTAGGAGATCCTGGAGAGAGTGGAAGAACAATGTGGAACAAAACTCAAAATCATTTGGGAAAAAAAAGGGGGGGGGACCAGATTCACTGGTCTGATAGAGCCTGGTGGAACCACTGAGACTATGGCCCCTAGCTGCCCTTCGGGTCTGGCATTGATCCCATGCCTGTGGCTTCCAGCCAAACAAAAGACAGGCATATGAGTTGAACATTTACCTGAGGTAGATACACTCCTTGGAAGGAATAATCATGGGAGAAAGAAGGGCTATTTATACACAGGGAGACAGCTCACGGGGCAGGAGAACATGGAGGGATGGACACAGGGAAGAGGTAGCTATGGGGAGGAAGCGGGAGGGCAGCTGTTGCACTGGGGTAAATTGTAGTCAATGTCATGAGACAAATTGTGTATGAACTGCTGTATGGAAAGTGAACTTGCTCTGTAAACTTTCACCCAAATCACAATTTAACAAAAAAGACATTCTACAAGATAAAACCTACTGCCATTAAGTCAGTTCTGACTCACAGTGACCCTATAGCACAGAGTAGAACTGTCTTTCCAAGGCTATAAATCTACAGAAAGATGACTGCCTCATTTTTCTCCTGGGGAGCAAGCAGGTGGGTTCAAATTGCCGACCTTTTGCTAGCAGCCAAATGCCTTCGCCACCGCACCACCAGAGATCCCTATTCTACAAAATACTTGACCAGAACTTCTCAAAACTGTCACCATCTTGAAAAAACAGGAGAGTCTGAGAACCTGTCATAGCCACAGGAGCCAAATAAGACGTTGCTACTAAATATAATGTATTCAGGATGTGATCCTGGAACAAACAAAAAAAGGACGTGAATTAAAATAAAAGGAAATCTGAATAAAGTATGGACTTTAGTTAAAAATAATGTATCAGCGTTGTCACATTAATTGGGCCACATGTACAATGCTAATATAAAATATTAATAATAGAGGAAACTGGATGTGGAATATATAGAAATCTTCTGCAGTATCTTCACAATTTTCTGTAAACTTGAAACTATTCTAAAGGGTTACTAAAAAAAGAAAAAGAACAGGGGTCAGAATATACCTTGTTTTATACTACTAAAATAATCTAATCCTATGGTGTGAACCAGAGGTGGGGCTATAGATGAAAAAAGTTTTTAAAAGTCTGTTGATTTTTTCCAATAGCCTCATATGCATGTGAGAGCTGCACTGAATAAGGAAGAACTGATGCATCTGAATTGCGGTGTTGGTAAAGAATAGTGAATGTACCATGAAGAATGAATAAATCCTAGAGAAAGTACTGCCAGAATGCTCCTTAGAAGCAAGAATGGCCAGACTTTGTCTCATGTGCTTTGGTCACATTATCAGAAGAGACCAGTCCCTGGAGAAGGATATCATACTTGGTAAAGCAGAGGGTCAGCGAAAAAGGGGAAGACCCTCAATCCTCAATGAGACAAGAGACACAGTGGCTGTGATGGTGGGCTCAAGCACAGCAAGGATTGTGAGGATAGTGCAGGATTCTGTTGTACACAAGGTCACTATGAGTCAGAGCTGACTCCTAAGCACCTAACAATAACACTGATATCTTAAATGTCTGGAATCGTCCATAATAAAAATGTTTCTTTAACAAAGAAAGCAATTAAGAATTCTCCTTTAACTTGTAATAGTATAGTCACATTCGAATTTCTGGGAGATGAATATGTGTTCTAACTTCAAAACAGAGAGCTCCATATTAATCTTGCTCAATTTAAACATTGAGCAAATTATACATTCTACTACTTATAGCTATAATTACATAAGAATCCTGCCCCTGCAACCACATTCCTAAGATCATAAAACCAAGACAGGAACAGCTTACAAGACAGGGCAGCCACATTCCTCAGATCCTGAGGCAAGGAAGGGACACAACAAGAGAAATAACGTGAACATAAATTTACTACTTAGATGGCATTTCCTGACAACAGGCCATTTTTGAGTTGTCTTCTAGCCCATCACTGGGTCAGCATTAACCAGCTGTGCACCCCTGCCCTCCTTTACCACCTGATGAACTAAGACGGCAAATTGAAGACAAAACCAAGACTCAAACTAAGAGCAAACAGCAGAATACACTTGCGCAGAAGAAGTCATGGCATCCACGTTGAAACACACAGACTCCATCTTAAAAGACACAGCACATGCACATAGCCTAAAGTAAGCTGAATATATCACAGCCTTGTTCCTCTTCCTGGCTTTAACAAAAGGGTCAGGATTTTATGAGTAACCTGGTTGCATAAGGTCTTTTGAAATCATGTACCCCACAGCCTTAAAATTATTATAAAAACCCGTAGCCTGTAAGGCTGAGGGAGACAAACATTGCTCCCTGGCCCCATGTGGATCTACATTGCCTCTGGCCCCATGTGCATCTACCTTGCAAGGTTACTGTGCTCTTATTAAATTTCTCTCTGAATTAAAGCTGACTTAATAGTTACTATTTCAGAACTTGTGTGTAATAAACTCTGTCACATTAATATAAACATGTGGGTTCTGTGCCATATGTTGATTTGCTTAAGGGTTAGAATGGGTTACATGATTTAGTCCTCAACTAATTCCTGTCCAAAGAACATAGGTTCTAGTCCCTTCTTGTGGGGTTTGTGTATATTTTTATATATTAATGTCTTCTTACTCTGCTTAGCTTTACTGGAGGGTAACTTTACAATTTAGTCTTTGTATAACACATCTGAGACTGTAACTGAATTTAAGGAGTAATACACAGGAGCTCTGGTAGCATAGTGCCTAAGGCACTTGACTGCTAACCAGAAAGCTGGCTGTTCAAACCCACCAACCATGCCTAGGAAGGACAGTTGGGCAATCTACTTCTGCAGTGATTCGGCCTCGGAAACCCAAGGAGGGGTCACTATGAGTCAGAGCCGACTCAACGGCATATAACAACAACAACAACAACAACTCCAGGTACAAAGTTTGTGACTATTTCCCAAAAATAGATGTGATGGTTGCTTGACTTTTTCACCTCTCCATTTAGAGGAAAAGATGTTGTTTCTTTGTCTGTATAATAGGTAGCTGCATATCGTTAGATGGAAATACATTTTTTTCCAGTTACTGTATGGAAGATCAAATATGTACAGAAGTGGACTCTCTGCTGGTAATTAAGTTGTACTTTCTAGCTCCAAGTCCACTTTCGATACTCTACTCCAGTGGTTCTCAACCAGGTGCTGGGATATTTGGCATTGTCTGGGAAAATATGGCAATTCCCCAGGGATATTTAGCAATATCTGCAAACATTATGATTGTCAAAACTGAAGGCAGTGGGGATCATACCAGTACAAAACATACCAGTACAATGCACAGGACAGCCCAATAATAAAAAATTATTCAGCCCCAAAGTGTCAATAGTTGCAAAAATGAGAAATCCTGTTCTCTGTGATGCTGGGGCTGGGACTCTACAAACAGCATTTAGTTGGAACTACTGATAAACGCAACAAGTTGGATAAACCTTGAGGAATTTAGGCTAAAGAAAAAAATCCAATCCTAAAAGATTACATACTATGTGATTCTATATATACAGCATTTTTAAGATGCATTTTATTGAAATATAATTTATGTACAGTGAAATACACAAAACTAAAGTGACATGGGTCAATGCATTTTTTTTTTTTTTTTTGGCAGTGTTCTCTCCCCTCCCCTACCACCCCTGGTGACCAACAAAGAAAGTTTCCCTCCATATATAAACTTTCCTTGACCCTCCACAACAATGAACTAATATTTCTGTTCTTCTGTGACTGACTTATTTCACTCAGCATAATGTCCTCTAAGTTCATCCATATTATGCGGTGTTTTGCAGACTCTACATTATTCTTCAGTGCTGCATAGCATTCCATTATGTGTATGTACCATAGTTTGGTCATCCACTCTTCCACTATAAATCTTAGAGATAAGCTCCTTGCCAGATATGTAATTATTGGCAAATATGAATTTGTTGCTGTCATTTTTGTTATGTGCTTTTTTGTGGTGTCAATTTCTTCTATATAATTTTCTATGCTGAGCTAATTTTATTTATGAATCGTGTTATCACTTCCTTCATTGCTATTGTTTTAGTATTTGCTGAATATTTATGCTGGCCCTCTTTTTTCATGTGAAGGTTTATCATTTTTCTTTGAGGGTGCTCTGTGATCTATAGTTTCTTTCCAAGTTTGTTGTTGTTGTTGTTGTTATGTGCCGTCGAGTCGGCCCCGACTCATAGAACAGTCCATTCTATCTTGTAGTTGTCTTAACTTCCTTACCATCTAGAAGTTCTGTAACAACACAGTTTTTTCCCTCTTTTTCGATTGTAGTTGTCCTCATTAGTCAATTGCTGTCTCTGGTTCCCTGTTTACAATCTTGTAG
The DNA here is from genome assembly GCF_000298275.1 of Orycteropus afer afer. Lineage (NCBI taxonomy): Eukaryota > Metazoa > Chordata > Mammalia > Tubulidentata > Orycteropodidae > Orycteropus > Orycteropus afer. The sequence goes on along the minus strand of NW_006921851.1, from coordinate 2,438,649 downwards.
GCTTATTTACTTTGGATACTTCCATAGGTGGGGTGTTTTCTGGGTTATATCATCATGTGTGTTAATTGTCAGTTGTTTGCTATTGTTGGTTCTCTGTCCAAAGGGCTCCCTTTAGCATCTCTTGTAAGGTTGGTCTGGTTTTAACAAATTCCCTTAATTTCTGTTTTTCTGGAAATGTCCTAATTTCACCATCATATTTGAGGGACAATTTTGCTGGGTACAGAATTCTTGGTTGGGGATTTTTCTCCTTCAATGTTTTATATATACCATCCCATTGTCTTCTTACCTGCATGGTTTCTGTTGAGAAATCTCAGTTTAGTCTTATTGGTTGCCCCTTGTAGGTAACTTTTCATTTTTCCCATGCTGCTCTCATGATTCTTTCTTTGTCTTTGGTTTTGGTAAGTTTGATGATGATATGTCTGGGTGATTTTTTGGGGGGGTCTATCCTTTTTGGGGTTTGTTGGACTCCCTGAATGGATATATTCTCATCTTTTATCATACCAGGAAAATTCTCTTCCAACAAATGTTCAACAATTTTCTCTGTGGTTTTGTCTCTTCCTGTTCTGGAATTCCAATGACACGTGTGTTATTCCTTTTGATGGTATCCCACATGAACCTTACACTTTCTTCATTTCATCTTGATCTTTTTTCTGATTTATCCCTTTCCAAAGAAATGTACAAGTATTTGCCTTCAATCTCCATAATTCTGTCTTCCATTGATTCAATTCTGTTCCTTTGCCCATTCAATGCCTTATTTATTTCTGAAAACTTAGTATTAATCTTCTGGATTTCTGTGAGTAGATTTTGTATCATTTCTAATTTTTCATTTATTTTGTCATTTTGTTCTTGTACTGTCTTTCAAAATTGTTCTAGGGTTTTCTCTGTGTTTTCCTTGATGTGTCTCTCAATTCATTGAAGATACCTAAATATAATTCTTTTGAATTCCTTATCAGGGAGTTCCAATGCTGCGTCTTCCTCAGGGATGTGTTTCGGGTCTGTATTCTGGTCCCTTGTTTCTCCTGCTTTATCTTGCTTCTTTGTGTGGACTGTGATACTGTGTTTTCTCCAAGAGGCATTGTGACGTTTTTTGTGTTTATATTTAATTGGTGATTGTATGCTGGAGTGTCTTGCACACAATTTTCGTTTTCTTTGTATGTTATCTACAGAAGCAGGGTACTGTGCTCCTCTAGTTGACAGCACTTATACACTCACCACCTGTCTCTTTTCCTGTTGTCAGCCTCTCATATGTCCCTGCCAACCTTGGCTGTGCCTATTCTTAGGTCCCTGGAATCCGAATGAGAATGCTATCACTTTAAAATCCAAAATGGTTGCCACTTGTAAAGATTCAAAATGGCTGCGCCCTCGGTCACTTTAAATATCCAAAATGGCCACCGCTTGTAAACATTCAAAATGGCTGTGCCCTCGGTCATTTTAAATATCCAAAATGGCTTCCACTTAACAACAATGCCACCAGAGCATCCTGAAAGTAGATTAGGATCACACAAAGAACTAGGAAACTTGCCTGAGTGTGTCCTTTTCTAATTTAAATTAAGGTTTTTCTGTTGTTGTTAGGTGCCAGGGAGTCACCTCCAACTCATGGTCACCTCCAACTCATAAAACTCACTGCTACCACATCAATTTTGATTCATAGCGACCCCTCATTGGGTTTCTAAAGCAGTATCTCTACAGAAGTAGATTGCCCAATCTTCCTTCCAAGGAGTGGCTGGTGGGTTTGAACTCCCAGCCTTCTGGTTAGCAGTCAAATGCCTTAGGCACTATGCCATAGTGTTCCTTTTTACAACAGAATGAAACACTGCCCAGTCCTGCACCATTCTCACCATCTTTGCTATGCTTGAGCCCATCACAGCAGCCACTGTGACAATTCATCTCATTGAGGGTCTTCCACTTTTTTGCTGACCCTCTACTTTGTTGTTGCTGTTATGTGCCGTCAAGTCAGTCCCAACTCATAGTGACCCCTCTTTGGGTTTCGGAGGCGGTATCACTACGGAAGTAGATTGATATCCTTCTCCAGAGACTGTCCCCTCTGACAACATGACCAAAGTAGAAGAGACGAAGTCTGGCCATTCTGACTTCTAAGGAACATTCCAGCTGTACTTTTTCCAAGATAGATTTGTTTGCTCTTCTGGCAGTCCATGTATTTTCTCCAACACCACAATTCAAATGCACTGGGGTCCTGGTATTGTCTTGAAGCCACCTTGGAGCTATAACTCAGGCCAAATGGTCATGAATCATATCTGGAAGACCACATAGCCTGATGATCAAGCCCCAGAACCAATCCTATAACCTTTTTTAATCTTCAATTATGTACGTATCCCAATCATGGTCCTTTACCTGCTTCTGTAACTCCACCTATGACAGTGCTGAATCTCTCTGCCACCAATCACAACCTTGTGATGATTTCCTTTGTTTTCAATCATATCACTCCCATGGCCGTGACTCAGTGGACTCCATTCAGCTTTCTGTACTGTGTACATGTTAATGGTTTCACTCATCCTGAATGACTGTCTTTGTCCATTCTAAGGTTTAATAAAAAAGTCTCTATTGAACTTGTTTGAACCTGGGGTCTTTTTTCCCCTATTACACTTCTTGCAACTGCATGTGAATCTGTAATTATCCCAAAATTAAAATTTTAATTAAAAATAAATAAATAAATAAAGCACCAATAGCTTTTAGTCTCCATAAAGCAAAGCTTAAAAAATCCTATCTTTTTAGTAAGGAAATGTTATTGACTTTAAATTATTATAAGAATTATTTAATACTGAGTTATTATATTTTATGAAATATAAATAATAAATATACATTCTATTATTTTTAAAATATATAATAGAAGAAGGAGCCCATTCATAAAACAAAAGGTATCAATACTTGGAAATAAAAATAGGAAATATGTAGGCAGAATTTTCTGGAAACACTTAGGATGTAAAGAATAGTTTCCTTACTCATTTATTAACATAAAAAAAAAAGTTAAAGTGAATTGCCAGTTGCTTCTAACATGTATTTCATATGTAATTGTGAAAATGGTATTGGGGAGACATCTGATCTCCTCTAACTTCATAGGGGGTAGGAGGACTAAGATCAACAGCAGCCCAAGGCTGACTCCTATGAGGCAGAAGTCAGACACACCTCCACCCTCCAACCTTTTCACCAATTCTGACACCAGCTGTCCATGCCAATCTCTACTTCTCTGCTACATTCAATAATTTGTTGCCATGGTCACACTGAACTCATACACAATACTCATGACTATTGGGTTTATTTCAATTGTGATTTGAATGAAAGCTTACAGAGCAAATTCATTTTCCATACAGTAGTTCAAACACATTTTGTTTCATGACATTGATTCAAATCCCCATAATGTAAGAGCTCTCTTCCCATTGAGCTCTGGTAGCATAGTGGCTAAAGCACTTGACTGCTAACCAGAAGGCTGGGGGTTCAAACCCACCAGCCACTCCTCGGAAGGAAGGTTGGGCAATCCTACTTCCGTAGTGATACTGCCTCGGAAACCCAAGGAGGGGTCGCTATGAGTCGACGGCACGTAACAACAACAACAATTCTTCCCATCTCCTCCCTCCCTATCGTTATCTTTGAGACATGCATATTTTAAGGGCTGCAGGGAGGAGGAAGAACCTACAAAGGACATGGAAAGAACCACAAAGGAGAAGCTCAAGATGATGTGCTGAAAAGCAGTATGAGGTGTCACAAAGATTAGTAGAGAGGTCAAGGCACATGAGAACTGAAGGGGAGCCATCAGATTTAGCAACAATAGGATACAGGTCTTTAAGAAAGTAATTTTAAGGAGTTCCAGTAAGATGGCAGAATAGGCAGACAGACTGCACAGACCCTCTTTAACAAAGAAATGGGAAACCAATTAAAACAGATACAGAAGATAATCCTGGAGCCCTGAGCTTTGAAGGGAAGGATATAGAAGTAGACTAAACTCCAACTAATAGAAGAACTTGCATGAAAACACTAAAAGAAAAAGAGACATACAGATCTGTGGTCTATCAGCGATCCTAACGTCACAAACAACTTGGATATTGGCAAGTGATACTAGGACCAAAAAATTATCCTAAAAATCGGCCCTGCTAGCCAGGGGCTACATGGAGGACTGCACTGGTGGCTGGTGAATAAAAGGGGAAGTAGCAAAGAGGAAGATGGGCTGAGCTGTGGACTTGGCCTATCCAGAGGGCGCAGCCATTTTGAATGTTTACAGGCGGTTCAACCATTTTGGATATTTAAAGTGACAGCGCTCTTCTAGATTCCAGGGACTTAAGAATAGGCTCCACTCGCTGGGAACCACATGGACATTCTGGATGCCAACAACTGGAAAGGTGCGATACTCCCCTTGTTACTCTTATTCCCCACACCCTCTTGGTGAATGGAGGTGCAGCCATCTCTCACTCCCACCCACCTTCTGGGCCAGCAGGAACTCCATCACAGTCTGTGTGCTCAGAAGGCACCTGGGTGCCCTGCCCCGATTTTTTTTTTCAGTTTGTTTTTTCTGTATTAAAATTATTATTATTATTGTCCTTGTTATTATTATTCTTTATTCTTCTCGTCCCAGGTTCTAGTTTTCAGGTTTTTTTCTCTCTTTCTGGTTCCCATTTTTTTCTTTCTTGTGATTAACCCCAAAACTTGTTTTCCTTTTGGCATTTTTCACATTTTTTTCTTCATTATTCTCCTACTCTACCTTTTTTCTTTTATTACCCTCTTCCCAGATATTGCAGGCTTCTTTTCTTCTTTTTTGTTATTATTCCTCTGTGTTTATGCAGTGTGTTTTTTTGTCCACTTGCTTTTACTTTTTTGATGGTTATTCAATCGTTTTTTATGTCTAAATGAATGCCAGCAACAGTGCACACACGACACAACCATACCTGCACCTCCTGCAGCTCCAATTACTGAGTGAGAGCCACCACTTCTTTCTCTACCAACTGGTCAATGATAAATGACCACCAAAAAGAGCCTGACTCACCCTTAAATGCTCTTCAAAAACAGTTAACAGAGATCTAAATACAACAATGTCACAATGTCTCAGAGACTACAGACCATCACAGTCCACACAAAAGAAACAAGATAAAGTGGTAGAAACAAGGGAGCAGGATACAGACCCAGAACACATCACTGAGGAAGAAGCAGCAATGGAACTCCCTGATAAGGAATTCAAAAGAATTATATTTAGGTATCTTCAAAGGATTGAGACACAGATCAAGGAATGCACAGACAAAACCCTAGAAGAATTTCAGAAGAAAATACAAGAACAAAATGACAAAATAAATGAAAAATTAGAAATAATACAAAATCTACAGATAGAAATTCACAAGATTAATACTAAATTGTCACAAATAGATAACACATTGAAAGGGCAAAGGAGTAGAACTGAATCAATGGAAGACAGAATTAGTGAGATTGAAGACAAATACCTGAATACTTCTTTGGAAAAGGATCAATCAGAAAAAAGATTAAAACATAATGAAGAAAGCCTAAGGTTCATGTGGGATACCATCAAAAAGAACAACCTACGTGTAACTGGAATTCCAAACTGGAAGAGAAAAATAAAACCACTGAGAAAATTGTCCAAGATTTTTTGGAAGAGAACTTCCCTGGTATGATTAAATATGAGAATATATCCATTCAGGAAGTCCAACAAACCCCAAACAGGACAGACCCAAAAAGAAAATCACCAAGACATATCATCATCACACTCATCAAAACCAAAGACAAAGAAAGAATCCTGAAAGCAGCATGGCAAAAACGAAAAGTCACTTACAAAGGAAAACCAGTAAGACTAAGCTTTGATTTCTCAGCGGAAACCATGCAAGTGAGAAGGCAATGGGATGGTATATATAAACTCCTGAAAGAGAAAAATTTCCGACCAAGAATTATATACCCGGCAAAATTGTACCTCAAATATGATGGTGAACTTAGGACATTTCCAGATAAGCAGAAATTAAGGGGATTTTTTAAAACCAGAACAACCTTACAAGAGATAAGGGAGTCTTATCCGACTGAACAGAGAACCAACAACAGCAAACAACTGACTATTAATACACCAGATGACATAGCCCAGAAACCAACACAGCTATGGAGTATCCAGAGTAAAATAAGCTTACAAGATTGTAAACAGGGAACCAGACACATCGATTGGCAAATGAGGACAACTACAACCCAAAATGAGGGGAAAGTAGTGTAGTTATAGAACTTCTAAATGGTGAGGAAGTCACAGGGTAACGTCAAAGAAAAATGATAAACCTTCACATCACAATAAAAAAGAGGTCAAGCTCAAATGTTTAGCAAATACTAAAACAATAGCAACAAAAGAAACGATAACACGATTCATAAACATAATGAGCTGAGCACAGAAAATTATGTGGAACCAAGAACATGGTGAAAAAACACAAACAAAATGACAGCAACCAATTCATACTTGTCAATAATTACACTAAATACACTAAATGGTAATGGATTAAATGTACCACTCAAGAGATGGAGAGTTGCCTTCTGGATAAGAAAACATAACCCATCAAACACCAACTTTTGGATTAGTAGCCAATGCTCTTACCACTGTGCCACCAGGCTCATCAAATCTATTTCAACCCATAGCAATTCCGTATGATAAAGCAGAACTGCCCCATATGGTTTTCTTGGCTGTATTCTTTATGGAAGCAGGTCACCAGCTCCTTCTTCTGGCAAGAACTTTCTCCCACAGAGCCTTTTGGTTAGCATCCCCGCACTGACTACCAGGGCTCCTTACCGAGGGTCCAAAAAAACCAAACTTACTGCTATCAATTGGATTCCAACACATAACAACCCTAAAAGACAGAGTAGAACTACCCCCATACGGTTATAAGGCTATAATAATCTACACAGAAGCAGACTACCACATTTTTCTCCCACAGTGGGGCTGGTGGGTTTAAACCACCAACCTTTGTGTTAGCAGCTGAATGTTTTAACCACTCTACCACCAGAGCTCCTTTTTTTGAGAGTAAGCCAAAAAAAAACAGACTCACACCATCAATTCAATTCCAACTCATAGTGACCCCCACTGGGTTTCCAAGGCTGTAAATCTTTATGTAAGTAGATTGACCCATCTGCCTTCTGTGGAGCAGCTGGTGGGTTTGAACTGCTGACCTTCTGGTTAGCAGCCAAATGCCTTATCCACTAAGCCACCAGAGCTCTTTTCTATTGAGGGTAGAGAGAGTTTTTTTTGTTTATTTTTCCTAAGGCAGAGTAGAAGAAGAAGAGTTGATGCTTTTGAGTTGTGGTGCTGGCGAAGAATGCTGAAAGTACCATGGACTGCTAAAAGAACTAACAGATCTGTCCTGGAGGAAGTGCAGCCAGAATGCTCCTTGGAAGCAAGAATGGCCAGACTTCGTCTCACCTATTTTGGTCATGTTGTAAGAAGGGATCATTCCCTGGAGAAGGATGTCATGCTTGGTAGGGTGGAGGGTCGACGAAAGAGGGGGAGGCCTTCAACGAGATGGATTGATACAGTGGCTGCGATGATGGGCTCGAGTATAGCATGGATTGTGGGGCTGGTGCGGGATCGGGCAGTGTTTCGTTCTGCTGTGCATGGGGTCGCTATGAGTCGGAAACGACTCGACGGCACTTAACAACAACAACAACAACAACAAGGCAGAGTAGATTTCAACGTATCTACAGTAAAAGGGGGAGCTCTGGTAGTGTAGTGCCTAAGGCACTTGACTGATAACAAGAAGGCTGGCGGTTCAAACCCACCAGCCACTCCATGAAAGGAAGGTTGGGCAATCTACTTCTGTAGTGATAACCCCTCGGAAACACAAGGAGGGGTCGCTATGAGTCGGGTCTGACTTGATGGGACATAACAACAACAGTAAAAGGGAGAAAAAGAAATCTGAAAAGATTGGCCTAAACCTGTGATTTGGGAGAGGAAAATATTACCAGAATATTTTCCTAAGTGCACAGTAGTGGTAGAAAAGCATATTCAAAGTTATAATATAATCTTATATTTGTTGTTGTTGTTGCCCTGGTGGAGCAGTGTGTAGTAAGCTCTAGGTGGCAAACTGAAAGGCGGATGGTTAAACCCACCGGCTGCTTTGGAGGAGAAAGACGCGGTAGTCTGCTTCCCTGAAAATTATAATCCTTGGAAACTGTCATATGGCGTCGCAATGAGTCTTGATGGCCTCAAGGTCATCGTTTCAACCCACCCGACACTGTGTTGGTGAAAGGGGATCTGCTTCCTTATATCTCACAGGCCAGAAAACCCTAAGGGGCAGTTCTACTTTTGTACAGGGTCGCTATAAGTAGGAATTGACTCCACTGGCACATAACATTTTGACCAGACGTCAACTAACAACAAAAATTTCTTCATTAAAGATTGAAGAGCACTGCTCTGGATTTCATCTTAGAAAACACTGAGTGAAACTACAGTATTAAATCTATTTCAGTTGTAAAATGCTCTAAATGAGGACTAAGTAGCCATTGCACTACCATTTTCTATACTCACAATAAAAATATATTTTCTGTATTTTCACAACCCTGTCGCAAATTACTAAAAATGAGATCTGCTGGAAAAAAAGAACTGCTCGGTGACATGCATCACGGTCTGCACCATCTCCCCTGTAAACAAACCTAACGTAGGGAAACGCGATTGGGTTTTTAACGCGGCTCACAAGCGGTGATGCTTGACCTTCTTCTGGTCAAGGAAACTGCAAATGAACGGCATTTGAACGCGGGCCACCCCGGTCCTTTGGGCTCAGCCCAGCCTGCAAGGCCCTCGGGGTTAGGCCTCTGTTTCGCACTTTGGGAATAACGCCGGATTCTGCCCCTTGCCCGCAGACGGAAAGAGGCCACAGTAATTGTCGGCCAGAAAAAGGCGCTGGGAGCAGAGGGCTGGACGGGGGAGAGGGAGGGGAGTCACAACCCGCGCCTTTACTCACCCCGACACCCACAGCCCAGGACTGCGGTCTTCCGGGTCGCAGACTGTGGCATCTTCTTTCTCGCCACAGCTCCGGCCCCAGCCGCAGTCACCTCGGCGGGCGGAGCGGCCCGGGAGCACCCAAGCGTAGCGCAAGCTGGAGATGCGCTAGCTGCCGCGGGCTTGCCCAGCCCCCGGGCCCCCTGCGCAGACTCCGCTCACTGCAGCCTCAGCTCAGCAATCCGAGCTACAGAGGGGCCACGTGACGCCAGCCCACGTGACGGCGGGCCAGCCCCAACCCCGCCAGTCACAGGTTACGTCAGCGTCCGCAGTTTGGAGAATGCTGATCTGACCTCGCGGTCAGTCTAAGTCCTCTCAGACCTTTGCATGCATCCAGCTGAAGGTTCTAAGCTCTGTTTTCTTTTGTCACGGGGTACTGGCCTTTGGGTTTCTTTCTCCTAAAAAAAAGACCTCATTGCTTTACAATGAAAGTCTGATAGGAATAAGTTTATGTGTAGAAAGGGAGGTCTTTCACCCACCCTTATAAATTAAAATCAGAGGGAGAGAGAGAGAGAAGAGCAGCAGATGAACGAAAGCAATGAAATTATTTAGCTGAATGGGGCTAACCACATTGTCCAGCCCATTTTCCCTTGGATGGACACTGTTAAAAATAATCAAAAGTCAATGAAATTGAGGCTAAGTTTTATTCTGAGAAGTTATTCTACGTGCATATGTTGTTATTGTTGTTATGTGCGGTCCAGTTGCGCCAACTCATAGTGACCCCTTCTTGGGGTTTCGGAGGCGGTATCACTATGGAAGTAGATTTCCCAACCTTCCTTCCTAGGAGTGGCTGGTGGGTTTGAACAGCCAGGCTTCTGGTTAGCAGTCAAATGCCTTAGGCACTATGCTACCCTTATATGGAGACCATAATGATTCTGGAAAAAATAAATGGTTTGTTATAAGCTAAGTGCAATGAGGCTTACAAAGGCAAGTTGCTTTGTTAGTTACCGCTGAGCCAGTTTTGACTTACAATGACCCTGTATACAACACAACACTGCCTGGTCCTGAGCCATCTTCAATCATTGCTCTGTTTAAACCCACTGTTGCGGTCACTGTGTCAGCCCAAATCAGGGAGGGTCTTCCTCTCCCCGCCCCCCCCCCCACCAAGCATAATAGGAGCTCTGGTAGCATAGTGGCTAAAGCACTTGACTGCTAACCAGAAAGCTGGCGGTTCAAACCAATCAGCCACTCCTCGGAAGGAAGATGGGGCAATCTACTTCTGTAGTGATACTGCATCCGAAACCCAAGGAGGGGTCGCTATGAGTCGGGGCCGACTCGACGGCACATAACAACAACAACAACAACCAAGCATAATGTCCTTCTCCAAGGATCAGTTCCTCCTGTTATCCTGTTAACATGTCCAAAGTACGTAAGACAGTTTTGCCATCCTTGCATCTAAGGAGCATTCTGGCTGTACTCCTTCCAAGATACATCTGTTCATTATTCTGGCAGCCTATGGTATATTCAGTATTCTTCTCCAAAACTGTAATTCAAAGGCATTGGTTCTTTTTTTGGTCTTCATTATTCATTGTCCAGCTTTCCTATGCATATGAGGCAGTTGAAAATACCATGGCTTGAGTCAGGTACACCTTAATCCCCAAGAGAAGAGGAGGGAGAAATATAGATGATCCATCACTGACTAATCTTAACAAGATTGATTGAACCTTGCCCTCTTCCTGCTGAGAAGTGGCGGCACATGGCTTTTTGGAGGGCTGGAACTGTAGGGAGATTGGGAAGCAGTGGCAGATGGCTTTTGGAGGGCCAGAACTGGTTGGGAAGTCCAGGAAATGGAGTAGAGCTGTTTGGAACAGCTAAGAGAGATGAACTTGTCTGTTAGTTTGTCATCCTGTGGTGGCTTGTGTGTTGCTATGAGGCTGGAGGCCATGCCACTGATGTTTCAAGTGACAACAGGATTAATCATGGTGGACAGGTTTTAGCTGAGCTTGCAGACTAAGAGAGACTCAGAAGAAGGAAGAGGCCATCCACTTCTCAAAGAGTTGGCCGGTGCAAACCTAATGAATAATGGTGAAACATTGTCTGATATATTACAACACATATATATTACTAAAACATAGTCCTGAAACATTTTCTGATATAGTGCCAGAAGATGAGCCCCTCAGGTAGGAAGGCACTCAAAATATGACTAAAAAGAGCTGCCACTTCAGAGTAAAGATGACTTTAATGATGAGTATGGGGTAAAGCTTTCAGGACCTCCTTTTGCTAATGTGGCACAACTCAAGATAAGAAGAAATAGCTGCAAACATCCAATAATAATCGGAACATAGAATGTACAAAAAGGAATCCAGGAAAATTGGAAGTTGTCAAAAATGAAATGAAGCACATAAAAATCGATATCCTAGGTGTTAGTGAACTGAAACGAACTGGTTTGGGACATTTTGAATCAGATAACCATATGATCTACTATGCCGAGAATGACAAATTGAAGAGGAATGGTGTGGCATTCATCATCAAAAAGAATGTTTCAAAATCTATCCTGCAATACAGTGCTGTCAGGGACAGAATAATATCCATATGCCTACGAGGAAGACAAGTTAATACTACTATTATTCAAATTTATGCACCAACCACCAAAGCCAAAGATGAGGAAATTGAAGATTTTTACCAACTTCTGCAGTCTGAAATTGACCAAACATGAACTCAAGATGTGTTAATTATCACTGGTAGTTGGAAACAAAGAAGAATCACCGGTAATTGGAGAATATGGTTTTGGTGATAGAAATGACACTGGAGATTGCATGATAGAATTTCGTAAGACCAACAACTTACTCATTGTAAATACCTTTTTCCAACAACACAAATAGTGGCTATACATGTGGACTCCACCAGACAGAGTGGAGTCAATCTCCACCAGAGAGATTGACTACATCTGTGGCAAGAGGTGATTGAGAAGCTCTTGAACAATTTCTCTTAGAAAGATCAGCACGAGGCTGGTCCCATGAGGCGGAGGTCAAAGATTTCCCAAATGTCCAAACTACCATGCCACTCCATCATTTCAGACATTAACCCCTCCTCCTACTCCCAGTAATTTCCCCAGTCTTAGAGTTCTGAATTTCGCTGTAAAGCCTCACAGAACTCACAGACACCCAAGGGTTCGTCTCACGTAGTAGTGGTTGAGGCTGGCAGGCTGGCGAGTCCCAGGTCCGTGAGTAGGTCTGGCGGATCCTCCCAACTCTCGGGGTTAGATGAACCTCGATCAGCAGATCAGATGGCGGCTGCTGTCCCAAATCCAGGGGTGAGATGATGATGATCCAAGAAACAAAACCGGAGCAAGAGGAGGAGCGAATCTTCCCAGGAGATTCGTAGGTATACTCTCAGGGAAACTAAGGGTGGTGATTTGAATTATATCCTCCAGCAAGGCAGGACTCAAGATACATTCCACCTATGTTGCCCCAACAGAATTAACCTAAATCCCATCACAGAGTCGCTTGCCAGTCATTATAGGGAATGACTACTACCAGCTGCCCAGCCAAGTTAATACCTGACCTTAACTACCACACCACCCCAAACAGGCGTGGATAATGGGATTTACAAACCACCACAGAATGGAGGACAATGGCTAGAAGGGCCACATCAAGCAATTCACTGCAGAAGCGCAATATCTTCAGCCAAAACAAGGCCCGGAGCTGATTGTGGAACAACCATCAACTGCTCATATCCAAGTTCAAGTTGAAGCTGAAGACAATTAACACAAGTCCAGGAAAGCCAAAATATGACCTTGATTATATCCCTCCTGAATTTAGAGACCATCTGTGGAATAGATTTGATGCATTGAATACCAATGACTGAAAACCTGAAGAATTGTGGGATAACATCAAGACCATCATCCATGAAGAAAGCAAAATGTCATTAAAAAGACAGGAAAGTAAGAAAAGACCAAAGTGGATGTCAGAAGAGACTCTGAAACTTGCCCTGGAACAGAGAGTAGCTAAATTAAATGGGAGAATTGGCAGGATAAAAGAGCTGAACAGAAGATTTCAAAGAGCAGCTTGAGAAGACAAAGTCAATTATTATAATGAAATATGCCAACAGTTAGAGTTAGAAAACCAAAAGAGAACAAGCTTGGCATTTCTCAAGCTGAAAGAACTGAGGAAAAAAATTAAGCCTCAAATTGCAATGTTGAAAGATTCTATAGGCAATATATTGAATGATGCAAGAAGCATCAAAAGAAGATGGATGGAATACACAGAGTCACTATATCAAAAAGAATTGGTAGATGATCATTCATTTCAGGAGGTGACATATGATCAAGAACTCATGGTATTGAAGGAAGAAGTCAAAGCTGCACTAAAGGAATTGGCAAAAAAAATAAGGCTCTCAGAATTGATGGAATGCCCATTGAGAAGTTTAAACAAACAGATGCTGTGCTGGAGGCAATCATTCAGCTATACCAAGAGGTTTGGAAGACAGCTACCTGCCCAATTGACTGGAAGAGATCCATATTTGTACCCATTCCAAAGAAAGGTGATCCCACAGAATGTGGAAATTATCAAACAATATCATTGATGTCACATACAAGTAAAATCTTACTGAAGATAATTCAAAAACAGTTGCAGCAGTATATTAACAGACAACTTCCAGAAATGCAAGCTGAATTCAGGAGGGACTGAGAGCAAGAGATATCATAGCTGATGTCAGATGGATCTTGGCTGAAAGCAAAGAATACCAGGAAGATGGTTTACTTGTGTTTTATTGACAAAGGCATTCGATTGTGTGGATCATAATAAATTATGGATAACATTGAGAAGAATGGGACCTCTTAATTGTACACTTAATACACTTATTGTACTCATGAGGAACCTGTACATAGACCAGGAGGTTGTCGTTTGAACAGAACAAGGGGATCCTGCATAGTATAAAATCACAAGGCAGTGCGTCAGGGTTGTATCATTTCACCATACTTATTCAATCTTTATCCTGAGCAAATAATCTGAGAAGCTGGATTATATGAAGAAGAACATGGCATCAGGATTGGAGGAAGGCTTATTAACAACCTGCAATACACAGACAACACAACTTTGCTTGCTGAAAGTGAGGGTGACTTAGAGCATTTACTGATGAAGATTAAAGACTACAGTCTATAGTATAGATTACACCTCAATATAAAGAAAACAAAAATTCTCACTGCTGGACCAATAAGCAGCATCACTATTGATGGAGAAAAGGCTGAAGTTGTCAAAGACTTCACATTACTTTTCTACAATTAATACCAATGGAAGCAGCAGTCAAGACATCAAAGACATATGGCATTGGGCAAATCTTATGCAGAAGACCTCTTTCAAGTGCTGAAGAGGAAAGATATTTCCTTGAAGACTAAGATCTGCCTAACCCAAGCCATGGTATTTTCAGTTGCCTCATATGCATGTGGGAGCTGGACAATGAATTAGGAGGATCAGAGAAGAGTTGATGCTTTTGAATTGTGGTGTTGGCAAAAAATGCTGAAAGTACTGTGGACTGCTAAAGGAACTAACAGATCTATCCTGAAAGAAGTGTAGCCGGAATGCTCCTTGGAAGCAAGGATGACCAGACTTCATCTTACCAACTTTGGTCACACTGTCAGAAGAGACCATTCTCTGAAGAAGGATGTCATGCTTGGTAAAGTGGACAGTAAACAAAAGAGGGGAAACCCCTCATCAAGATATATTGACATGGTGGCTGCAGCGATGGGCTCAGGTATAGTAGGGATCATGAGGCTGGCACAGGACCAGGTAGTGTTTTGTTCTGTTGTACATAAGGTCGCTATGAATTGGAGACAACTCAATGACACATAACAACAACAGCAACAACTCTTCCTTTTACTGAGATTAACCACCACAAGGTGGTCTCTGGCAGTCCATCCAGACATATCTTTTGAAACTCAAAATTATTAAGCATGGCTTCAAACAGGAAAGAAAATATTCACAATTTGGGGTCAAAGAAAAACCACTGGCATGCTTAATTTTGGTCAGGAATTTCTTTATAGTGAATATTTGGTTTCATGGGTAAGAAAACTTTAAAATTAAAGTAAGAGGTCTGCAGTAAGTCCAAAGAACTAATGGACCACACAAACCACAGCTTCTACTACATTGAGACCAGGAAAACTAGATGGTGCCTGGCAACCACTACCAAACACTCTGATCAGGATCACAATAGAAGGTCCTGGACAAAGAGGGGCAAACAAAATGTAGAACAAATTAAGAATTATATATATATATATATATATATATATATATATATA
>NW_006921851.1:2419161-2423196 GCF_000298275.1 Orycteropus afer afer | reverse complement strand
CCTACTTCCGTAGTGATACTGCCTCGGAAACCCAAGGAGGGGTCGCTATGAGTCGGGGCCGACTCGACGGCACATAACAACAACAACAACATATGTATATATGTGTGTGTGTGTATACACACCAGCCCTACAGGTCTAATAGAGACAGGTGGAACCCTTGAGACTGAGACACCCTTCAAATCCTGGAACTGAATCCACCCTGGTGATCTACTTTCAGCCAAACAATGGATAGTCCTGTAAAGTGAATTAACACCAGTGAGGAATATATTCCTCTGCACAATCAACCATAGGAGACCAAAAGAGCAACATTTGCCCAAAAACAAAGCTCACATGGCAGGAAAAGGCAGGAAGGAAGGGCAAATGGAAATGAGGAACCCAGGAAAGAAGTGAGAAGTGTGCTTTCACATTAAGGGGATTGTAACCAATGTCACAAAACAAAATGTGTATAAAGTGTTGAATAGTAAACTAACATGCCTTATAAATTTTCACCAAATTACAATAAAAACTTTAAGAAAAGTTTTAATTTTTGTTAAATTAATTGTTATTAATTTTTCTCTTTCACAACACCAACCAATAAATACCAAAACCATTAATGAAGAGTTAATTCAGACTCATGTTAACCTCAAGTATTGCAGGGTAGAACTGTTCTCCACAGCCTTTTCAAGGCTGTGATGTTTCAGAAGTGTATCTCCAGGCCTTGCTTCTGAGGTGCCTCTGGGTGAGTTTGAACTGCCAATACTTTGATTAGTAGTTAAGCACTTAACCATTTGTACAAGTCAGGACACTGTAATAGATACCAGGCAGTACCAAAACTTAACAGTGTTGTCAGTGGGGATGCCTCATTGTACCACCAAGATTTCCCCTTCAGGGCCATGGAAACATTGCCTCAATTGCTGGGAATGTAGACAACTAATGGCCCTCAAAGTCATTCTCTGGAAATTTCTCTGAGCCAGAGAGAATTTTCACCCTGGTCAGCAATTTAATTAATCTTGACTGGGGTTGACAGGTATTTCAGGTATCGGTTTCTCTTTCCTACTTGCAGAGTCTCAACCTAAATGTCTACAGAGAGTCTGATCCACCTACATGAGATGATGCAAAACATCATGTTGAATTCAAGGGATTGAATTTACAGCAATAGAGGTATGGCAGTGGGACTATTACCATAGGATCCACTGGGCCTATTACATACTGTACTGTTCAGAAGCTGCTTATTGGATGAAGAAGTGGAACAGCTTTTTGAAGGCAAAGCTAAGGTACAGATCCAAAAACACATCCCTGAGGAAGAAGCAGCATTGGAACTCTCTGATAAGGAATTCAAAAGAATTATATTTAGGTACCTTCAACGAATTGAGAGACAGATCCAGGAAAACACTGACAAAATTGAGGAAAACACAGAGAAAACCCTAGAACAATTTCAAAAGACATACAAGAACAAAATGTCAAAATAAATGAAAAATTAGAAATGATACATCTATAGACAGAAATTCAGAAGATTAATACCAAATTTTCAGAAATAGATAACACATCAAACAGGCAAAGGAATAGAATTGAATCAGTGGAAGACAGAATTAGTGAGATTGAAGGCAAATATCTAAATACTTCTTTGGAAAGGGATCAATCAGAAAAAAGATCAAAACAAAATGAAGAAAGCCTAAGGTTCATATGGGATACCATCAAAAGGAATACCTACATGTAATCAAAATTCCAGAACAGGAACAGACAAAACCACAGAAAAAATTGTCAAAGATTTGTTGGAAGAGAATTTTCCTAGTATGATGAAACATGAGAATATGTCAATTCAAGAAGTCCAACGAACTCCAAACAGGATAGACCCAAAGAGAAAATCACCAAGACATATTATCATCAAACTCACCAACACCAAAGACAAAGAAAGAATCCTGAAAGCAGCATGGGAAAAATGAAAAGTTACCTACAAGGGGCAACTAATAAGACTAAGCTTGCATTTCTCAACAGAAACCATGCAGGTGACAAGACAATGGAATAGAATGTATAAAACCCTGAAAGAAAAAAATTTCCAAGCAAGAATTATATACCCAACAAAATTGTCCCTCAAATATAATGGTGAAATTAGGACATTTCTAGATAAGCAGAAATTAAGGAAATATGTTAAAACCAGACCAACCTTACAAGAGATGCTACAGGGAGTCCTTTGGACAGAGAACCAACAACAGCAAACAACAACTGACCGTTAGCACACATGATGGCATAACCCAGAAACCAACCCATTACAGAAGTATCCAAAGTAAATAAGCCTACAAGACTGTAAACAGGAAACCAGAGACATCAATTGACAAATTAAGGCAACCACAAACCAAAAAGAGGGAAAAAATTGTGTAGTTACAGAACTTCTAAATGGTAAGGAAGTCAAGACAACTACAAGATAGAACAGACTGTTCTAAACTTGGGAAGAAAATTAGAAATCACAGGATAACCCCAAAGAAAAATGATAAACACTCACATCAAAATAAAAAAGAAGACAAGCACAAATATTTAGGAAATACTAAAACAATAGCAACAAAGGAAGTGATAACATGATTCAAAAATAAAACAAGCTTCTCACCACAGAAAATTATATGGAACAAAGAAATCAACAACACCACAAAAAAGCACATAACAAAATGACAGCAACCAATTCATACTTGTCGATGATTACACTGAATGTCAATGGATTAAATGCACCACTAGAGAAATAGAGAGTGACAGACTGGATAAGAAAATATAACCTATCAATATGCTGTCTACAAGAGACACACCTTAGAGACAAAGACAAAAACAGATTAAAAATCAAAGTTTGGAAGAGAGGTATCAAGCAAATGGCAACCAAAAAAGAGCAGAAGTGGCAATATTAATTTCTGATACAATTGACTTTGTTGTTGTTGTTAGGTGCCGTTGAGTCATTTCTGACTCACAGCGACCCCAAGCACAGCAGAATGAAACACCACCCGATCCCACACCAGGTCCATGATCCTTGCTAACTTGAGCACACTGTCACAGCCACCATGTCAATCCATCTTGTTGAAGGCCTTCTTTCCCTCTTTCATTGAACCTCCACCTTATCAAGCATGACATTCTTCTCCAGGGAATGGTCCCTTCTGACAACATGACCAAAGTAGGTGAGACAAAGTCTGGCCATTCTCGCTTCCAAGGAGCATTTTGGCTGCACTTCTTCTGAGATAGATCTCTTCATTCCTTTAGCAGTCCATGGTACTTTCAGCATTCTTCACCAGCACCACAACTCAAAAGCATCAACTCTTCTTCAGTCTTCCTTATTCATTGTCCAGCTCTCACATGCATATGAGGCAATTGGAAATATCATGGCTTGTGTCAGGCCCACCTTAGACCTCAAGGAGACATCCTTGCTCCTCAGCACTTAAAAGAGTTCCTTCACGGCCAAACAGCCCAGTGCTACACACATCTAATGTCCTGACTGCTGCTTCCATTGGCATTGATTGTAGAACCAAGCAATGTGAATTCTTTGACAACCTCAATCTTTTCTCCATTTATCATGATGCTGCTTATTGGTCCAGTTGTGAGGATTTTCGTTTGCTTTTTATTGAGATGTAATCCATACTGCAGACTGTGTTCTTCAGTCTTCATCAGTAAGTGCCTCAAGTCATCCTCACTTTCAGCAAGCAAAGTTGTACTGTCAGCGTATCTCAGATTCTTAGTGATTCTTCCTCCAATCCTGATGCCATGGTTTCCTTCACATGGTCCAGCTTCTTGGATTATTTGCACAGCATTTAGATTGAATAAGTATGGGGAAAGGATACAACCCTTATGCATTCCCTTCTTGATTTTAAACCATGCAGAGTCCCCTTTTTCTGTTTGAACAAGTCTCCTGGTCAATGTACAGGTTCCTCATGAGTACAATCAAGTGTTCGGGAATTCCCACTCTTCTCAATGTTATGCATAATTTATTATGATCCACACAATCAAATGCCTTTGCATAGTCAACAAAACACAAGTAAACATCTTTCTGGTATTCTTTGCCTTGAGCCAAGATCCATCTGACAG
>NW_006921851.1:2415350-2417676 GCF_000298275.1 Orycteropus afer afer | reverse complement strand
AAATTTGAGTAATAGTCTTATTAACAGGTCTTCCTTGTAGGCGTATGGATGTTATCCTATCACTGACAGCATTGTACTTCAGGACAGATCTTGAAACATCTTTTGTGATGATGAATGCCACGCCATTCCTCTTCAAACTGTCATTCCCGGCATAATAGATCATACGGTTGTCTGATTCAAAATGGCCAAGACCAGTCCATTTCAGATCACTAATGCCTAGGATATCAATCTTTATGCTTTCTGTTTCATTTTTTACAACTTCCTATTTTCCTAGATTCATACTTCATACATTCCATGTTCTGATTATTAATGGATGTTTGCCGCTGTTTCTCCTCAATTTGAGTTGTGCCACATAAGCAAATGGAGGTCTCAAAAGCTTTGCCTTACCCATATGAGAAAGGCTGGTTTTGCTCTGATGATGCAGCTCTTTCCCAGTGCTATTTTCAGAGCCTTCTAACCTAAGTGACCCATCCTCCTCCTCTGTATTGGACAATGTTTCTGGACTATTCATAAAGTTCTGCAGTAATGTATCAGATAGTGTTTCTTTGCTATTCATAAGGTTTTTCCTGGCCAATTCTTTGAGAAGTGGATGGCCTCTTCCTTCTTCCTAGTCTGTCTCAGTCTGCAAGCCAGGCTGATACCTATGCCCCATGTGTACCCCACTGGGTTTGAAACACCAGTGGCACAGCCTCAATACTCACAGAAACATGTCACCACAGTAGGACAAACCGACAGACAAGTTTGTTTCCCTTAGCTATTGGAAACCTCTCCAACTTCTCCTTACCTGGATCCCTGTGGCTGACTCCTCTCTCTGTCACAGTCCCCCTAGCCTTTTTACTCTCCTTTCTCCTGCTTTCCCACCTTGCTGCTTGTGGGGAATGGCGTGGGTTCCCTCCCATTACCTGGATCTCTACGGCTGACTCCTTGCTCTGTCCCAGTCCCAGTAGCCTTTTTACTCTCCTTTCTCCCACTTTCCCACCTTGCTGCTTTTGGGGCATGGCCTGGGTTCCCTCTCCTCACCTGGATCACTGTGGCAACTCCTCCACAATTGACTTTAAGACACCATATTAGACAAGGAAGAACATTATATAATGACTAAAGGATCAATTGAACAAGAGGACATAACTATAATAAATATCTGTGCACCCAATGAAAGAGCCCCAAAATACATAAACCAGACTCTAATAGAACTGAAAAGATAAATAGGTGACCCCACAGTCATAATAGGAGATGTTAATACACCACTTTTAATCACAGATAGAACAACTGGAAAGAAACTGAACAAAGACACAGAAGAACTAAATAATACAATCCACCAACTTTACCTTATGGGCATCCACAGAGCATTTCACCCCACAAAAGCACAATATACATTCTTTTCCAGCACACTTGGAACATTCTCCATGATCGACCATATGTTAGGCCACAAAGAAAGCCTCAATAAATTTAAAAACATTGAAACACTGCAAAGCATCTTCTCAGATCACAATGCTTTAAAGTAAGCAATCAACAATAGGAAGATGAATGGAAAATGAACAAACACACAGAAACTGAATAACACCCTCCTTGAAAATGACAGAGTAATAAAACAAATAAAAAATGAAATAAAAAAAAATTCCTTGAAGCAAATGAAAATGAAAACACAACATACCAAAATCTTCAGGACACAGCAAAAGCAGTGAGCACAGGCCAATTTATAGCAATAAATGCACACATCAAAAAAGAAGAGCCAAAATCAACATCTGCAACAATTAGAAAAAGACAGCAAAAAAAAAGCCTACAGTCACCAGAAGAAAAGGAATAATAAAGATTTGAGCAGAAATCAATGAAACAGAAAATAGAAAGACAACAGAAAAAATCAACAAGACTAGAAGTTGGTTCTTTGAAAAGATTAATAAAATTGACAAACCACTGGCAAATTTAACAAAAGAAGAGAGGAGAAGAAAACAAATAATATGAATAAGAAATGACTTGGGTGACACCACAACAGAACCAACAGAAATTAAAAGGATAACATCAGGCTACTATGATGAACTATACTCCAACAAATTTGAAAATCTAGAAGAAATGGAAAAATTTCTTGAAACATATTACTTACATAAACTAACAGAAGCTAAGGTGGAAAATTTAAACAGACACATAACAAAAGAAGAAATTGAACAGGTCATAAAAAAATTACCACCACCAACAACAAAAAAAAACCCTGGATTCACCAGTGGATTCTACCAGACGTCAGAGAAGAACTAACACCAATCCTACTCAAACTATTCCAGAATATAGAAAAGGATGGAATCCTCCTAAATTCATTTTATGAAGCAAGCATAAC
>NW_006921851.1:2407697-2415250 GCF_000298275.1 Orycteropus afer afer | reverse complement strand
CATTTTATGAAGCAAGCATAACCTTGATACCAAAACCAGGCAAAGACATCACTCAAAAGGAAAACTACAGAGCAATATCCTTCATGAATACAGATGTAAAAATCTTCAACATAATCCTGGCCAATAGACTCCAACAACATGTATAAAAAATAATACATTATGACCAAGTGGGGTTCATATCAGGTATGCAAAGATGGTTCAACATTAGAAAAATGATCAATGTCATCCATCACATAAATAAAACAAAGGAGAAGCATCACGTGATCACATCAATTGATGCAGAAAAGGCATTTGATAAAATCCAACACCCATTCCTGATGAAAACTCTTAACAAAATAGGAATAGAAGGCACTGTGGTAGTTAAGGTTATGTGTCAACTTGGCTAGGCCTGGTTGAGTGGCTGGGCAGCTGGATGTAGTAGTTCCCATGATGAGACTGGTGATCAACTCCATGGTGGAATCTACTGTGAGCAGTTGAGTAGCTGCCTTAGGGATGTGGTCTTGGGGAACTGTGGTCAAGGAGATGCCTTAGGGAACTGTCTCTAGTCAATGGTACACTTGAAACCTGCATGTAGCTGTGTTATTGTTCAGCAGCCTGCCATACTCTGCTAATCTTGGGACTTTTAATGGATTTGAATTAATGATCTGCTGTGTGGTTTGGTCATATTGGGACTGTGCCTTTTTACCTGTCAACCTCGGGCTTGTCAGTGTCAGCAGCCAGCAGCTGTCTGAGTGAAGAAAAGCCTCAGCTTCAGTGGGCCGGGACCAGGAGGCAGAGCTAAAACCCAAGGTTAAGGGGCTTTCACCCAGCCCCTAGAGCCTGGCACTTTGAACTTGGACTTAAAGCCTCCAAATGGTAAGACAGTAAACTATTTGTTAAAGCCATCCCATTTGTGGTATATTTCTGTCAGACTGGTAGTAGGTAACCAAAACAGGCACATTCCTCAACATAATAAATGGCATATATGCAAAACCAACAGCCAGTGGTATTCTTAATGGAGACTGAAACTATTCCCCTTGCAAACAGGAACCAGACAAGGATGCCCTCTATCACCACTTCTATTCAGCATTGTATTGGAAGTCCTAGCCAGGGCAATAAGGCAAGAAAGGGAAATCAAAGACATCCAGATTGGTAAGGAGAACTCAAACTATCCCTATTTGCCGATGATATGATCCTATACATAGAAAACCCAAAAAACTCAGCAAAAATTACTGGAATTACTTGAGAGATTTAGCATAGTGGTGGGATACAAGATCAACATCCAAAAATTAGTTGGATTTCTTTAAACCAGCAAAGAGATTGCTGAAAAGGAAATAAGGAAACCAATACCATTTACAATTGTTGTTGTTGTGATGAGCTGTCAAGTTAGACCCGACTCGTAGCAACCCCTCCTTGGGTTTCTGAGGCAGTATCACTACAGAAGTAGATTGCCCCATCTTCCTTCTGAGGAGTGGCTGGTGAGTTTGAACTGCCAGCCTTCTGGTTAGCAGTCAAGTGCCTTAGGTACTATGCTACCAGAGCTCCTACCATTTACAATAGCTACCAAAAATAAATAAATAAATAAATAAAATATTTGGGAATAAATCCCATTAAGGACACAAAAGACCTACACAAAGAAAGCATCAAATCAGTACTCCAGGAAACCATGAGATCTACATAAATGGAAGAACATCCCATGCTCATGGATAGGAAGATTGAACATTGTGAAAATGTCAACTGTACCCAAAGCAATGTATACATTCAATGCAATTCCAATCCAGATCCCATCAACATTCTTTAAGTATATAGAAAAAACAAGCAGTAATTTTATATGAAAGGAAAGAGACCTAGAATAAACAAAGCACTATTAATTTTATATGAAAGGAAAGAGACCTAGAATAAACAAAGTAGGAGGTCTCACACTCCCAAATCTCAAAACCTGCTATACAGCCACAGTAGTCAAAACTGCCTGGAACTGGTACGATGGCAGACACATAGATTAGTGGATCAGAATTGAGAACCCAGAAATAGATCCATCCACCTATGGTCAGCTGATTTTGGACAAAGGGCTGAAATCCATTACATGGCCAAGAGATGATCTCTTTAACAAATGGTGCTGGCAAAACTGGATATCCATTTGCAGAAAAATGAAACAAGATCTCTACCTCACATAATACACAAAAATTAACTCCAGATGGATCAAAGACTTAAATGTGAAACCTAAAACTATAAATTTCCTCAAGGAAAAGCTAGGGGCAAATTTAGGGGCCCTAATTTATGGCATAGGAGCTCTGGTAGCATAGTGCTTAAGATACTTGACTGCTAACCTGAAGGCTGGCAGTTCAAACCCACCAGCTATTCCTTGGAAGGAAGCTTGGGCAATCTACTTCTGTAGTGATACTGCCTAGGAAACCCAAGGAGGGGTTGCTATGAGTCGTGTCTGACTCGACGGCACATAACAACAACAACAATAATTTTATGGCATAAATAGACTGTCAAGCATAACCCAGAATGCACAAACAACTGAAGACAAACTAGATGAATAGGACTTTCTACAAATTAAATTTTTATGTGCTTCAAAAGACTTCTCCATAACAGTGAAAAGAGAATCTACAGCTTGTGAAAAAATATTCGACAACAACATACCTGACAAGGTATGTCTCTAAAATTTATAGAAAACTCCAACACCTCAACAACAAAAAGATTAACAATCCAATTTAAAAAATGGGCAGAAGACATGAATAGACACTTCACCAAAGAGGATATTCAGGCGGCCAGCAAATACATGAAGAAATGCTCACAATCATTAGCCATCTGAGAGATGCAAATCAAAACAATGAGATGCCATCTCATCCCAGCACTAATGGCAAAGCTCAACAAGACAGACAATAACAAATGCTGGTGAGGATGTGGAGAGATTGGGACTCTCATACACTGCTGGTGGGATTGTCACATGATAAAATCACTGTCGAAAGAAGTATGATGATTCCTTCAAAAGTTGGAATTAGAAATACCATTTGATCCAGCAATGCCTTTACTACATATATATCCTGAAGAACTGAGAGCCATGACAAGAAAAGATATATGCACACTCATGCTCATTGCAGCACTATTTACAATAGCCAAAAGATGGAAACAATCTACGTGCCCATCAACAGAAGAATGAATAAGCACACTGTAGTACCTACTTACAATGGAATACTATGCAACACTAAAGAATAATGTAGAGTCAGCAAAATGCCACATAACATGGGTGAACTTGGAGGACATTATGCTGAGTGAAATAAGTCAATCACTGAACGTCAGATACAGTCTTAGTTCATTATTGTAAAAAGTCAAGGAAAGGTTTGTATATGGAAGGAAACTGTCTTTGTTGGTTATCAGGGGTGGAGGGGAAGGGAGGAACACTGCGGGAAAAAAAAAAAGAATTAACCTATGTCACTTTAGTTTTGTATATTTTACTATACATAAATATTTCAATAAAATGTACTTAATAAATAAATTACCTGCCACACTGTCTTCTAAAGTGGCTGTACCATTTTGCATTCTCACCAGCAATGGATGAAAGTTCCTGTTCTGGATGTTCTGGATGTTAGCCATCCTAATAGTTGCATCGCATTTTTGTACTAATTTTCATTTCCCTAAACAACATTTGATGTAAAGCATCTTTTAATATGTTTATTTATCATGTGCATATCTTCTTTAGTGAGGTGTATATTCAGATCTTTTGTACATTTTTCACATGTAAGCATGTATGTATTTCTTGCATGTTTTTTCCATTCTTTTAATTTTAATCTATTTGTACCTTTGTGCCTAAGATGGGTCAAATTTTTAATCCAATCTGCCATTCCCTGCCTCTTGATTGGAGTATTTAATCCATTTACATTCTTGTTGATTGATGACAAAGGAGGACTTACACCTGCCATCTTGTTATTTTGTGTGTATGTGTTTGTGTGTGTACTACAAATCTACAGTCTTCAGTATGGATTATACCTCAACATAAAGAAAACAAAAATCCTTACAAATAGACTAAAAAGCAGCATAACAAAAAATGGAGAAAAGATTGATGTTGTCAAAGACTTCGTTTGACTTGGATCCACAATCAACACCCATGGAAACAGCAGTCAAGAAATCAGACTTTGTATTGCACTGGGCAAATCTGCTGCAGAAAACCTCTTTAAAGTTTAAAGAGCAAAGATGTCACTTTGAAGACTAAGGTGCACCCATCCCAAGCCATGGTATTTTTAATTGTATCATATGCACATGAAAGCTGGAAAATGAGTAAGAAAGACTGAAGAAGAGTTCATGCATTTGAATTGTGGTGTTGGCAAGGAATATTGCAAACACCATGGACTGCCTGGAAGAAGTGCAGCCGGACTGCTCCTTAGAAGCGAGAATGATCAGACTTTTTCTCACCTACTTTGGTCATGTTGTTAGAAGGGATCATTCCTTGGAGAAGGATGTCATGCTTGGTAAAGTGGATGGTCAGTGAAAAAAGGGAACGAGATGGATTGACACAGTGGCTGCAATGATGGGCTCAAGCATAGCAAGGATGGTGAGGATGGCCCAGGCCCAGTGTTTTGTCCTGTTGTATACAGAGTTGCTATGAGTTGGAGCTGATTCAACGGCACCTAACAACAATGACAACAACATATCTACATGTATATAGGCTTATGTGTGTGGACTGAATGATTTTGTTTGCCTTCTTTATTTTTGTGTATAATTTTATTTTCTTTGTGATTACCATGAGAACTGTTTACCATCTTTCATTTGTAACATCCTGATTTATATTGATACCAATTTACCTCCAGTAATATACAAAACCTCTATACTTTCACCAGTCCTTTACCCTCCACCCCAACCCTAGTATATGTTGCTGTTATCACCGATTACATTTTTATATTGTTTCCCTGTAATTTAAATGTATTTTATGATTGTATATATATGTTTTTGTTTTCATTTTTTTTAACGCTTTTTTAATTAGAAAGGCTGAAAGACATACCAGTTGTATTTGCCAACCAAATATATCTTAAATCTAACCTTTATACTTGTCAACATTTCCTTTAATGGAAAAATTTTCTCCTTGTATGACAACTCCAAGTAACTGCCTCATGTCCTTACTTTTCCTTCTAGAGGATTCCTTTTAGCATTTCTTGTAGGGCTGGCCTGATAGTAACAAATTCCCACAGTTTTTATTTGGGAATGTCTCAATTTCACTCTCATTTTTGAGCAAGAGTTTTGCTGGATATAGAATTCTTAGTTGACAGCTTCTTTCTTTCAGCACTTTAAATATGAGTCTCACTGCCTCCTTGCCTGCATGGTTCCTGAAGGAAATCTACACTTTAACTTACTGAGGACCTCTTGTATGTGCTGCTTCACTTCTCTTGGGCTGCTCTCAGTATTTTATCTTTGCCCTTCATTTTAGCGAGTTTGATTGTAACACGCCTGAGTGTGGTTCTTTTTGTATTAATCCTACTTGGAGTTCACCGAACTCCTTGAATATGTAAGTTCACATCTTTCATCCTACTCAGGAAGTTTTTGACCATCATTTCTTCAAAAATGTTTTCTATCCCTTTCTCTCTCTTTTCTCCTTCTGAAACTCTGTAATGTATATATTACTCCACTTGATGGTGTCTCACAGATCCCTTTGTTTTTATTTTTATTTTTTCACTCTTTTTTCTTTTTGCTTCTCAGACTGAACAGTCTCATTGACCCTATCTTTGCATTCAGTAATTCTTTCTTCTGCCAATTAAAATCTGCTTCTGATCCCTTCCGCAGAATTGTTCATTTGTTATTGTACTTTCTAACTCCATTATTATTATTATTTCTCTTTGTTGAATTTCTTGTTTTGTTCTTATATTGTTTTCCTGATTTCCTTTAATTTTGTAAGCTGAAGCATGTGAAGAGGAAGGAAATAATGGCCCATGCAAAAAAACTAACTAAGGGGACAGAAACATCTCCAAGAAAAGACAAATAATGGAATCAACTGATAACAACCTTAATGCAACAAAAATAAGCATACTCAAAGAGTTAAAAGACAATACAGAGGACAAACTAAAGGAAATCAGAAACTGTTGAGGAAGACTCATTAACAGCATGCAATATGCAAATGACACAACTTGGCTTGCTGAAAATGAAGATGACTTGAAGCGCTTACTGATGAAGATAAAAAATTGAAGCATTTAATATGTATTACACCTGAATGTAAAAAAAAAACAAAAATCCTCACAACTGGAATGACCAAATTAATGTATAATGTTTACTTATCCATTATCCTAGTGTTGAGGATTTGGGTTAGTTTCCAGTTTTATAGTACTATAAAGAATAATGCTAAAATGTTCTTTTCAGTACATCATTATGGTTAAACACAGGGTCTTTGAGGCAGACTAACCAGGCTAGTATATAAGATTCATTATTGTTTGACCTTGGGTACAGTTGCCAGGTGAACTCTGGTGGCTTAGTGCCTAAGGCATTTGGCTGCTAACCAGAGGTTGGCAGTTCAAACCCACCAGCCACTCTGAAGAAGGAAGACTGGGCAATCTACTTCCGTAAAGATTTACTGTTTTATGGAACCCAAAAGAGGGTTGTTATGAGTTGGATACAGTTGCCAGATAAAATACAGGATGACTTAAAGTTTGAATTTCAGTAAACAATGATTTTTTTTTTAGTATAAATAGGTTCCATGCAATATTTAGAATACTTATAATAATAAAATATTATTCAATGTTCAGGTTAAATTCTAATTTAATTGGTGTCCTGTATTTTTACTTCCTAAAACTTGCAAATTCTCTTATCTTAGTTTTCTCACGGATGAAAGGTGGATCAAAATAGGACCTGTGTCATAAAGCTTTTGGAAGGATTAAATGAGATCACTCCTGCAGAGTACTTAACATACATGGCAAGAGCTCAAAGAGTGTTAGTTCTTATAAATGGTTACTTCCTACAGGTGTGTCTTGGGAAACATTCCTAGAAGTGTGCATTAGTTACAGAATCCGGGGCTTGATTTAAAGGCTGTTTGAACATTTGATTAGATAAAAAAAAACAAAAACAAACTATGTTTTGTAAGAAGTCTTGAACAGGTTAACAAATACTTCTCAACTCACTTGAGAATATCAGTAAAAATTATTAAAATTTTTCCATATGAAAATGGAATTTTCATATGAAAACAAAAAATTGCCATCCACAGGCAAGAATGGATTTCCTTTCAATCACACCAGATATTTGGATTTTTGAGTCTGATTTTTTTTTTTTTCTTCCAGGGCCAAGTGGAACAATTGTTTAAGTGAAGATGTTCTAAGGGAATAGCTAAACCATTTCTAAGATGTATTCATGTTATCTAGTTTCTGAACTAAATTACATTACAAAACTAAGACTTAATGTTACCTCACTGCCATCAAGTCGATTCCAACTCATAGCAACCCTCCATTGGGTTTCCAAGGCTATAAATCTTTACAGAAGTAGTTTGCCTCATCTTCCACCCATGGAACACCTGGTGGGTTTGAACCACTGACCTTCTGGTTAGCAGCCAAACGTCTTTCCCACTACACCACCAGAGCTCCTTTTTTTTTTTTTTT
>NW_006921851.1:2394761-2407067 GCF_000298275.1 Orycteropus afer afer | reverse complement strand
ACAATGTTTTGTATAGTATGTTATGCCAATTGAGCTTGATGTCCCCTGCGACTATGGTCCCAAGCCTGCAGGTTCAACTAGTCGGTCCCTCTGGGTAGCTACCACCAGAGCTCCTTAAGACTTAATATTAGGCTCATGGTTTTAATGACGAGGGAGGATTTCTGACTTTTCCTTTTTTGGCAAAGCTGATATTTACAACTCCAACCTTTATGTTAACAACAACAGCAAGAAAATAAAAAGTAAAATTTCTAAACAAGAAACAAGTTGCTTTAAGCAGATACTATATACTTTTATGATTCTTTTTGTCTTTGGCTACAGAATTTCTATTTTGTAATTTATGCTAATTTTAATAGATTCGTGGTTTATTACATCCAATTTACTTTGATTACTTTTTGGAAGGAGATAGAATATAGATAACATATGGGCCAAGAGTACAATCAGAATGTGGCACTTGTTTTGTGCTGCCAGATTGTTTTTTTAAACTTAGTCCAGTTATCCATGTCTTTGTAGGAATAGTTTTCTACAATATTCTGTTAAACAGGTAGATTAAATAGGTAGGTCTTTTTAATTTGCATTGTATATATTATCTCAAAGACCACAAGTTCCATAAAGGGAAGGATGTTTGCCTATTCCATTCATGGTCCCTTTGCCATCACTGAGAAGAGAACCTGGCTTGGAGTCAACAATATTTGTTGATGGAATGGGCAGAACAGACAAGTCAGGTCTGTTTCCTTGCTATGAAAAGGAGCTTATCTTTTTTCCAGCATAGTTTGGTGATCCTATCTGAAGTCTCCCCACCCTTTCTTTCTATTCAACACGTTTTTTTCCTCATTTTCTGTATCTCTTTATTGTCTTCATGAACTTCGTAACTTTCACTGTCCTAGCTACCTTCATGGAGCTCTGGTAGCGTAGTGCCTAAGGCTCTTGATTGCTAACCAGAAGGCTGGTGGTTCAAACCGACCAGCCACTCCTCGGAAGGAAGATGGGTCAATCTACTTCCGCAGCGATACTGCCTTGGAAACCTAAGGAGGGGTTGCTATGAGTCGGTCCGACTCGACGGCACATAACAACAGCTACCTTCATGAGGGTAAACCTGGCAGCAATACTTCTAACCAGAACGATGTACTTTAGACATCTGGGGTTGTCCACAGAGGAGAGATATGGCATCCAAACGCCCTCTTTTTGGAAACCCAAGAAGGGGTCACTATCTTGACGGCAGTGAGTTTGGTTGGTTTTTTTTTGGTACTATATAGTTATCAAGCATCAGTTAGAACGTAGGCTAACCACAGGACATACAACCCCAGAAGTGTCAGGAGCAGCTGCAGGCCAGAAACACAGGAGGGACCAGATATGAAAAAGACAAAAAAAAAAAAAAAAAAAAAAAAAAAAAAAAAAAAAAAAAAAAAAAAAAAAAACCCAAACAAACAAACAAACAACAACAAAAAAAAAAACCACAAGGAAGAAGGAGTGTTTCTGAGTGGCAGCAGGGTCAACAAGAATAAAATATTAAAAATAAAAATTATACCCTTCAGATTTGCTGGAGTCTAAAGATGGAAAGATCCACACTACCCCAAACTCTTAAGGAGATATCAGACCTGAAGTAACAATTCCTCAGGTCACCCTTTAGATTGTTGATAAGAGACTCTATGATCACCAGTTGCTCACGTTTATGAGCTCTGGTAGCATAGTGCCTAAGGCACTTGACGCTAAGAAGGTTGGCGGTTCAAACCCAGCAGCCACTCCTCGAAGGGAAGGTTGAGCAATCCTACTTCTGTAGTGATACTGCCTCAGAAACCCAAGGAGGGGTTGCTATGAGTCAGGGCCGACTCAATGGCACATAAAACAACCACAACATGACTACATGTTAATCAAACATCCTTTACCCTTGTTTTTACTATATAAACCGTTGCCTTTTTTTCCTGTCAGTGGAGCTCCTTTCCACTTTCCATTTTTGTGCTGCTGATGCATGAATCATTTGGTCTTGCTCAAGTAAATTCATTTTAAATTTAAAATTTGCCTAATCTCTGCAATTTCCTTTAACAGCAGCTGGCCCACAAACCTAAATTGAGAACGCAGATAATCAGGAGCCCAACCAAGCAAGGTGTTGACACCAGAAGCTGCACATTGGCCAGAAAGTAACTTGGTACAATTCAGCCAAGTTCTGCACATGCCAACCTAGCTCTTTGTAGATGTCTTACTAAGAAGGGCAACCCATGTCAGAGTGGCCTAGATGAAGGAGAAATTGAATTGGCAGATGTTCTAAAATCAAAGCAATCCCTGTTTTCCACCAGAACCAAGGAATTTTGGCAAATAAATGGAGACAATATGCCTTATCCCAATTAGATTTTATGATAAGGTCTTAACTGTGTGACAATTTACATTTCTAATGTTCAAAGTCTTGTCACCCCAGAAGTGTACTGGCAGTAAAGAACTACCATTACAGGGAGGAAGAGGCACTCCCCTTGCAGACTGTGCTTGGCTGCATTCCTTTTAGCATTTCACGTAGTTTCATGATGTTCCAAACTTGTACTCTTTCTGTGTTGAGGACTAGGGAATTTTTAACCCTTTGTTAATGAAAATGATTTGCTTTTGTTTCATAGGGTATTCACAGTTGCCTCTAACTCCAGGAAGACTGTATCCAAATACCATTGGAATGACTTGCAGCCCAATCGCTTCCTTAATTGAACACGCTCACTAATGTTTCCGTACTTCATTGATTTCAGATCAGGTCTTTGTAAAAAAAACTGCTCCTAAGTGGAAATAAAGAGTCATCTTATTAAACCAAAAGAACTTTGGTGATCAAATTGTGATATCTAATCTAACCAAAAAACAAACCAAACTCACTGCCAAGGAGTCGGTTCCAACTCATAATGACCCCTCCTTGGGTTTCCAAGGTGGTATCACTGCAGAAGTAGATTGCCCAACCTTCCTTCCAAGGAGTGGTTGGTGGTACCAGCCTTCTGGTTAGCCATCAAATGCCTTAGGTTCTATGCCACCAGAGCTCTAGGGCTATTCTCCCCTGTCCTATGGGGTCACTATGAGTCATGAGCGACTCATTGGCAGTGGATTCAGTGATCTGATTTCCTGTGTGGGGATCCAGAGCAGAGGCACAGCACTGAGCCTTGGATTCCTCACACAGCAAACACCATCAGCTGTAATGGCCCCATGATGACAGGGGAAGCCTGCGGGAATCCAGGAAAAACTGGGTCCTGCTTCTCAGGAATCTAAGAGTCACAGCTACATATTGTAGTGCTCCATTTCTCCTACTCTCTTGACAAGACTCAAGGACAAACCTGGTTCTTATCTTTACAAAGAGTGAATGATATTGTGGTTAAGGTATGATGTGGACTCCTGAAGGAGACATCTGGGTTCAAATTTTGGCTCTGTCATTTATTAACTATGTGACTTCAGGCCAGTTACTTAATCCTCATCCTTATGAGACTGCTGTGAAGACTGAACACTTGAATATGTGCCAAACCCTTGAAAGAGTAAGTGCTGGTACCTAATATGTGTCACGGAGTACCAGCCATTATTGCAACCACACCCAGTTAACTTTTTATGTTCTCTGATTTAAGAAATTGCTGAGAATGAATGTCAAATGGGTTTCATCTACCCCATGCTAAAAGAGGTATTCTAAGAAAACCGAGCCTCCTTGAAAGTAGGACATTGCATTTTCACCCGTGATTCCCAGTTCAGGTATATAGTATAGAGATATTGGTGAACAAAAGAGTGAGGTTGCCATGTTGGGCTCTTCCCAGGGATCCTTGATCCCTGTAAGCTCTTGCCATTGCATTCTGCCACTCCTCGTTTACCATGGAGGATTAGAGCAAAGGATGGGCCTGAGAATAGATGAAGAGGGTCTTCATTTTGGGAAGAATGAAGACAACATCACCCTTTCTGAAGCCCTTGTCTTGTCACTCCCTACATTTTCTAATGTGGAGCATCATACAACCCAGTTATTTAATACCTAATATGACATGCCTTTTAAATTACATGGAGCTTTTTGGGACAATGTCCTTTAAGAAATTTAGTAAACCAGTCAATAATAACTGTGCTAATTCAACTGTCTAAATCCATAACCAGAGTTCACAGAAAACAAACATGGTAACACACTGAGGTCTCTTGTAATTAAGAAAATGCAGTTTTAAATAATAAGGTATTTTTAAATCTATCAGATTAGAATTATGAAATTTTAACCAGTGTTGGATAGTTGTGGGGAAACAGACATATGCAATTGATGACAGTAGATAAATGAAAGCTTCTTGAAGAACAGTTAGGATATTATCATCAGTATGTAAAATGCAAAACTTGTGACATAGCAAGTCCACTTCTTAAAATTTACTTCCAAAACATATTTGCACAAATGCACAAAAAGATATGTGCAAAGGATGTTCATCTCAGAATTGTTAAGAAATAACAAAAAGCTGGAATGACCTGAATCAACAAAGGCCTGGTATTCATCAAGGGGGTCAATTTCGGTAGGTCCACACAAAGGAAATATTTAAAGAATAATGCGTGCTTATATATTCTGATTTGACAGACATCAAAGTACACTAACAATGGAAAAAAACTGCAGAATAAAACATTGTATGATTCTAGTTATGTAAAAGAAAAGGATATACCCTTGTGTGCATGGGTGTGTTAATAAAAAATTAGACAGTGATTACTCTGAGAGTGGAACAAGGGGTTTAGAAAACTTTCTTACAATCTATACTCTTCACTACTGTAAGACTTTTTTAAATGAGCATATTTTACTTTTTAAAAAATACATTTTTATTAATCAGGAAATATAATAAACATACACAACTATATAAAAATATAAATGTGAAAATTAATGAATTACTGAAAAATCAACACATGCGTAATCCCATCTTAGTTAAAGAACAGCATATGACCAGCATCCCAGAAGCCCCTGCTTCTCCCTTCCAAATCATAACCCTATCCCTTTCTTTTCATTTTAAACACTATCCCAGCTATGTATTTATTCTTTTGCTTTTCTTTCTAGCTTTTATATCTAATTATAGATTTAATCTTACCTTCTTCTTTTTTAACTTTAAAGAAATGGAACAATACAGTATGTATTCTATTGTGTTTGTCTGCTTTCTCTCACCATTATGTCTAAAATTTACCTATGTTGTTGTTGTATCTATATTGACAGTTGATTAATTTAATTGCTGTACAGAATTCTATTGATTAAGTGTGTCATAGTTTATTCCTGTTAATGAGCATTCGTGTTGTATTCAGTTTTGACTAACACAAACACTGTTGTTTATAAACATTCTTGTACCTGTTTTACGGTGCACAAAAGTGTGCATTTCTGTGCTATACACACAGATTGGAATTGCTCAAACATGGATGAATCAGAGTTTTCACTTTACTAGATGCTGCTGAGCTGTTTTCCAAAGTGTATTTGTGATGATTAGCACAACCACTGGCAGTGTAAGAGAGTTCCTGTTGCTGGCCAAGTGGCTGTGTAAGGAATATCTCACTGAGCTTTTAATTCACATTTCCCCAATACTACAGAAATTGAGTATTATTACTTTTTTTAAAAACTTTTTAATGTGATTTGAGTGAAGGTTACAGGGCAAATTTGTTTTCTGTTCAATAATTCATATATATGTATATGTATCTATATATAGATATATAGATACAGTGACATTGATCACAATCCTCACAATGTAACAGCACTCTTCCCACTTACTCCATAAGATTAATCTTTCTTTTCCATCTTATTTCCTATTCCTCCCTGACTCTGAGCTTTATCCCTAGGCAAATGCTGCCCTTTTGCTCTCTTATGGGTGATTGCTGTAAGGAATACACACCTTCCTGGTGTTATTGTTCACAATATAGGCTTGTCTATTGTTTGGTTGAAATTTGAGCCATGGGGCTGTTCATTTCCAGGCTTGAAGGATGACTATGGGTCATAGTCTCAGGGGTTCCACCAGTCTCTATCAGATCAGTAAGACTAGTCTTTTTTTTTTCTTTTTAATGATTTTTGCATTTTGTTCCTTTTTATAAGTTAAAATATAATATGTAAGAGTTAGACTAGGATATATTATATCACAGAGAGATTCTTAAGCATTTCTGTTTATTTGTCGAAAGGCTTTGTTGAGATTCCTGTCCTTATTTGTGTGTGCATAGCTTTTGGATAGACTACTTGCAAATTAAAGTGGAGCTGAAACTACACGTTCTCCATACATGTACTATTTTAGGTTCTGGAAAGGTTTAAACCTTGGGGAAATGCACAAATGGGAAGACATAGCTTTGATACAGAAATCTTTGACTTCTAATAGAGAAGAGATGGTGAAGAAATAGACTCTCAATAATTGCACTTGGGGACAAGGGCAGGGAGAAGGCTGATGGTTTCTGAGGGGCAATCCCAAGAAGAAAACAATAGAGCATCCCTGCCTCCTTGCAATCAACTTTTAGCGTTGGTGGATTTACTTTTGAGAAACTTAAATTTCTTTGGAAATTAAAATAAAAATGGAGGTATGAGTTTAGCAGCTTAGAATTCACTAATTGAAAATAGAGTCTGGGGCTGGATAAATGTGGGGTTGAAGGGATGCTGTTAACTTAAGGAAAACAAAGGAAAGAACGAAAACAGGATTTGGAAAAGAAGAAGGTATCTTCAAAACTCATCTTTCCAAAACAGGGATATATTCCTCACCTTGTATTCATCCAACCAAACGTGCACCACTCTTAGATTGTTGTATGCCAGAGATTTCATAGTTGTAAAATTATTTTGAAAGTGTTCCTTACTGATATGTCCTACTCGAGAGCAAGGGATAATAAAAAGTTGGCCTCCACACATCCAGATCTAGATATAAATAAAACAAAACACATATTTATGTAATATACAATGCTGATTTTTTTTTACAAACAATAATAGCTAAAATTTATTAAGTTTATTTCATTTAATCCTCTTAACAACCATATAAAGTAGGTACTGTGATTATCCCCACCTTACAGATGAGGAAAGTACTGCATAGATTGATTAAGAAACTTGCCCAGTGTCACATAGCTATCAAATGCAGATCAAACTCAGGAAATCTGGCTCCAGAACCACAGCTCTGAGAAACGGTGATTCTGCCTCACTCATCAATAATAAATTCTAATGCTGATGTTTGTGAAAATTGGCAAGACATTGTTCTTAAAATATCCTGAAAATAATGTTTCTGAAGTAATTAAGCATTGCTGGAGTAGTGCAGTGGTCAAAGCATTTGGCTGCTAACCAAAAGGTCAGCAGTTTGAACCCACCAGCTGCTCCATAAAAGAAAGATGAGACTGTCTGCTTTTGTAAAGATTTACAGCTTTGGAAACCCTATGGGGAACTTCTACTCTGTCCTATAGGGTTGCTATGAGTTGAAAGTGACTCAGTGGCAGTGGTTTGGTTTGGTTTTGAATGTAACCAAGTAACAAGAGAAATGCTGATCATACTGAATTAAATTATTTGTTCATTGTTTTTGTACTTAAAACACCTTGTAACACTTATTTGTAACAACTTGTTTTTTTTTTTCACTCCACAAAAGTAAATCATGGTCACTGAATACTTGGCAAATACTAGAAAGCATGCAAAAATAAATAAATAAATAAATACAAATCACTTCTAGTCCTAACATTCTGAGTTAGTTGATATTAATCCAGGTATGTAAGTACATCCACGTATACCCATATTAAGATAAACTTGCTTTTTTTTTTTTTTCGTTTGATGTTAAGTGAAATTATTTTAAAAGTCTTATATTTTGGGACATTTTCATAGTTTCCAAATTTTATTATTGGAAATAATGCCACAAAGAATATGCTTGTATGATTTATACATCTTATCTTACCCTTGCCATGACTTTTTTGTTTATTCATGTGGCACCCAGCAGCAGCAGCAGCAGCAGCAGCAACAGCACCTACGAACTTGCTAGAAATACAAACTCTTGGACCCAACTCCAGACCCACTGAATCAGAAACTTTGGGATTGAAACCCAGCAATCGGTGTTTTAACACATTTTCCAGGTGATTCTGAGGCACATGAAAACTTGAGAATCAATCAATCTTTAATTGATTAAGAGCATATATCCTAGTTTCTTGCATATTTTCATAGACTATAAAAACCAAATAAATACATAAATCCAAAAAACAAACCAACTGGTATGAACTCTGACTCATGGCAACTTCGTGTGTGGAGAGCAGCACTGTGTTCAGTGTCTGAGTTTTTGAAAGGAGATCACCAGACCGAGGTGCCTCTGAGTAGACTCAAACCTCCAGCCTTTGGGTTAGCAGCCAAGTATGTTAATCTTTGCACAAATCATGGACTCCTAGGAAAATCTATTCCTAGGAAAATATACCCTTTCCTTAATTATTTAGGAAACAGTAACAGGAAATTAAGATCTTCATTTAGTTGTTGTTATTTGCCGTTGAGTCGGACTCGACTCATAGCGACCCCTCCTTGGGCTTCCGAGGCAGTATCACTACAGAAGTAGATTGCCTAACTTTCCTCCCAAGGAGTGGCTGGTGGGTTTGAACCGCCAGCTTTCTGGTTAGCAGTCAAGTGCCTTAGGCACTATGCTACCAGAGCTCCTAAGATCTTCACTAAATAAGGTGAAAAATATCACCTCTGTTGCTGAGTAAGACAGCCAAAATGGATTATTTTAAAGAGGTACACAAAACATGGATTTTAAAAAGGTTTGTTGTTGCTGTTGTTGTTATTTGCTATCGAGTTGGCCCCGACTCATTACGACCCCTCCTTGGGTTTCCGAGGCAGTATCACTACGGAAGTAGGATTGCCCAACCTTCCTTCCGAGGAGTGGCTGGTGGGTTTACCCTTTATGTTTCCAATAAAAAGAGATAAAAGCAACTTTGAAAAGTACTTTGGATCCAGTACCCAAGAGCCACAGAACATTGGATCTACACTCTGGCCCACAATGACAGTGTCTAACAAAATTTTTATGCTTGATAATCTCATGGCAACTATTGGTCACACAGCATTACTGACTGTCGGTCTCAGGGCTCCAATAAAGTGGTGTTAGGGTAGTGGTGGTTGTTATTGTGATTATTACTATGGCAATCAACTCATCCTAGGCTAACATTGCAATCTGGTGGCCAACATTCCAAACTTTCTCATTCAAAATTACTCATCTTCCACATAACTTCTTTTCCTTAATTATTGTTCATAAACATGATTTGTCCTTCCCAGGATTTCATGCTCACAGTTTAGTTATGTGATCTATTCCTTAAAAGAAGGCATATATACCTTTAACTCTCTTTCTTGTCATTCTTTCAACTCTTTATCAGGGGAATGAGAGTAGGGGGTAGGAGATGGAGGTGATGACCTTAACTGTTGCTGATAAGCATAAAATGTAGCATTAGTGATTATTCTGGATGGAGAAATAAGAAACCTAATGACTGGTATGACCAACTTCTAGCACTCTTTAGAAGTATGCAAAAAAATACTCCCACAGAATGTTCAGAAAAATCTCCACCAGATTCCTTCTCTAAAATGTAAGGCATAGTAGAACAATATTGATGTTCTTAATATTCTTTATGATCTTTCAAATAGGAGCTTAAAGGAAAATATAATGCTCTAGAAATTTCTACAAGGCGCTCTGGTGGTGTAGTGGTTAAGGCATTTGGCTGCTAACAAAAGGGTCAGTGGTTCAAACCCATCAGCCATTCAGTGGTAAAAAGATAGGACAGTATGCTTCCATAAAGATTTACAGCTTTGGAAACTCACTGGAGGTTGCTATGACTTGAACTCAATTTGATGGCAGTAAGTTAGGTTTGTTTGACATGTTTGTACATTCGTAAGAAAATATCTGAAGCATTATGAAAAAGATCTGTACTTAAAAGAACTTTTAAAAACTAAACAAAGGAGAAAGGAAAAGGAGATAATAAAACCCAAAACAGAAAAATTGGAAAAAGAAAACAAAAAGCAAAGTAAATCTCATCATGCATGGCAGGATGATATGTGCAACTTAATAGTAGAATAATAACGGTTATTGTTTATTAATCATCTCCTATAAATTATGTCGGTGGCTGCCGTGATGGGCTCAAGTATAGCAGGGATCATGGAGCTGGCGCGGGATTGGGCGGTGTTTTGTTCTGCTGTGCATGGGGTTGCTATGAGCCGGAAACGACTCCACGCCACCTAACAACAACAACAACAACAATCTTTTCAACAACCTTATACAACATGGAAAATTTTTCATCATTTTACATACAAGGAAACAAACCTTAGAATATGGACTTAGTTTTAGAGTAAGCTGTTCTTTGTTGGGAGAATAGGTAAACGAGACAGAGATAAGCGAGACAAAAAATGTGAAGGGTGATAATGGAGATTTCACAGCCCAAATTTTTAAGCACAGTTCAAAATTTATGGAAATTTATGTTACAAAAATTTATTGGACTTTGATTAAAAACAAAAAAATATTTACAATAGCCATATGTTAACCATTTGAATTGTTGTTGTTGTTTGGTGGCCTCAAGTTGGCTCTGACTCATGGCATCACTATGTACAACAGAATAAAACTCTGCCCCATTGTGGGCCATGCTCATAGTCCTTGTTATATTTGAGCCCATTGTTGCAGCCACTGTGTCAATCCATCTTGTTGAGGGTCTTACCCTTTTTTGTTGACCCTCTACTTTACCAAGCATGATATCCTTCTCCAGGGAATGGTACCTTCTGAAAACATGACCAAAGTAAGTGAGATGAAGTCTGGACATTCTTGCTTCCAAGCAGCATTCCAGCTGCACTTCTTCCAAGACAGATTTGTGTGTTCTACTTGCAGTCCATGGAATTTTCAGTATGCTT
This sequence comes from Orycteropus afer afer, assembly GCF_000298275.1. Taxonomy (NCBI): domain Eukaryota; kingdom Metazoa; phylum Chordata; class Mammalia; order Tubulidentata; family Orycteropodidae; genus Orycteropus; species Orycteropus afer. The sequence continues at coordinate 2,396,269 of NW_006921851.1, read as the reverse complement.
CACCAACACCATATTTCAAATACATCAACTGTTGTTTGGTCTTCCTTATTCACAGCCCAGCTTTCACATGCATGTGAGGCAACTGAAAATACCATGGCTTAGATTAGGTGCACTTAGTCTTCAAAGTGACATCTTTGCTTCTTAACACTTTAAGGAGGTCTTTTGCAGTGAATTTGCCCAGTGCAATACAATGTCTGATTTCCTGAATGCTGCTTCTATGGGTGTTGATTGTGGATTCAAGTAGGATGAAATCCCTGAAAACTTTAAACCTTTCTCCATTTGTCATGATGTTGCTTATTGGTCCAGTTGTGAGAATTTTTGTTTTCTTCATGTTGAGGTGCAATCCATACTGAAGACTGTATGTAGTCTTTGATTTCCATCAGTAAGTGCTTCAAGTCCTCTTCACTTTCAGCAGCAAGATTGTGTTGTCTGCATATTGCAGGCTGTCAATGAGTCTTCCTCCAATCCTGATGCAACTTTGTTCTTCATACAGTCCAGCTTCTCAGATTACTTGGTTAGCATACAGATAGAATAAGTATGGTGAAAGGATTCAACCTTGACTCACACCCTTCCTCATTCTAAACCATGCAATATCCTCTTGTTCTGTTCAAATGACAGCCTCCTGGTCTATGTACAAGTTCCTCATGAACGCAATTAAGTGTTCTTGAATTCCTATTCTTCTCAATGTTATCCATAATTTATTATGATCCACACAGTCAAATGCTTTTGCATAGTCAATAAAACACATCTTTCTGGTATTCTTCACTTTCAGCAAAGATCCATTTGACATCAGCAATGATATCCCTCATTCCACATCCTCTTCTGAATCCAGCTTGCATTTCTGGAAGTTCCCTGTCAATATATTGTTGCAACCGTTTTTGAATTATCATCAGCAAAATGTTACTTGCATGTGATATAAATGATACTGTTTGATAATTTCCACATTGTGTGGGATCACCTTTCTTTGGAATGGGTACAAATATGGATCTCTTCCAGTCAGTTGGCCAGATAACTGTCTTCCAAATTCCTTGGCGTATATGAGTAAGTGCCTCCAGTGCTGTATCTGTTTGTTACAACATTTCAATGGTTACTCCGTAAATTACTGGAGCCTTGCTTTTTACCAGTTTCTTCAATGCAGCTTCAACTTCTTCTCATAATATCATTGGTTCTTGATCATATGCTGCCTCCTGAAATAGCTGAACATCAACCAATTATTTTTGGTACTGTTATTCTGTGTGTTCCTTCCACCTTCTTTTGATGTTTCCTGAATCATTCAATATTTTGCCCATAGAATCCTTTAATATTGCAATTTGAGGCTTGAATTTTTCTTTAGTTCTCTCAGCTTGAGAAATGCCAAGTGTGTTCTTCCCTATTCATTTTCTAACTCCAAGTCTTTTTTTTTATTATTTATTTTTATTTATTGGGATTTGGGTGAAGATTTACAGAGCAAATTCACTTTCCATACAGCAGTTCACATATACTTTGTCTCATGTCATTGACCACAGTTT
>NW_006921851.1:2368575-2391431 GCF_000298275.1 Orycteropus afer afer | reverse complement strand
CCAAGATTATCTTCTGTGTCTGTGTTAATTGGTTTCCCTTTTCTTTGTTGAAGAGCATCTGTGCAGTCCTTCTGCCTAGTCCACCATCTTGCTGGAACTCCTAACTCCAAGTCTTTGTACACTTTTTTATAACAATTGACTTTGTCTTTTCAAGCTGCTCTTTGAAATCTTCTGTTCAGCCCTTTTATCTTGTCATTTCTTCTATTTGTTTTAGCTACTCTGTTCAAGAGCAAATTTCAGAGTCTCTTCAGACATTCATTTTGGTCTTTTCTTCTTTTCCTATCTTTCTTCGTATATGATTTTCTTGATGCATCTGGTTTTCGGTCATAAATGTTCAATGTGTCAAATCTATTCTTCAGATAGTCTCTAAATTCAGGTACAATATTAACAAGGTCATATTTTTACTCTTGCAGACTTGTTTTAATTGCCTTCTGCTTCAACTTGAATTTGCATATAAGCAATTGATGGTCTGTTCCACAGTCAACTCCTGGCTTTGTTTTGACTGAAGATACTGAATTTCTCTATCACCTCTTTCCACACACGTAGTCTATCTGATTCCTGTGTATTCCATATAACTGCCATTTATGTTGTTGGAGAAAATGTATTTGCAATGAATAAGTTGTTGGTCTTGCAAAATTCTGTCATGTGATCTCTGGTGTCATTTTTATCACTGAGGCCATATTTTCTAACTTCTAATGCTTCTTCTTTGTTTCCAACTTCCACATTCCAATCACCAGTAATAATCAATACATCTTGTTGCATGTTTGCCCAATTTCTGACTCCTTAACTTGGTAAACATCTTTAATTTCTTCATCTTTGGCTTTAGTGATTGGTGCATGAATTTGAATAACAGTAGCATTAACTGGTCTTCCTTATAGGCATGTGGATATTATCACTGACAACACTGTACTTCAGGACAGATCTTGAAGCATTCTTTTTTATGATGAATGCATCACCATTCCTCTTCAATTTGTTGTTACCAGCATAGCAGACCGTATGATTGTCTGATTCAAAATGGCCGATACCAGTTTGTTTCAGGTTATTAATGCCTAGTATATCAATCTTTATGTATTCCATTTGAATCAAACCCAAACCAAACTCACTGCCGTTAAATCGGATCCAACTCATAGTGAACCCTCCTTGGGTTTCTGAGGCGATATCTCTACAGAAGTAAATTGCCCAATCTTCCTTCTGAGGAGTGGCTGGTGGGTTTGAACCTCCAGCATTCTGGTTAGCAGTCAAATGCCTTAGGCACTACACCACCAGAGCCCTAATATTTATTTTAGGCTTTCATTTTTTCTCCTCTCTCTCTCTCCATCCATATCTACTTCTATTCTCTACATAATTATTTCCTTAAATTGTCACAAAATTCTGAGAATGGTATTTATGTTCTTTTTCATAAATGAAGAAATTGGGAACTACACAAACTAATGATATGATCAAATAGCAAGTAATTGGCAGTAGAGCTGGGACTTATTCATAAATATCTAATATCTAAAGATTTTTTAGTTAAATTAATTTTTTTAATGGAGAGATAATTCACATACCATAAAATTCACCACTTTAAAGTGTACAATTCAGTATTTTCAGCATATTTACAAGGTTGTGCAAGTATCACCACTATCTAATCCCAGAACATTCACATCACTCCATAAAGAAATTTCCTACCTATTAGCAGTCACTTTCCATTCCCTTCCCTCCAAGTGCTGACAACCTCTAAATTACTTTCTGATTCTATGGATTTGCTTTGTCTAGATATTTCATCTGAAATTTTATAGTATGTGGCCTTTTGTGTCTGACTTCTTTCACTTAGAGTAGTATTTTTAAGAGAATTCCCTGGGTGGTGCAAACACTTAACACGCTCAGATGTTAACCAAAATGTTGGTTATTCAAGTCTACCCAAAGGCATTTTGGAAGAAAAGCCTATTGATCTATTTCTGAAAAATCAGCTATTGAAAGCCCTGTGGAGCAAGTTCTACACAGGTGGACTCAACAACAACTGGTACTAGTAATATTTTCAAGTTGGTAGGATGTTATGGCATTTATCTTTAGAATTTACAGTTGGCAGGAAACTTAACAAAACCAGACTAATTGCTGTTGAGTTGAATTCTGACTCATAGCAACCCTATAGGACAGGGTAGAACTGCCCCATGGGATTTCCAAAGCTGTAACTCTTTATAGAAACACACTGTCATGTCTTTTTCCCCCCAGAGCTGGTAGGTTCAAATCACCAATCTTTTGATTAGCAGATGAGCACTTAACAACTGTGCCATTAGGGCTCCTAGAAGTCAACTTCCAAAAAACTGAAATCACTGCCATCGACTCGGCCCCAATTCATAGCGACCCATCCTTGGGTTTCTGACGTGGTATCACTATGGAAGTAGATTGCCCAATCTTCCTTCTGAGAAGTGGCTGGTGGGTTTGAACCACCAGCTTTCTGATTAGCAGTCAAATGCCTTAGGTACTACGCCACCAGAGCTCCCAGAAGTCAACTTGTTTGTTGTTATTGTTGTTATGTGCTGTGGAGTCAGACCTGACTCACAGCAACCCCTCCTTGGGTTGCAGAGGCAGTATCATTACAGAAGTAGATTGCCCAGCCGTCCTTCCGAGGAGTGGCTGGTGGGTTTGAACCACCAGCCTTCTGGTTAGCAGTCAAGTGCCTTAGGCACTATGCTACCAGAGAAATCAACTTAGATACCCTCATTTTACAGATGGATAAACTGAGGCCGAAGAAGAGTTGATGCTTTTGAGTTGTGGTGCTGGCGAAGAATGCTGAAAGTACCATGGACTGCTAAAAGAACTAACAGATCTGTCCTGGAGGAAGTGCAGCCAGAATGCTCCTTGGAAGCAAGAATGGCCAGACTTTGTCTCACCTATTTTGGTCATGTTGTAAGAAGGGACCATTCCCTGGAGAAGGATGTCATGCTTGGTAGGGTGGAGGGTCGACGAAAGAGGGGGAGGCCTTCAACGAGATGGATTGATACAGTGGCTGCGATGATGGGCTCGAGTATAGCATGGATTGTGGGGCTGGTGTGGGATCGGGCAGTGTTTCGTTCTGCTGTGCATGGGGTCGCTATGAGTCGGAAACGACTCGACGGCACTTAACAACAACAACAACAAGGTAGCCCATATGTTTAGTGGTTTCCAAGTCTCTCAACCCTTAATTCATTGTCATTTCCACTGTACTGCCAAGAAATCAGTATATTTATTTTAGGCTTTTTTTTTTTCTCCTCTCTCTCTCCCCATGCTGCCACTTTGCAGTTTTGTCCCATAAAGAACTCTTTTATCTCCCTATACTTTGTAACACTTTGTTTCACTTTGAGAGTATAATAAAAAAGATTCTACAGAAGAATTTAAAACCAAAAAAACCAATCTCACTGCCGTCTGGTTGGACCCAACTCATAAGCGACCCCTCCTTGGGTTTCTGAGGTGGTATCACTATGGAAGTAGATTGCCCAATCTTCCTTCTGAGTAGTGGCTGGTGGGTTTGAACCACCAGCTTTCTGGTAGCAGTCAAATGCCTTAGGCACTACACCACCAGAGCTCTCAAAAGGATTTAAAACATTATATTAATTTGATATGTTGTACATTAGAAACAACAAGACATATGGTAAGAAAATCTAGTATTTTACTAAACATTTTTAGTTTTTGCAAAGAACATTGTAAGGTCCTTATTGGCTTAACACCAAAATGGTACTAGATGCTGATGTAAGAAAATGGGGCATAATTATCACATTGTATTACATGACTTAAATTTAGATTTGACTCTCTATGTACAAAATTAACAATTAAAAGATAAATTCTGAATTACCCTTAGTGACAATTCCAAATTTTCTCCTCCCCAAAGATTCATGCCCTTGTCATACTGTCCAATTTCATAAAAATAATGCCTATCTATAGCAAAAATTCCTCCAGCCATTGCAGGTGACCTAGAAAGTAAACATAAATAATGAATTGATTCCATAGTCATCATGGATTTTTCCTCAAAATTATGATGAATATTAGTAATAACTTATAGTTTAAAAACTAGAAAACCATATTAATTTACATCAAAATTGTTATCTTAATAAACATTTAAGTATACAAAATTACAAAACTAAAAACTATAACTACCTAAAATTAGGCAATGAGTTTTAGTTAAATGTCACCAAATCATGTAAGCAATATATTCTAAATATTGTCTTGATAAGAGGGAAAATTGATATTAAGAATATGAGTTTCCCATTAAATTGTGATTAAATTGGATAGTGATGTTTAAAGTTCTCCATTTCTAACGGCAATGAGTGAGATTAATATTTACTTTTGCGAAAACCATAATGTCACAAAGCATCTTATTTTATCCACTAATCTCAATAAGGGAGCTCTGGTAGCATAGTGGCTAAGGCACTTGACTGCTAACCAGAAGGCTGGCGGTTCAAACCCACCAGTCACTCCTCGGAAGGAAGGTTGGGCAATCCTACTTCCGTAGTGATACTGCCTCGGAAACCCAAGGAGGGGTCGCTATGAGTCGGGCTGACTCGACGGCAAAATAACAACAATCTCAATAATGCCAAAACTCTTTACCAGTTTGAAAATAATTCCATGTCCTTCATTGTTCCTCTTTTTTTTTTTTTTTTTAAAGTATTGAGTACCTATGTGTTAGGAGCTCTGCTAGCGTAGTGCCTAAGGCACTTCACTGCTAACCAGAAGGCTGACGGTTCAAACCCTCCAGCCACTCCTCGGAAGGAAGATTGGGCAATCTACTTCTGTAGTGATACTGCCTTGGAAACCCAAGGAGGGGTCGCTATGAGTCAGTCCGACTCGATGGCACATAACAACAACATGTGTTAGGGATGAATTTGTGAATCAACAGGAAAAGACCACAGTTCATGAGAGGGCAAGGATAGAAGTAGGGAGACCAGTTAGAAGTTATTGCAGTGGTTGGAGAGAAAGATGATGGAATCTTGGATAAGGGTGATAACAATGAAGTTGGTGAATTGAGGTAGAATTTTTTGGTATATTTTGAAGATGGAGCTATCAGATTTACTTATGGATGGAATATGAGGTATGAGAGGAAGGATGAGTCAGGGCTATGACAAGAAGCACTTTTTTCAAAATTTGCAACCAAAGCTTTTGGCATGACCGAAGCTTCTGACTGAGCTGTAGGTCTGATGTTATTTTTGTCGGTTTCATTGTTTCTCAGAAGTTACTTCTGCTTTGAAATTCTCAGAAAGTTTGCTTATTAAGTCAAAATTACAATAAAGTTTTTTTTTTTTTTTTGCATGTTCCAGGAAACATCTTGTTGGTCAATTTCCAAAGAGAACCTTATAGCTAAAATACATCCAATAAGAATTACTTGTAAACAACCTCATAAAATGTCAACCAATCAGATGCTTGCACAGAGATGCTGACACTTTTCAGTTTTGTCCCATTAAGAACTCTTTTCTCTCTCTATACTTTGCAACACTTTGTTTCGCTTTGAGACTATGTTTGCTGGTCCGTGTTGCTTTTATTCCTTCAATAACCCTCTCTGCTTTTGTTTGATTTGAGATTCCAGGTTGCACTTAGACAGCTGACTCCAAGATTCTTGGCCTGAGTACCTGGAAGATGAAGTTGTCATCCACTGAGTTGGGAAAGGCTGTGCGTGCAACAGGTTTTGGCACATAGGTTCAGTTTGGGACGTACCACATTTGAGATATCTGGAGTGCTGAGTGAGGTATGTTTGGGAGTCATCAATAAAGATGAGAATGACCATGTGAATGAGTGGAGACAGAGATGAGGGCCAAGGACCAAGTCCTGGACATGTCAACATTAAGAGGCTGGGAAGGAGACGAGGAATCAGCAAGACTAGGAAGTAGCAACCAGTGAGGTAGGAAGCTGACCAGGAGATTGTGATATCAAAGAGAAGAAAGTGATCCGTAGTATCAAACACTGTGAAACAAAGTCATTAACAAGTTATGATGAGGTTGGGGGTGGGTGAATCCTAATTAAAGTGAATTTAAGAGGATTGGGGATAGGTACGTAGGCCTTTTCCTAGGCGGTACTTGATGACAGGGAAATGGGGTCACAATAAGATTTGTTTGTAACTGGGAGAGATAACAGCATGTCTGTTTTTTTTTTTTTTTTTTCTTTACTTTTACTGTGGTGAAAACACAAAAGAAAACATTTGTCAACATAACAACTTCCACATTTACAGCTCAAGGACATTGATGACATTTTTCATGTTGTGCCACCATTGTTGCTATCCTTTTCCAAAATATTCCACCACCATTAGCATAAACTCAATGCCCTGCAAACAAAAGCTTCCCCTTTCCCCCCTCCCTCCTACCACTGAACCACTAATAATCTTTGGTATACACACACACACACACACACACATTTTTTTTTCCTCCCCCACATATCTAGGAATTTCCTCCACCCCTCCTCTACCATCCCTGGTAGCCAACAAAGAAATTTTCCCTCTGTGTGTAAACCTTTCCTTGACTTTTTACAATAGTGGAATAATGTATGTCCTTCTGTGTTTGACTTATTCACTCACCCTAATATCCTCCAAGTTATGTTGAAGGACAGCATAATGTCGATCCATGTTATGCAGTGTTTTGCAGATTCTACATTATTCTTTAGTGTTGCATAGTATTACATTGTGTGTATGTACCACAGTTTGGCTATCCATTCCTTGGTTGATTGGCACTAAGGTTATTTCCAACTCTTTGCTATTGTGAATAGTACTGCAATGAACAGTATCTCTCACTTCATTAGGATATATACCTAGTAATGGGATTGCTGGATCAAATGGCATTTCTATTTCCAATTTTTAAGGAATCGCCATACTGCTTTTCACAGTGGTTGTATCATCTTACAGTCCCACCAGCAGTGTATGAGAATTCTAATCTCTCCACATCCTCACCAGCACTTCTTATTTTCTGTCTTGTTGAACTTTGTCATTAGTGCTGGGGTGAGATGGTACGTCATTGTTGTTTTGATTTGCATCTCTCTAATGGCTAATGACCATGAACATTTCTTCATGTGTTTGTTGGCTGCCTGAATATCTTCTTTGGTGAAGTGTCTATTTATGTCTTCTACCCATTTTTTAAATTGGATTGTTTGTCTTTTTAATGTTGAGGTGTTGGAGTTTTCTATAAATTTTAGAGGTAATTACTTTGTCAGATATGTCATTGCCAAATATTTTTTCCCAATCTGTAGGTTTTCTTTTTACTCTTTTGGAGAAGTCTTTTCATGCACATAAGAATTTAATTTTTAGAAGGTCCCAATCATCTAGTTTAACTTCTGCTGTTTATGCATCTTGGGTTATGCTTGCTAGTCTATTTATGCCATAAATTAGGGCCCCTAAGTTGCACCTATTTTTCCTTTGAAGAACTTTATAGTTTTAGGTTTCACATTTAAGTCTTTGATCCATCTGGAGTTAGTTTTTGTGTATGGTGTGAGGTACAGATCTTGTTTCATTTTTCTGGTAATGGATATCCAGTTCTGCCAGCAACATTTGTTAAAAAGTCAATCTTTTCTGCATTTAGTGGATTTCAACCCTTTGTCAAAAAATCAGCTGACCATAGGTCCCTGGATCTATTTCTGGGTTCTCAATTCTGTCCACTGGTCTATGTGTCTGTTGTTGTACCAGTACCAGGCTGTTTTGACTACTGTGGCTGTATAATAGATTTTGAAATCCAGTAATGTGAGACCTCCTACTTTGTTGTTCTACTTCAGTAGTGCTTTGCTTATCTGAAGTCTCTTTTCTTCCGACATAAAGTTAGTGATTGTTTTTTCCATGTCTTTAAAGGATGTGGATGGGATCTGAATCAGGATTGCATTGAATGCGTAGATTTTTGGGGGTAGTGTGGTGGTTACTTTTGTGTGTCAACTTGGCTGGGCCTGGTTGAGTGGCTGGGCAGCTGAATGCAGTTATTCTCCATGCTGACCTCGGGACTTTCAATGGACTTGAATGAATGTCCTGCCGTGTGGTTTGGTAATGTCAGGACTGTGCCATTTTATTTGTTGACCTTGTTAGCCTCAGCAGCCAGTGGCAGCCAGAGTAAAGAGATGTCTCTAGTCTCAGTGGGCCAGGAGCATGAGGCAGAGCTGAAGTCCAAGGTCGAGGGGTTTCCACACAGTCCCTAGAGCCTGGCCTTTTGAACTCAGACTTCTAGCCTCCAAAACTGTAAGAGACTAAACTCCTGTTTCTTAAGGCCATCCCATTTGTGGTATATTCTTGTCAGAGCAGCGTTAGGTAACCAGAACAGAATATGGTACCAAGAGTGGGGTGTTACTCTGACAGATACCTAAAATGTGGAAACAGGAGTGGAGTGCATCCTTGACTTGAGACCCTGGCAGAGAGACCCCAGCATATGGCATGAGAGATGGCAAGAGGAGAGACCAGAGACTGGCAGTAAACAGCAACAGGCTTACCAGCCCATGGAAGAGAAAGCTGGGTGCCATTGGGTAGATGGCTTCCTGGCAGAGTGGGTTGCCTTCAGGCATTAATTGGTAGAGGAGACTGGCACGAGATGGAGGAGCAGGTTGGCCAGCCCATGGAGCAAGAAAGCTGAGTGTTTTTAGGGCAGGAAGATTTCCTGTGGAGTGGGTTGCCTTTGGCATTAATTGGCAGAAGTGGAGAGACCAAGGAAATGTGAAGCAGAGCTGCTTCAGCCTCAAGGGTAGGACCATGGCCTTTGGGGATGGAAGCACCACAGCCCTCTAGGTTTCAAAGAGCCAGACCTTCACCAACTTGGTTCTGGAGTGTGGGGCTGCTCGTTCATGTGAACTAGTGGGATGGAGTCAAGCTGCTGCCCAAGATTGAGGGGGCAGGGCTGCCATACCCAAGAGGAAGAGGAATGAGGCCTGTCAGGCCAAGGGGATAAGGTTCCCACTCAGGAACTAGGGAACTGGAGTCACCCAGTGAAGAGATCTATACAGATATCACCCATTGAAGATCTGTACAGGTGCCAAGTTGACAAGGGGTGGAATTGTGGTGGTCACGTTTGTGTGTTTGTGTGGACCTGGTTGAGTGGCTGGGCAGCTGAATGTAGTTATTCCCTATGATGAGATTGGTAATCAACTCCATGGTGGAATCTATTGGAGCAGCTGAGTAGCTGGTTTGGGTATGTGATCTGCTTCTTGTATATAAGAAATAGCTTTGGGAATGGTCTCTAGCTTATGGCATGCTTGTATGCTGCATGTAGCTGTGTCGTTCAGCAGCCTGTCATGTTCTGCCAACTTTGAGACTTTCAAAGGACTTGGATGAATGGCCTGCCATGTGGTCTGGTAACATTAGGAGTGTGCCATTTTATTTGTTGACCTTGGGTTTGTTAGCATCAGTAGCCAGTAGCTGCCTGAGTGAAGAGATGCCTCTAGCTTCAGTGGGCTGGGAGCAAGAGGCAGAGCTGAAGCCCAAAGTCGAGGGGCTTTCACACAGCCCCTAGAAGCTGGCACTTTGAACTCAGACTTCTAGCTTCCAAAACTGTAAGAGAGTAAACTCCTGTTTGTTAAGGCCATCCCGTTTGTGGTATATTTTTGTCAGAGAAGCACTAGGTAACTAGAACAGGTAGTATTAACATTTTCTAAATGTTCAATCTTCCTATCCATGAGCATGTCATGTTCCTCTATTTATGTAGCTCTCTTATGGTTTCTTGAGGTAGTGTCTTGTAGTTTCTTTGTACAGGTCTTTTGTGTTCTTGGTAAAAATTTTTTTCCTAAGTATCTTATTTTTGTGGTAGCTATGGTGGCATGGGAGCTCTGGTAGCATAGCGTCTAAGGACTTGGTTCAAACCCACCAGCCACTCCTCGGAAGGAAGGTTGGGCAATCTACTTCCGTAGTGATACTGCCTCAGCAACTCAAGGAAGGGTCGCTATGAGTTGGGTCCAACTTGACGGCACATAGCAGCAGCAGCAACAATGGTGGCATAGTACTTAAGCCATATGACTGCTAACTAGAAGGCTGGCAGTTCAAACCAAGCAGCCAATCCTTAGAAGGAAGATTCGGCAATTTACTTCTGTAGTGATACCACTTCGGAAAATCAGGGAGGGGTAGCTATGAGTCTGATCTGACTTAATGGCAGTGAATTTAGTTTTTTGGTTTATTATAAATGGTATTGATTTCCTTATTTCCTTTTCAGAGACCTCTTTGCTAGTATAGAAGAATCCAACTGATTTTTGTATATTGATCTTGTATCTTGCCACTATGCTAAATCTTTCAATAAGTTCCAGTGGTTTTCTTGCTGAGTCTCATGGGTTTTCTATGTGTAGGATCATGTCATCTGGAAATAGGAATAGTTTTACTTATTCCTTAACAATCTGCATGCCTTTGATTTCCTATTCTTGCCTTATTGCCCTAGCGAGGACTTCAATTCAATCCTGAACAGAAGAAGTGATAGAAGGCATCCTTGTCTGGTTCTTTCGTGAGGTGAATTGTTTCAGTCTCTCTGCATTGGGAATAATGTTGGCTGTTAGTTTTGCATGTATGCCCTTTATTATGTTGAGGAATGTCCCTTCTATTCCTATTTTCCTGAGAGTTTTGAGCAGGAATGGGATTGGATTTTATCAAATTTTATCAAATGCCTTTTCTGCATCAATTGATGTGATTGTATAGTTATTTTCCTTTGTTTTATTTATGTAGTGGATATCATTGATTGTTTTTCTAATGTTGAACCATCCTTGCATACCTGATATGAACCCCAAGTGGTCATAATGAATGATTTTCTTGATATGTTGTTGCAGTCTACTGGCTAGGATTTTGTTGAAGACTTTTGCATCTATATTCATGAGGGATATTGGTCTGTAGTTTTCCTTTTGAGTGATGTCTTTGCCTGGTTTGGTATCAAGGTTATACTTGCTTCATAAAATGAATTTGGAAGGATTCTATCCTTTTCTATGTTTTGGAATAGATTGAGTAACATTGGTATCAGTTCTTCTCTGAATGTTCGGTAGAATTTGTCAGTGAAACTGTCTGGGCCAGGGCTTTTTTTTTTATTGTTGTTGTTGGTTGTTTTTTATGACCTGTTCAATTTCCTCTTTTGTTATCGATCTGTTTAAATTTTCTACCTCAGTGTCTATTATTTTAGTATATAATATATTTCTAGAACTCTATTTCTTCTAGATTTTCAAATTTATTGGAGTATAGTTCTTCATGTTGTTACATGCCGTCGAGTCGGCCACAACTCATAGCGATTCTGATATTATCTTTTTTAATTTTTGTTGATTCTGTTGTGGTTTTGCCCAAGTCATTTCTTATTCATGCTATTTGTATTCACTCCCTCTTTTTTTTTTTGTTACATTTGCCAGTGGTTTGTCAATTTTATTATTCTTTTCAAAGAATCAATTTCTAGTCTTGTTGATTTTTTCTATTGTCTTTCTATTTTCTGTTTCTTTCATTTCTGGTTGAGTCTTTATTATTTATTTTCTTCTAGTGACGCTAGGCTTTTTTTTTTTTTTTTTCCATTCCTTTTCTAATTGTTGGAGATGTTGGGTTAAGGTGTTGATTATGGCTCTTTCTTCTTTTTTGATGTGTGCATTTATTCCCATAAATTGCCCTGATCACTGCTTTTGCTGTGTCCCAAAGATTTTGGTATGTTGTGTTTTCATTTTCATTTGATTTAAGGAATTTTTAAATTTCACTTTTTATTTATTCTATTACCCCGTCATTTTCAAGGAGGGTGTTATTCAGTTTCCATGTGTTGGCTCTTTTTCTGTTCATCTTCCTATTGTTGATTTCTAATTTTATAGCATTCTAATATGAGTAGATTCTTTGCAGTATTTCAATGTTTTTAAATTTATTGAGGCTTGCTCAATATGGTCTATCCTGGAGAATATTCCATGTGCACTGCAAAAGAATGTATATTGTGCTGTTGTTGGGTCAAGTGCTCCATAGATGTCTATAAGCTCAAGTTGGTGGATTGTATTGTTTAGTTCTGTGTCTTTGTTGCATTTCTTTCCAGTTGTTCCATCTGTGATTGAAAGTGGTGTATGAAAGTCTCCTACTATGACTGTGGAGTCATCTATTTGTCTTTTCAGTTCTGTTGGAGTCTGGTTAATGTATTTTGGGCCCATTCATTGGGTGCATAGATATTTATTATTGTTATATTTTCTTGTTCAATTGATCCTTTAATCATTATATAATGTCCTTCCTTGTCTCGTATGGTGGTTTTTGTCTTAAAGTCAGTTTTATCAGAAATTAATATTGCTACTCCTTCTCTTTTTTGGTTGCCATTTGCTTGATATATATATTTTTCAACCTTTAATTTTTAGTCTATTTTGTCTTTGTCTCTAAGGTGAGTCTCTTGTAGACAGCATATTGATGGGTTATGTTTTCTTATCCAGTATGCAACTCCCTGTCTCTTGAGTGGTGCATTTAAACCATTGACATTCAGTGTCATTATTGACAAATATGAATTTGTTGCTGTCATTTTATTATGTGCTTTTTCATGGTGTTGCTGATTTCTGTGCTGAGCTTGTTTTGTTTATGAATCATATTATCACTTCCTTCATTGCTATTGTTTTAGTATTTGGTAAATATTTGTGTTTGTCCTCTTTTTTATTTTGATGCAAAGGTTTATTATTTTTCTTTTAGGTTACCCTGTTATTACCCTGTGATTTCTGATTTTCTTCTCAAGTTTAGAACAGTCCATTCTATCTTGCAGTTGTCTTGACTTCCCTACCATTCAGAAGTTCTGTAACTACACAATTTTTTCCCTCTTTTTTGGTTTGTGGTTGTCCTCATTTGTCAATTGATGTCTCTGGTCCCCTGTTTACAACCTTGTAGGCTTATTTCCTTTGGATGCTTCCATAACTATGTTGGTTTCTGGGTTATGTCATCATAATGTTAATGGTTGTTATTGGTTGTGTGTAGTTAATGATTGCTTGTTGTTGTTGTTCGTTCTCTGTCCAAAGGGTTCCCTGTAGCATCTCTTGTAAAGCTGGTTTGGTTTTAACAAATTCCCTTAACTTCTGCTTATCTGGAAATGTCCTAATTTCACCATGATATTTGAAGGACTGTTTTTCTGGGTATATAATAACTCTTGGTTGGATTTTTTTTTTTTCTTTCCTGGTTTTATATATACCATCCCATTGTCTTCTCACCTGCATGGTTTCTGCTGAGAAATCCAAGCTTAGTCTTATTCGTTGCGCCTTGTAGGTAACTTTTCATTTTTCCCATGCTACTTTCAGGATTCTTTATTTGTCTTTGGTTTTTCTGTGTTTGACAATGATATGTCTTGATGATTGTCTTTTGGGGCCTATTCTGTTGGGGTTCATTGGAGTTATTGAATGGGTATATTCTCATCTTTCATCATTCCAGGAAAATTCTCTTCCAACATGTCTTCAACAATTTTCTCTGTTTTTTTTTTTTTTTTTTTTGTCTCTTCCTGTTCTGGAATCCCAATTACATGTAGTTTATTCCTTTTAATGGTGCCCCACATTAGCCTTACAATTTCTTCATCTTGTTTTCATCTTTTTTTCTGATTGATCCCTTTCCAAAAAAGTATTGAGCTTTGTCTTCAACCTCACTAATTCTGTCTTCAATTGATTCAATTCTACTCCTTTGCCCTTTCAGTGTGCTCTCTGTTTCTGAAAATTTACTATTAATCTGGATTTCTATCTGTAGCTTTTGTATCATTTTTAATTTTTCATTTATTTTGTCATTTTGTTCTTGTATTGTCTTTCAAAATTGTTCTAGGGTTTTTTCTACGGTTTCCTCAATTTTGCCAGTGTTTTCCTTGATCTGTCTCTCAATTGGTTGAAGGTACCTAAATATAATTCTTTTAAGTTCTTTTGTCAGAGATTCCAATGCTGCTTCTTCCTCAGGGATGTGTTCTGGGTCTGTATCCTGGTCCCTTCTTTCCCCTGCTTTATCTTGCTTCTTTGTGTGGATTGTGATGCTCTGTTGTCTCTGAGACATTGTGACATATTGGCATTTATATTTAATTGATGATTGTATGTTGGAGTGATTTGCCCAAGATTTTTATTTTCTTTGTTTTGTTTGAATTTTATCTAAGTAAGCAAGGTATTTTACTCCTCTATCCACTAATTGGCAGCACTTATACTGCCACTTGTCTCTTTTCCTGTTGTCAGCCTCCTGCATGCCCCTGCTGTCTTTGGCAAGCAAAACCTATTCTTAAGTCCTTGGAATCTGAATTAGATTGCTATCACTTTAAATATCCAAAATGGCTGATGCTTATAAATATTCAAAATGGCTGTGCCCTTGAATACTTTAAATGTCCAAAATGGCCACTGCCATAAACAATAAAAATGGCTGCACCCTCTGAACAGCCAAAAGTCCACAGCTCAGGTTGTCTCTCTCTTTGCTGTTTCCCTTCCTTGTCATTAGCCACAAGTGCAGTTATCCCTGCAGCCCTTGGTGACCAGGGCTGATCTTTAGGTCAATGCTCAGGTCCCAATACCACTTGGAAATGTTCAGGCTGTTGGTGTGGTCAAAGTAATCTTAGTATTAATCTTCTGGATTTCTATTTGTTGTTTTTCTATCGTTTCTAAATATTTATTTATTTTGTCAATCTGTTCCTGTATTGTTTTCCTAAATCGTTCTAGAGGTTTTTGTTGGTTTTGTTTTTTTTCAGTTTTTTTTCTTAATTTTGTCAGTGTTCTCCTTGATGTATCTCTCAATTCTTTGAAGGTACCCAAATATAATTATTTTGAATTCTTTATTAGGGAGTTCCAATGCTGCTTCTTCCTCAGGGATGCTTTCTGGGTTTGTTTCCTGGTCCCTTGTTTGTACTACTTTGTCATCCTTGTTTGTGTGACTTGTGATGGTCTGTTGTCTCTGAGACATTGTGCTGTTGTATTTCTGTTTAGCT
This sequence comes from Orycteropus afer afer, assembly GCF_000298275.1. Lineage (NCBI taxonomy): Eukaryota > Metazoa > Chordata > Mammalia > Tubulidentata > Orycteropodidae > Orycteropus > Orycteropus afer. The sequence continues at coordinate 2,376,636 of NW_006921851.1, read as the reverse complement.
TGTGGTTGTATGTTGGTGTGATTTGCCCAAGATTTTAATTTTCTTTGTTTTGTTTGGATGTATCTGAGTAAGCAGGGTATTGTTCTCTTCTATTTGCTAGTTGTTAGCACTTGGCACTTACCACCTGTCTCTTGGTGGGTGTCATAGAGAATGAGAGTGTGTGCACTGATCTCTGTTAGCTGTTTGTAAAGAGCAGTTGAAGGTGAGTTGAGGTGGTATTGGCTGTCATCTGTTGTAGGTCAGTTGTTACAAAAGCAAGTGGTAGCTTTCACTGTAGGGCTGCAGGAGGTACAGGTGTAGTTGGGTTTTGTGGGAGTGGTTGATATCTCCCACTCAGTTAAACCAAATAAAATAAAATAAAATAAACCACCAAAAAAAAAATAAAATAAGAGAACAAAAACCTCAAATTGCATAAACAAAAACAATAGCAAAAAAAAAAAAAAAAAAAAGGCAATAAATGAGAAGAAAAATTTTTTAAATCTCTTTTAAAAAGACAAAAGGAAGATAATGAGAAGAGGGGGGAAAAATCCAAAATATCTGTGGAGAGGGGAATGAAAGAAAAGAGCAAGAGTAAAAGAATAGTAAAGAAGAAATGGGAAAACTGCAAAAGGAAGAACAAGGGATGGGAAGAACCAAAAGAAAGAAGAGGAACCAGGAAAAGGGAAAGGAAAAAACACAAGAACCAGGAAAGGTAAAGAGAAAAATAGATAAGTAAAAAAAGGAAGATAGGAGGTAGATAAAAAGAATAATTTAAAAACAAACAAACAAACAAACAAAAACCTGTTTGGGGTAGGGCAGGGCACCTAGGCTCTGTCAGGGCACAGACCCAGGTGGATTTCCTGCTGGTCAAGAAGGTGAGTGGAGGCAGAGGATGGCCACAACTCTGTTCACCAAGAGGGTGTGGGGTATAAGAGTAATATGGGGAATATTACATCTTTCTAATCATCAGCCTCCAGTGTAGTTGCCATGCTGTCCTCTGCAAATGGAGCCTGTTCTTGGGTCTCTGTCCAGATCAGAATGCTACTTGCACATACTCAAAATGGCCACACCACTTGTTAATATTTAAAATGGCTGCACCCTCCCGACAGTTGGCAGTCCATAGGTCTGTTTGTTTGCTTCTTTGCTATTTTCTTTCCTCGTTGTCAGGCACCAATGCAGTCCTTGTTGATTCAGTCCCTGGTGAGTAAAGCCAGTTTCAGGTTGCTACCAGGATTTCACTTGCAAATATTCAAAATGGTTATAACCTCAGGACAGCTGGCAGTCCACAGCTCCATTTGTTTTCTTACTGTTTTCATTCAGATTCTTCTACTAGTCAGTAATTAATCCACTTCTTTATCCTTCCCTTCAAAGCTCAGGGTTCCAGGATTGTCTTCTGCATCGGTTTCAATTGGTTTCTTATTGTTTTGTTGCAGAGGGTTTGTGTGGGTTATCTGTCTACTCCTTCATCTTGCCAGAACTCTGCATGTATGTATTCTGATAAGAAGATCTTGTAGAGAGAAGAAATTGATGAAGCAGTATAGAGGAGAATTTCTGAGGCAAAACTCTTGGTGGGCTGAAGGAGAAGGACCTGAAGCATAATTGTGGAGTACACAAGTATGCATTGTTTGGTGAGGAGGTAGCAGCAGAGATTTTGGAAATTTTCTTGTGATTGTTTCTATTTTCTCCCCTGTCAGAGCATCATGTTAAAATTATGTTTTCACCTGCCTATCCTCTCCACGATACACACTTTAAGGCAAGGATCATGTTTTCTACCATCACTGTGAGCAGCAAATCCTTCAGAAAAGTCAGGTGGCCATGGTTTTCTCTGTTTCTCTCCCTGCTGGCATCTTTAGGCCTCACGACAACCCCCACTCCAAATCCTGATGCTTGTTAAACCAAACTCACTGTCATTGAGTCAGTTCTGACTTACAGCAACCCGCATAGTGTTTCCAGGACTGTAAATCTTTACAGAAGCAGACTGCCTCTTCTTTCTCCCATGGAGCACCTGGGGGTTCGAACTAAGATTTGGTTAGCAGCCAAATGCTTAACCACTGCGTCACCAGGGCTCCTTTGATGCTTGTAAGCAGAGTTTTAAAAACTATAATTATTTTAGCTGAGAAAGGAATTTTGTTAGTCTCCTCAGACACACATAGCATAAACTTACAGTCCACCTAAGTAGACCCTACTTGGCCAATGGGAGGCTGGTGGCAAGTTGGGTCCCTTTTAAGCCTCTCACTCATGGGACAAAGTGTAGTGTGCAAGGAAGAGTCATCATCTCTGCCCAGATAACTCTTGAGGGGTGACTGCTCATGGTGGAACTTCTCCTGTTGTGTGATATCTGATTCTTGTAAGTAATGAAAGCTACTTTCCCCATGCTAATGCTATGATGGGAAGGATGTGATGTTTATGAAGCAATCTATATTACTTACTGGTACGTTTTCTAATGGTCTCCTGGCTATATAGAAATTGGATACAACCTGTGGGCACCATGCAAATTTGGAGTGTTGCCCCACATTCACCACAATGTCTGGCCAACTAGACACTTGATAAATATTTGTTAAATTTACAAATTAAGTAATTTCAAAAAATAGTTTTTAAGTCTTAGGTCCAAAGGAAAATGAAGTAACCATATTTGCTGCTGAAAGAGTATATTAAGGTATGCTTTTCTCTCAAGAGAGAGAGCTTTTACTCCAAAATCTTGAAATCACTGAGAAATGTGTCTATGTGTGTGTGTGCGTGTGGTATGCAGTGTATATGTGTGTATGGTATGCATGTGTGCATGGTATGTATGGTGTATGTCTGTGGTATGTGCATACATGATGTGTGTGCATTGTGTGTGTATATGTGTGCAATGTGTCTACGTGTGGTTTGTGGGAGGTTGTGTGTGTGAAGTATCTATATGTGAGTGGATTATATGTGGTGTTTATGTGTGCTGTGGTGTGTGCATGTGTGTATACTATGTGCATGTGTGTATGTATGTACGTAGTATGTATGTAAGTGTGTTTGGTATATGGGGATGTGTATGTGTGTGTATAGTATGTGCATGTGTTTGATATATGTATGTGCATGGTATGTGGTGTGTGTTGTGTAAATGTGTATGTGTTATGTATGTGTGAAGTGTATGTGGTATGTATGTGTATGCATGGTATATGTATGTGTCTCAGTGTCTTAGTGGGAGAAATGCCAGAAAGTGGTGATAATAAAGGCAGTGGTCTGAGGCAGCAGAAGAAGAGTGAAAAAGGGTTTCAATATGTACTTAGATAAAGGTCCTTTACTTTCCTTGGTAATGATAACCCCTGTCCATCCAGGGGAGCTGTGAGAAGTTGCTAGTTATCATTAGTATAGGCAAAGGCCATGGTTTTGCTTGTCTAAGTTTTCCAAAATTCATGCATTCAACTTTTTTTATAATCACTGGTAAAAGAGAATAATGTCTCTTTAGATATAAATGCTGCTTATATCACAACTAATTTCTAATTTTTTTTTCTTTAAATCCTTTGAAAATAATCTTTTTTTGTGTTTACTGCATAGAACTTTGAAAGTGTAGAGAAGTATAAGGAATCCAGTATGAATTACCCAGAATTCCACCATATATTATGAAATTTTGTGTATTAATATAAAATATACAATTTATGCATTATATACATGTACACAGATATTGTGTGATTTTATATGTGTAAATATTCACATAATTGCTATCATACTGACATTTTTTATGGCCTACTTTTTCACTTAACATATTATGAGAATTTCCCTTTACAGTTAGGTTGTCTTCACAAACTTTAAATGTAGCCCATTTACAAAAAAAATTGATTTGTAATTTGTGTAATATTTCCACACAATAACTACATATTATTCCACAAAATATGAGTTTACCTTCTTTTTAAAACAATTTGCAGTGGTATTGGGCATTTGTGTTGCTTTGAATTTTTTACTGATATAAATGCTAATGAAACATACATCTCTGTATGTATTCCTGATTTATTCCCCAGGATAAATTTTTAAAAAAATGGAATTATTGCATCAAAGAATAAGAACATTTATAAGATTCTTAATTTATATTACCATGTTGTTGTTGTTATGTGCCATCAAGTTGGACCCGACTCATAGCGACCCCTCCTTGGGTTTCCAAAGCAGTATCACTACGGAAGTAGATTGCTCCATCTTCCTTCCGAGGAGTGGCTGATGAGTTTGAACCACAAGCCTTCTGGTTAGCAGTCAAGTGCCTTAGGCACTACACTGCCAGAGCTCCTTATACTGCCATATTGTTTTAAAAAAGGATATACCAATTTATGAAAGAAACTTAGTGGCACAGTGGTTAAGTTCTTGGCTGCAATTGAAAGGTTGGTGGTTTGAACCTACCAGTGACTCTGCAGGAGAAGGAAATAGCAGTCTGTTTCTGTAAAGACTCACAACCTTGGAAACCCTACGGGGTAGTTCGATCCTATACTATAGGGTTACTATGAGTAGGAATCAACTCGATAACAACAAGTTTTTGGTATACCAATTTACATACATACTAAAATAGTATTAGAATCCCATAAATTTTTCTATTTAGTGGTATAATTTCCCTAATGAACATCAGTTAGCTTCACATCAGAGTAAGATACAAATATGGAAATATTTTGTGTGGAAATATTACACAAATTACAAATAATTTTTTTGTGTAAATGGGCAACTACACTTACTTCTTACCAAAAGTAACTTTGTTTTAAATTATCTTAAGATGAACTAAAATATCGATACTTATGTTTTTATTTTTGAGCAAATCCAGATTTTTACATATTAAATTTTATTTCAATAAAACATATCTTCATTCTTTTTTGTTCTGAAGTCTATATATAACATTAGCATTTATATTGACCATTTCCTCTGTGTCGGCCCTTAACCTATGTGTTTATAAGTATTGTCTCATTTAATCTTCTCAATAAGCCTAAGAGATAGGTATTATTATCACCATTTAACAAATGAGGATACTGAAGCTTAGAGAGGAAACTGGTCCAACTGAGGACTGCTTTAAAGTACAACTCCAGGGATGTCAGTCATCTGGTATGTGGATGGTACCTCCTGGAGATGTGCAAAGCCCAGTCTATACAACTGTACGTGGCAGCCCTACATAGCTAATATGCAATAGAGTCCCTACTGCAAATCAGGCCTCTCTGATTGGGGCCTTTAAAATTATATACTGCCCTTTAAAGTAACGAATGAATGCATATAGCATTGTGTTATGCATTAGAAAATCAGAGTCATAGAATACTCTTACATGTGGAGATAAATGACAAATCAAGTTAGCACGTATTGAGTACTAAGTGATTCTATGACAATAACTGACTGCAAGTGTTCAGGATCAAGGACAAGTACCAGAGATGGTTAACAATGGTGTTATGAAAGATATAAGATTTACAGTTGGCCTTCTAGAAAATGTAGGCTTCAGAAAAGTACATAAGAGGAGCACGGCCATCCAAACAAAGGGAGCAGTGTGAGAAAAAAGTAAGATGTTAGTTTGTGAATGAGTATACATCATAGGTCTGGAGCACAGGTAAACATAGACAGAGCTGAGGTAGTAGACAGTGGAGGGTGCATGAAGGAGTCTGTATATCATCCTAAAGGCAATGGGAAGCCTTTAAAAATAAGTCAAATTGGTGACATGTACAAAGTGTTTTTTTTTTTTTTTTAATAATGTAACAACGGAGGGATTGGTTTGAGGTAGGGAAGCCTGCAGGCCAGAATGTCACTTACGGTATAGCAGGGAGGGCCTGGTCTATGGGAGTGGGATGAGGAATGGACAGCTGTGATATGAGATTCATCACAATGGATGGTCTCCTGGGGCTAGTAATACATTAGAGTAGGCAGTGAGAGATTTGGGATATTGCTACACAATGTTCTCAAGTGGCTACATAATATTCCATTGTGATTCTAGGATAAAGTACTAAATAATTTCCCAACTCTTCCTCCCAATTCTTAGATAGTCTTTATTTCATCTTTGAGTTAGAAGACAAGGCTGTATGAGTTAGAAGACAAGGATAGGTGTCAGGGAAGGGGCAAGTACACTATTAAGGGAAGTAATAAAGATTTGGTGAATGACTACAGGAACCAAGCAGAGACAGATAAAGCACTTGCTGATCAGCATGAATTCAGATATCATAAATGTATGTGAGCTTTACTACACATCTCTAAGTGTTTTGGCAAAATGTACCACTCTGATGACATAGGAACAAAAAAGAGGAAATGGTGGAATTGGTCCAGGGTTGAGGATTTCCAGCAGAGGTGTGGCAGTTAGAGGTACTGGCAAGAGAATGGGTGAATTTATAGATCAGAATGTCTAGGCCACAAAAGAAGAAAGAAAGCCACAAAGGGCAAAATGAGAAATTGAAGGATTGGAGATTTTGATGATGTCTAAGGTATAGCTGAGCAGGAATAAGCTAGAAAGATTCTGGTTTGTGGCAAAGAAAGGGATATATATTTAGTAATCGAGAAGAAGAAGTGTCCAAGATATGTAGGAATAATAACAGCTAACCATCCTAACACAGTTAACATTTATATAGCACTTATTATGTCATATATAACTTAGCTTACATTATTTAGTTCCCTGTGATATTATTATTCTTCAGATTTTATAGATAAGGGAACTAAGGTTACAGAGAAGTTAAGTAACTTGCACAAGATCATATAGCTCTAGCTCAATTAGAATAGAAATGAAGATCAAAAACTTTATAGGTATTTTTGTTGTTGTTAGTTGTTCTTGAGTCAGTTCCAACTCATGGTGACCATCTGTGTCAGAGTAGAACTGCTCCATAGGGTCTTCATGGCTATGACCTTTTGGAAGCAGATCATCAGGCCTATCTTCTAAGGCACCTCTGGGTGGGTTCATGTGTCCAGCCTTTCAATTTAATCATTTGTGCCACCCAGGGACTTCTTTTAGACTACAGTATTGGAACATTTTCTCATGTGGCTTTTGAAGCATAAAGGTTAATAGCAAGAGAAGAGGGAGATTATGAGCCTGGTGTCAAAGTTATCAGATGACCTGAAGGAAGTCTCTATTTCAATATCCTCACAAATGGAGTTAAACATCTAAATTTCAAACCTTGAGGAAAAAACAGAGAATTGAAAGCAAATCCAACTATTCTCTCATTTAGAGGTATGTTTTCTAAGATTAAAACTCTGTGAAATTGAGGGAGTTCCGGTAAGATGGTGAACTAGGCAGAAAGACTGCACAGACCCTCTTCAACAAAGAAAAGGGAAACCAATTAACACAGACACAGAAGATAATCCTGGACCCCTGAGCCTTGAAGGGAAAGATATAGAAGTGGACTAAACCCCAACTAGCAGAAGAATTTGCAAGAAAACACCAAAAAAGGAGACATATGGAGCTGCTGAGTGATCCTGATAGCACAGACAGCTTCGAGAGTGCCGAGTGGTGGTAGGACCTAAGAATTAACCTAAAAATCAGCTCTGCTAGCCAGGGACCGCATGGAGGATGCCTGTCTGGAGGATGCCGCCATTTTGAATGTTTACAATCAGCTTGACCATTTTGGATATTTAAAGAGACAGTGCTCTCTGAGATTCCAGGGGCTTAAGAACAAGTTCTGCTTGCCAGCAACCACAAGGACCATTTGGACCTGCACGACTGAAAAGGTGCGATATTCCTCTTGTTACTCTTATGCCCCATACCCCCTTGGTGAATGGAGGTGTGGCCATCCCCCACTCCTACCCACCTTCTGGGCCCCCAGGAACTCCATCCCAGTTTGTGTGCACAGACGGAGACTGGATGCCCTGCCCTGTCCTCCACTGATTGTTTTTTTCTCTTTTGCTTTATTTTTTTCTGGTGTTTAGTTTGCTTGTATTTGTCTGCTTTAAAACTACTATTATTATTACTTTTGTCCTTTCTACTGTTATCCTTCTGCTATCAGGACCTAGGTTTTTTTTTTTATTTTTTTTTTTGTGATTTGGGTGAAGATTTACAGAGCAAATTCACTCTTGATACAGCAGCTCACATATACTTTGTCTCATGTCATTGACCACAGTTTACCACAATGCAACAGCTCCCCTCCAACTTCCTCCCCATAGTACCACTTCCCAGTGTCC
>NW_006921851.1:2365714-2366815 GCF_000298275.1 Orycteropus afer afer | reverse complement strand
TATGGACATATCCTAAGTAAAATAAGCTTACAACATTGTAAACAGGGAACCAGAGACATCAATTGGCAAGTGAGGACAACTACGAACAAAAAGAGGGAAAAGACTGTGTAGTTATAGAACTTCTAAATGGTGAGGAAGTTAAGAGAGTTGCAAGATAGAATGGACTGTTCTAAACTCAGGGAGGAAATTATAAATCATAGAGTAACCTCAAAGAAAAGTGATAAACCTTCACATCACAACAAAAAAGAGGATAAGCACAAATATTCAGCATATACTAAACAATAGCAACAAAAGAAATTATAACACAATTCATAAACATAATGAGCTCGGCACAGAAAATAATATGGAACAAAGAAACCAGGGACACCATGAAAAAACACATAACAAAATAACAGCAACAAATTCATGTGTGTCAATAATTACATTGAATGTTAATGGATTAAATGCACCACTCAAGAGATGGAGAATTGCAGATTGGATAAGAAAACAAAACCTATCAATATGCTGCCTACAAGAGACACACCTTAGAGATAAAGACAAAAATAGACTAAAAATCAAAGCTTGGAAAAAGATATATCATGCAAATGGCAACAGTAAGAGAGCAGAAGTGGCGATATTAATTTCTGACCAAACTGACTTTAAGACAAAAAGCACCATATGAGACAAGGAAGGACATTATATGATGATTAAAGGATCAATTGAACATGAAGGTATAACCATAATAAATATCTATGGACCCAATGAAAGAGCCTCAGCATACATAAATCAGACTTTAAAAGAATTAAAAAGCCAAATAGATGACTCTATTGTCATAGTGGGAAACTTTAATACACCACTTTCTTTGAAAGATAAAACAACTGGAAAGAAACTCAACAAAGATGCAGAAGAGCTAAATAATACTATCCACCACCTTGGCCTTATATACATCTACAGAGGACTTCACCCAACAACAGCACAATATACATTCTTCTCCAGTGCACATGGAACATTTTCCATGATAGACCATATGTTAGGCCAGAAAACAAGCCTCAATAAATTTAAAAACATTGAAATACTGCAAAGCATCTTCTCAGATCATAATGCTATCAAATTAGAAATCAA